>NW_028258320.1:56575294-56878088 GCF_053883595.1 Heterocephalus glaber
TGGAACCCCCAGAAGCTAGGGTTCCCACCCTCCATTAACCATCTGCCTCCACACTTTGCCCCAACATTCAGGGCCCATCACTCTCTGAGGGCACAGTGTGATGCTAAGCGGAACACTGGCATTTCCAAATTTGGGAAGATACAATGGAGCGGCGAAATCTCTTAAAAAATGAGATGATGATTATCATGTATTTCTCTTTCATTTCTAATTTGGCTTATATTTACTTTCCCTTTTTTACTTTTAGTTAGATTCTCTGGGGATCTGTAAGTGTTATTGTTTCTATGCTCACTTTCAAAGAACAAGCTCTTGGATGTGTTTATCATTTCTGAAATTTCTAATTTTTTTCCTCTGCCTACTGCAGAATGAAACCCCTGAAAGCTTCTGGTCTTTGAAGTTTATTTAGATTTTCTTTGGGGTTTTGTTTAGTGTCCATTTGCTTGTATATTTGGATCAAAGGGTAATCTTTTAATTGGAAAGTTGTATCATTTTTATTTATATCCTCTCTTGCTCCGGAAAATTTTTCATGGAGATGAGAAATTCCTTCTTTGGCAAAAGAGTCCTACATATGTCTGTTTACTCTTATTATCTGCATTAACAACTTTGCCAGTGCCCTCATTTTATCTGTTTCTTGCTAATAATGACTTACTATCTTTCCATATTATATTCTTGTCAATAACCAACTTTCCCCACTGCTAGTTTTGCACTGTATTTTATTTAAAATACCTTGGTGCTTAAGTGAAATAAATAGAACACACGTGTGTAAATACCGAATAGTTTCTCTGGCTTGAAAAACTAAAAGTGTAAATAAGAATCAAAATGTATAATTGATATTGTGAAATAGGAAGGAAAGGTCTAAAGGAATAGGGGAAGTGGGAGGGGAAGGGGAAAAGAAAGAAGGGAAAAAGAAAAATACAAGAAAAGGAAAAACATGGAAACAAAGTCTTTGTAAATAGGGCAGGGTGGAGGGGGTGAAGGGAGGGCAGAGGAATGGGGAACAAATAAGAACCAAGATACATCATGTAAAGGTACAAGATCCCAATGATGAATGTAACTGTATTGTATACCTAAAATGTACCAATAAACTAAATGAAAAAAATAATAAAAAATAAATTACGAGTCACAAGAGAATAAAAAATAAAATAAAATACCTTGGTGCTATATTTTTGATTCTACTCAAGAAGTTTAATTAGTGCCATGAATTCATTATCTTTTGCATTTTTATCAAAATCAATTGACTTTATCTAACTTCTTAAGCACGCTTTATCTGTTTTTGTTCTCTATTCTTAATCTCTTCTTTTTGTGTAGCTGGGGGTCTACCAAACAATATCTTGTTAGAGTTTATTTTTTAATCCACCCGGGGACTTGGCTTTTTTCTTCTTCTGTTGTTTTTCTTTTCTTTTAATGGGTGAGTTGAAACTTGTGTCACTGACATAATCATGAACACAGTCTGTTGCTATCATCATTTGTGGAAGCTTCATCATTTACCAATTTTATGCATTGACCGAGATCTATCTGGCCCTCATGCTGAACACTGGAAGGTACACATCCCATTTTAATACTACTATTATCTCACGACATGTTGCACACAGGTGAGCTCCTGACATCTGCAGTGTTTATTAGCATCTTAGCAACATGTGTCCTTTCAGCTCCTTTTATGAAGGATGAGGGGTAGTGTTTTCACACCCACACTTGCCTATTTTTCATTATTCCAGTCCCAGATTCTGAGAACATTTTCCTCTGGTTTTGACAGCTTTCCTTTCTTCATTTCTTGAATAAATATGTAACCAGCACACACCTAAAAACACTGCTCTGGGCCCAAAGAATACACCAAAGGGAAGGAAATGGAGATTTAAAAAATAAAAAAGAATGGATGGAAAACAATAGAAACAAAGTTTTGTAAAGGGCGAGGGGAAGAAGGACTGAATGGAAAGGAGGGAAATGGGGAGAAAAGAATTAAGATATATATGTTTGGGTACAAATTCCATAGGATGAATGAAAACATTATGTGTGTCAAAAGTGTATCAATAAAATTAATTTAAATCTTTAATTTAAATAAAAATAAAGAGGAGCAGCAGGAGTCCATGGTCTGAACCTCTGTTTTCTAGTGGAGGAAGACAGTAACAATATGGCAGATAGCAGTGAGCACCACAAAGAGCAAGGCAGGATCTGAGGGTAGCAGAGATACAGATGTAGAACTATTCAGGGTGGTCAGGAAGCTCATAGGTTAGGCTGGCATTTAACCTAATACCTTAATGAAGAGGAGAAAATCATGGAAATAGCTGGTGTCGAGAGAGGAAGGCAAGGGAGCAGCCAATGCAAAGGCCCTGGGACATTAGTGGCTTTACTAAGGAGCAAGAACAGGAGTAGAGCTGGAACAGGGCATCAGGAGAACTGATGAGACTGGTGAGCTGGGAAGTAGGTGAAAAGGAGAATGAAATCTCCAGAAATTTCTGATCAGAGAAGTGATTTAATTTCCAAGTGATATGATTACATTTTTAGTGGATCTGTCTGGGTGCTAAGCTGAGGCCAGGCTGCAGAGAAACCAGGCAGGAGGCTGATGCCCCGGTTCAGGCACTTTGGCTTCTGGTGGAAGCAGAAGATGGCAAGGCCTGGCCAAAGCCCGGAGTATTTCCCACAGTGCTGAGTCTGTTGACACACTGAAGTGAGGTGAACAAAACAAGGCAGTTAAGGCAATTACATCTTCAACTGATCTAATGACTACCAGTAGTTTAGATAGAACAAAGATAGATCTCCCTTCCCCCTGCTGAATATTCTTATTTACTCTTTCTCTATCAATAGTTGACTGCTCTGATTTGACTGTTCCTTCCAAAATTCATATTAAGACTTACTCCCCAGTGAGGTATTACTAAGAAGCAAGAGCCCTGGGGAAATGATGAAGTCTTGAGAATTCCATCCCTGTGAATCAACTAGTGGGTCTACAAAGAGGCTTTTGAGAGAGTTGGCCCTCCTAGCCCTATGATGACTCAACAACAAGATGGCATCTTGGAAGCAGAGAGACCACAGGAAGAGGACCCTCAGCAGGCACAAAAAGCCACACCTTAACTTTGGACTCCCCAGCTTCCAGAATTGTGAGAAATAAATCTCTGTTCTTTACAAATTGCTTAGCCTCTGGTATTTTGTTATAGGACTACAAATGGACTAAGACACTCACCTTCTCCAATTCATATTTCAGGGAAAAAAATCACAGTTAAATTCTTATTTAAGATTTCTTTTTAAAATTTTCTTCCATTTTTCAATTAGTTTATCTTAGTAATACAGAATGATGGGCTTCATTTGGGGAATTTGGTACATTTATTTAGCATATTTATTTAACATATTTAGCATATATTCTTTAGTTCAGGCATATGTAAGCCTTCCTGCGATCTCAAAAGAAAAGTTGTGTTAGTGGTAAGTTGTGGGAGGTATAAATCTTACAGGGTGTTTCCATTGCCTGCACATGAGAATGACACCTTGGCTTGGGCATGGGGTGAATCAGCCCCTCTTCCCATATATCAAATCCCTAATTTGCAGTACCTCAATATGTGACTATATTTGGATACAGAACCTTGAAGAGGTAATTAAGTTGAAATGAGGCTTTTAGGATGAGTTCTAATCCAGTCTGACTGTTGTCCTTATGAAAAGAGGATATTCAGATACACATAGAGAGGCATCAGAGATGTGAAGGGTTGGGCACACAGGTGAAAAGGCCATGGAAGGACATATGAAAAGATGGTCATCAGCCAGCCAAGATACAAGGCTCAGGAGAAACTACCTCTGATGATAAATGGGATATCCAGCCTTGAAGAAATGTCAGAAAATAAGTTCCATTGTTAACCCCATCCACATCCCACCCCCTGGCTGTGAAATTTAATTATGTGAGCCTCCCCAAATTAATTCCTTTTCTTCACCAATTATAAAACCATTCTATTCTCTTCTTGCTTTGATTGTTACAGTTGAGATTTTAGTTTCCCTGGGTGTATTTCATTTTTTCTTTTGAGGAACTTGAACTTTTTTTCTTGGAAATGTATAAATGTTATCACAATTTGGTACAATCCAGCATGGCTTGGGTTTTTCCCCCATGCCAGGCTTTCTACAAAATGTTACTGATAGCATGGGAAGCAAATAAGGCTCTTATCAGGAGAAGGAACCAGACAGGAAACTTAGTGGAATGTAACTGCTGCCATGGAAGGAGAATGTTCCAAATGTGTAGGTGGTCAAAGAAGAAACCAGGTGTCTAGGCTTAAGGAGGGAAGATGCAAGGAGAGTCTCCAGGAAGATATCTGGATCTTTGTTGGAAGAAGGAGTCACTTGATTCACCAGAGAAATGGGGTCAGAGGAAAGATTCCAACAGCACAGAACTTTCGCAAAAGCTCAAAGATATGAAACAAAAAAACTAAACAAACAGTTTGCTCTAGCCAAGGTTATAGGACACAGTGGGCCATAGACATGGTAAGAGGTCAGACCTTTCTGGAAGCCAGGGATAACCAGTGAACAAATGTTCATTTCAGAACCAAGAACACTTCAAAACCATGACTCCAAACAGGCAGGAGGTTTTCCATTTCGTAGATCGGCAGCAAGACTTAACTGTCTCAAATTATACAGAAATGAATTAACTCTGGTATGGATGCATCCAAAAGCAGGGTGGTCCTCTGCTGGATTTATGCCACCTTCCCACCTTCAATGCCCCGGGACTCTCTCCCTACCATCTTCTTCCATATACCAGCCTCATGGAGAGATTGCAGGCCTTACCTTCCGGTACTGTGGTCAATATGAGAGAAAACTCTTCTGCCAGCTCAACAGAGTCAGAGACCCAGCTGGTGAGCTCCTTGGCCCATAATCGTGGCTGAGAAATGCAGATTGCTCATCAACATCAAAGTCCAGGGTGGAGGCAGCACCCTTGGAGGAGGCCTGAGCATCACACGAGGGAGCAGCACAAACCTCCACAAAAGAAGAACTCTGCTGGGAAGGAGGAAGGAGGAAGGAGGGATGGAGAGATGCAGGTGATAGGGCTGGCGAGGACATGGACAGGGATGGAGCATGCTTAGGCCACAACAGAATGCTGGCCAGGGCCCAGGGCAGTGCTAAGTTTGTCTCCTGTGCCTGCCACATGAACTCAGTCAAATGGAAACCCACATGTATCAGACATTTCATGCGGTTGTGTGATTTGACAGTCTCAAGTTATGACAAATAATTGAATGCATTTTAATATGTCGGCTAAACACGGTTCTATGAACAGTGAAAAATATGCAGCCTTTCCATTTTGACACGGGAATTTGTGAATGAGTTCCAAAATTCTACCTCCCCAATCATAAATTTTTTTGATGTCTTTTCAACTCCATTTTCAGTAAACATAAACACGTTGCCTGCAAATTTTCAAATGGAATGTATAGAATTGCAAACTCAAAGAAAAAATTTGATCATCTCTCTGTACTAGACTTTTATAAGACCTATTTTTCTACAGAAAAATATCCCTCACTTTACAATCCTACCTTATGCATACCATCACTTTTTGACAGTACCTACATTTATGAACAACTATTATCAAGGATGAAGCACTCAAAGAGTAAAATTAGATCAAAAATCTCTGAGGAGAACCTTGAGAAGCCACTAAAAATTGCAAGTACTTCCGTCTAACCTCACACTGATGTACTAGTTTCACAAAAACAATGTCAAATACCCCACTAGTTTTATGCTTATGTTGCCCACTTTTAAATGTTATAACAAAAAATAAAAAATAACGGAAGTTTTGCTTTTTAAATACATTATATGTATCATGTTTTATATGAAGCTCCCCAAATTCCTCTTCACTTAATGTGGCCCAGACACCCCAAAAGTTTGGACACACTTGTTCTGAAACTTAATGGGTTACCCTGACCGTAAGCACTTTCCCTGTGGCTCTTGAAGAACTTCAGCATTCTGTCCTCTAGGTCTGTCATATTTTCTCACATTTACCTCTCTTTATTTCTTCTCTGTCTTGGAGAAGGGGCCTCTAACTTCACATCCCAGAGTGACTTGTTTTTAATCCTAGCTCCACCCTCCCTCACCTTGGAGCACTGGTGACAGAGGTAATCTCTCTGAAGCTCCCATGTGCAAACCCAGGATGCTGATGGCCTTTACCCTGCGGAGGTGCTATGAGGATGAAGGGAACGGAAGTATGGGAAGTGCCTGGCCAGCAGGAGCTGCTCAATAGAAGGTAGCTATTCTAACTTTCACATTTTTTACTTTCCTCATTATTTGCATGAGTAGCAGTATGTTTCTGGAATGTCAGCTGTTTTACGTCACTGATCCTAAGTTTTATGTAGCAAGAACCATCTAACATCCCTGACAGGTTGTAGCAGGCTCTGCTTTTGTTTTATAGCTGCCACAATGCTTGAATCAGAGCTCTTCAGCAAACTCTTAGCTTTCCCATTGAGGGTCAGTTCCAGAGTGAGATTCACCTTTGCACTTTTTTCCCCTTTTCTTTGAAAGAAGAGAATTTTTTGCACTACAATGAGCTACTGTTTCCAACACATAAAGTAGCAGATTTTCTCTGAGGCTTCCTGTCATTCAGTTAACAACATGGTAAACTTCAAGGGCAAGCATCATAGTGTGGTGAGTCAATGATGTTGAGAGAACAGTTCTGGGAATACTACGGCCCATGGAAAGAGGACATGAGATGACCTTAGTCTTTATCACTTAGAAACAGTCTCCCGATCCCTAATCCCACCACCCAAATCCTGACCATCAGCTCCAGAACTGGGCTAAAGGTACAAATATGCTCTTGGGTCTCTATAACACATTCCCCTCAGAAGAATTCATTTGGCAGATATTTCTTGAACACTTACTATAGAGCCCCTGTTCTGGGAGACGAGGAGGTCACAATGAAAGGCACCAGAAAAGCCCTTGCCCTTGACTCGCTCCACTCAGAGCACTGAGGCTGCAGCCTGTGGCCTCGTAGGGAGCTGCAGCTGGCTGGTACACTGCCCTAGCTGTGCTCCGTCCCAGAGGTGCACAGCCATCTGCCCCAGAGACAACCAGCTCTTTAGCTCAGAACTTGGTGTGGACGATCATCAAATTCTTTTAGGAATATTCTGGGACCCTAGCTCCTTCAGAGGCAGCTTTTACTGAAGCTATTTCTTTATTATTTTTTTCCTCCCACACCCTGGATGATTGCACATGTATTTTTAATAGGAAGCAGAAACTGGGCCCAGGGGGAACATTTCTGATATTTCTACCCCTTTTGTCATCCTCTTGCCTGTCTCTCTCCTGTACTCTGAGACTCTCAGCTTTCTGTAAATTTAAGGTTGCCCCCACTCAGCACCATGTGTCCTTTTAATGACATTTTTTTTGCTGGGTTGTGTACCCAGCCTTTTTATATAAGAGGTGTTCCTTTGAGAGGCTGCCAATCTGATCTCATCGGAAGTTTATGAGAAAACCCAATATGCTCGGGTCCTACTGCCGAGAGGGCTTGGCAGGCACGGCCGAGCCAGCGAGCCAGATTTACCCCCGGCTCCTGCGCAAACACGGCTGATCATTCCAGGCTTTGTCCTGAGCTGCCTGGTTCCAGAGTGGTCTCTGGGGCTTGGCATTCCTGCCAGAATGTTCATGACATCACTCATATTATTAATAATTACAGGTTATTCACAGATGGACGGGCAGATGGACACACGGAGACAGAGATTTGTTTAATCTCAGCAAGGCTATTTCCCCTACACATTTCCCTTTGCCCACTCTTGCTGTCTCCCTGGAGAAAAGAATTAATGAAAAAGAAAAATGTCTATGAAAGAAAAATGAAAATCCTGTCAGAGGTTTTGTTGCATTCTCCCCCTTCAGGAGGAGAAAATGACCCATCTCTCTTCCTTTTCTCAATATGGTGGGTCTGACATGCCCCTTTCTGTGCATCTGAAGTATGCACATTCCTGAAGAAAGACATATTCCCGTTCCTCGGTGTTTCTCATTCCACCGTTTGGTTTCTATGGGCTTTTTCTGTGATCCAAAGTCCAAGAGTGAGAAAGAATAATATCTGATTTTTATATTTACACTATATATATATAAATGAGTTGTTTTAGTCACAGCCTAATCTACAGTTCTGGAACTCTGGGAGGAGAATGGAGATCTTTCTGTTGTCCACAATACCAGGAACCCGGGCACAAAGGACTGCATTGCTGAACCACAGTCCGTAGAGCACCTAACTCTGAGCAGTCAGCTTGAGACATGAGCCATGAGCCCACTTGATTCAGAGCCACACAGCCAGGCCACCTCTGACTTCAGCATGGCCAGAACAGAGGCAGTCTACATGAGAATGGGTGGGGAGAGATGGCAACTTATTGGCTCTAGAAAATGTTTGGGGAAGAACTTTCTGGACTAGGGTCTCACTAGGTACTTGGGACCTATACTCCTCACTTCTTCAGATGCTTGTCTTCAAACTAAAGTAGAATTCTCTGTTATCATTCAGCCTCTTTTTCCTTCTTTGTTTCATCTCATCCAAGAGCACCACACTATGGCTTCACTCTCCCAAACAGTGCACAACAGTGAATCAAGATTTAGTAAGAATAAAGTAAATGTCTCTCCCTCTGACTGATAAAACTATTTGTCTTCACTCAGTCCCAGTGATCTTGTAAGCAAAATATAAAATGTTTAAATTCTTTTCTAGGCCCTTACAGTAAAGAGTCTTGTGCCCTTTCCCTATGATTGAAACCTACAGTATCCTTGGTGCCCTGCTAGGGCCTATCACCCTGCAGCCTCTATAGAAAAATCATGTTCAATACGACCTTGACCGTGATGTATTTGTAGTTGAAGCAAATAAGACATAATCTTAGCATCGTGCAGTTGAAAAAAGAGAGAGAGAGAGAGATTGATTTTCAGAAAACATACTACCTTGTGTCTTTCCACACAAAAAAAAGTGAGGCAAAGAGTTAGTGATCATTTTCTAAATATCCACATACTTGATTGTATCCACCTTGCCTGGTGCTGTTTTCCTGCCAGATTTCTGTGTGTGCAAACACCACCTGGCTGTCAGAGACTTGGCACCTGGGCTTTGTACAACTTGTGTAAACTTGGCCTAAGATGATCAAGTATTTCCAGGTCACCCAAACTCTGAAATGGTCTTCCATGTGTCCCTTACAATCCCACGTGTATCAACTGCTATGTTACTGATAAGAGCCATCCCATTTAAATGCTAAAATGGTTGCCAATATAGCCACTTGTTTAGAATTTAGCAACTCAACCAAATGTAAAGGGAATGCCTGCTGCATAGTGAAAGCTTAATAAATATATTCTTCTTCAATAAGAAAATCCATACATATAAAAATGTGAACTCTGTCCTCCTCAGTGAAATCACCTCCATCCCAGCACAAAGGGCAGGGTCATTTTGAAATAATTAAATGAGAGAAAGAAAGAGACCGAACAGGCTGCCTTGGCTGACACACACTGCACACAGCTTATTAAATATTGAAGCTCTTTAGGAAAAAGTCTACTGACCGCAGAGTCTGTATCATCTGTGGTGCCTGTGAATACATGAATTCCACAAATCATGCCTAACTGAACCCAAACCTCTTCACAGAAGTTTTGTTGGTGATGCCCTGAGGACCAGGAGAGTGTGCCACAAACCACTAGCCATATCTACTAGATAATTTTTTCTGGTAGTACAAATAGATTTATGTCAATGAACCCCCACTGTTCTCAACCAGCAAAAATACTCATACAGACCAGTCAGCCAGCCTGGCGCTCTAGTCTGAGGCTGGCCAAGACAGCCTAGCTAACTGGCCCACCTGGGGTTCCTACCTTTGACCTTGGTTTCATTAACAACAGTGCTTTTGCCCCCTGAGCCATCTAGGCTGCTGAAATATAAATCAACTACCTTCTCCCAATTCTCCATTCCTTGAGCAGAGGTGCTAATGAACAGACCAGTGGCCAAAGAGTGCAATGGGAGAAGAAATGGATTTGAGGAAACTACACATTGGATAATCTCCATCCAAATAATGGTGGAGAGTGGATCACAATGCTGTTTATGTACGACTCATTCACCTGATGTGCCCTCTGATGACTCCTGCAAACATAGCCAAAGATTTCAGTCTCTCATGCACCACTCTAGCACCTCTTCATCCACACACCCCCTACACACCACCCACAGAGCACAGGCACCAGGACCCTAAAAGAAGGTGGTGCTCCCCCAGCTCCTGAACACCCTCTTCGTACCTTCTCAAAAAGTAAAGCACAGGGCCAGGGATTTAGCTCAGTGGTTCCACCACTTGCCCTGAAAGCACAAGGACCTGAGTTCTATCCCTGGTACAAAAAAAAAAAATGTAAAGCACATACAGGCTGAATTTAAAATCACTTTGCTCCCAGATTTCCTGACGGTGAAATGATGGACGCACTCATCAGAGCTGGAGTTTGTTGCTGTGCTGCAGCCCTGCTGGTGTCCTGAGCCCACTCTGTTCTGCCTGACCCTCGACCACTACCAACCAGACCCTGCTCCTGCTCCACTGGATGGCATGCAGAGCCCACACTGACCAACAGCCCCCTCTCTCTGCTCCTTCCTCTCTCCTTTCTTTGTGGTCTCCTCCAATCCCAGAGCAGCCTGATTTCTTTTCAAGGAAATATCCCTTCTGAAACCTCCATTCATTTTGGAATTGTGACCTTGATCACCCTTCTTGGGTGGATATTTTCACCACTGATGTGTTACCTCTCTATGAGCTTCATCTACAGTGCTGCTAAGGCTGGTGTGGCAATCCCATTTTTCTTAGCAGTGCTAAGTAATCATCATTTGTCTTAAAAATTGGCACATTCCTCCAAATACATTCATGAGATAGTAGAGTGTCTGCTTCAATGAGAGCTGGAATCTTAAAGAAAGCCTCTGTACCTACTTCTCCACATTCTAAAGTTATGGGGGAAAAAGCCCCCCCGCCCCGGCATTATGTCTCCTATAGGAGAAGAGATTTGGAGAACAGAGACATTGAAATGCATGAGGTGAAATAGATCCAAAAATGTAAGCTCAAAATTTCATTCCATAATGTAACAAATACCAAGTAGAGGGAAAAATTCTAATCACATACACAGAGATCAAGAACATATTGCATTTCTATGTAAAACAAACTGATTTCTCAAAACTCAAAAAGAAATTCGAATTATTCATTCATAACTTCATAGGTGAGGTTTTGCCTCTAACATCCCACTAATCCTTATTTTCATCACAAGTGGGAAGGAAGAAGTAGTCATGCTTTTACTTTGGGGATATCTGAGCTCCTCAGAGAAAGTGAAGAGATGGTTTCTGTTTTCTTTTGCTTTTTTAAAGAGTCGGTCATCAATAATCCTGAACTGAACCATGGTGAAGCATGGAGAAGCAGTGGAGTGAGGAGCTGCCTGGTTCCCAGGCCTGTTCCATAGGTTCATGCACACTACCTCCACTCTACGGTGGAAATGCTGGGTGCCAGTGACCAAAGGCATGAGCACTGGATGTCAGAAGTTAACCCTGGATTCAGCGTGCATGTATTTGCTCCAGTGTGAGGTGATCTTTAGCCACTTTACCCAATGGATCCTGGGTGAAAATAAAATGGTCTCTTCTTTAAATTATAAGTCCGTCATCATAGCCAAAATAAATTCCACTATCTGCAGGTACCTTTGGCTGTGTAAAGCCACTGCCCATTTGTGAGACCATCTGTGGTCACAAGATCAGCAAGGTGCTGTAACTATTGTTCACTGAAAATTATCAGCAATATCCCTCTACCCACCCTAGCCTAACAGCCAGCCTCACCAAGAGGGAAAAGACACACTCACCTCTGCCCAGAAAGTACTGGTAGCAAAGGTAAACCAGAGTGAACTATAACTTGCTTAGAAATTCTTGCTCCTTCGCTTAAGCTTTTGATTCAAGTTTAAATCCTCAAAGACAGTCTGTGTGTATATGGGTGTAAGCACACACAAAAACAAGTACTATGTATGTGTATGTGCAATACACTAATTGGAAAAGGTGGTTAAAGACAGCTTTAATGACCCTGGATCTTTGCCTGAACTCTCACCACCTAGGCGCCCATGCCTCTCTTCCTCCAGGGAGTGGTACAGTAGAGTGGAGAGCAATGCGCAGGAAATTTTGATGGAATTTGGTTCCTTTCATCAGGTCTCTATTTCTCTTAAAATCTCTAAAATCCAACTAGATTCCTAGTATGGTTTTAAATCTAGGATACATCTTACTCAGGTGCAGAGATCAATCTCCTGGAACTGGAAGTGACACTGAAGACATCAGTGCCTGTTGCTCCCCATCAATACTTTAAAAACAGCTGTGAGCCTGCCCATCTGTGATCTGCTGATTCAACTGTTCTCAATGACTCCTGGGTGTGACCATTCTCACCACTGTTTGAAGCAGTTCTGAATGGAGGGAGAGAGCTGTTATTGGTGAAAAGCATCAAAGTTCTAATAAGGTATACTGGTTTCCAACTGAATATATTTTGTAGACACAAAATGTATTTTTTAGCACAAAGCACAAAAACTAACTTTTTAGAAATGACAAGCTAATCTCTGCTTAAATCAATTTCATGGTTTTCCCAAGTTCTCTCCTGCATCTCCATCAAGACTTCTGAGCTTGTTTGTAGACCAGTCAAATCATGGAAGGATGCCAGTGGAGTAGATCCAGACTGTTAGAAACCCTGGTACCTACCAGCTCTCCAGTGACCGTATGGACCACAGTTGGAGGGAACATCTTTGGGATTCTCCCTACTTTTCTTCCCTCTTTGCCATTTGAACCCTTGAACTAAAGACTCCACCTAGAAAGTTCTCCCTTTATGTGTGTTATGGGCTAAATTGTTCCCTGAAAGGGTATTGAAACCATAACCACCAGTACCTGTAACTATGCCCTTATTTGCATCTTTGCTGATGATCGAGTTAAGGTGATCCCATAAGGATGAGCCCTAATCTACCAGACATCCTGAAGAAAGGGGAACATTTGAACAAAAAGGCAGACGTTCATAGAGGGATGATGATGTGAAGACACAGAGTGAATGACACATACCAGCTGAGAAACACCTGAGACCTCCAGAAGCCAGGAAACAGGCCTGGTAAGGAATGTCCCCCTCAGCTCTCAGAAGGAACCAACCCACCCAATACCTTGATCTTGGACTTCTAACATTTAGAACTATAACACAATAAACTTTTTAAATTTAAGACATCTGGCCTATGACTCTTTTTCACAGAAGCCAGTGCTGACTAATTCAAGGCATTTGTTCATTGCTAAGCTTTTAGAATGTCCTACTGGATCCATCTTCTACACAGGGGGCTCCTTTCCAGTGCCCTCAAAGCCTAAGAATTTCCATCTATTAGTTATCAAATGATTAGTCTTGGGAAACTGAATATACAAACAAATAATGTCCATACTATCTTTAAAAAAATGGAACTCTGACCCATAACCTCTGCAGCAATTGGTCCAGAATACTCAAGACATGGTGAATAACTTCCAATTTCTTTCATTCTCACTGCTATTTCCAACGTAGGACCAGCCAGAGAAAGCCAAACATGCTCTCCAATTGCTTCCATTTAGCTCATCTCTTGCTTCCCCAGGCAATGGTCTTTATTCAGGATACTTGAAATTTTCTTTTTTCTACTCCCTGCTTTCCCATTTCTTTGCTTACCTCTGAGTCTCAGTGACACCTAAGTGATGGTGGCTGGTGTCTTTGTTGTGCACGCTCTGAAAAAGCAGCCTCTGTTCTCTTGCGGGGGTCTTGATTTCCACATTCTGCCTCTCGTGTCACAAGTTCCACGAGGGGAGAGCTGGGTGTCTGCCATGTTATGAGCTTGAGGAGATTCTTTTGGGATGGTGATAAAGTGAATGAAAGCTGTCATGGCAGCCAATGAATATCTGTTGATGAGTGTATGAGTTTTGTGCAACTTGTATATCTCAGAGAAAAAATTATTGAAGAATATAAAACACGACCATGCATTGTATTGCTACAGTTTGATTGCATTTGGTAGCTCTGGGCTTTGGTCAAACTGGGGAAAATGGCCAGATTGTGAGTTTCTGGTCTCCAATACAATATGCATTATTCTTTCACTCTTATTTATTGTGGTGTTTTTCAAATTATAATAAATTTGCTTTCTTCTGAATATTCAGATGCTTCAAAAGGTACCCAAAGGATGCAATTAGGCCCTGGGGAAATATGCTATTATGTGCACATATCATGTTTTGCATAGGGTTTCCATCATCTACATAATTTATGTGCATCTGCATAATTTTCTTCTTTTTATGTTTTCTATGTGTTTGTGAGATAATCTAGAAGTCAGTTTCCTACCATCAGAAACACAGAAAGAACTCAAGTCAGTGCTTGTTCCTTCACCCAATCTGCTTTACTTCCGAAGAAACCCCTTACAGAAGCCCCAGGAGATAATTGCCTTTCATAGGCACCAAACATCAAGGCCTGAAAAAGTAGGTTCAGGGAGCTTTCAGGAATGAAACAGAATCTTGTCCATTTTCATATTCTTCTGGGTATTCACTAGGGTCTCTGATGAATGGTGCTAGCGTTTTAAAGCTCTTTAAACTGTTTATAATCCTCACTTTGGTTTTGAAACAGAAAAATAACGCCAAAATTAATGGCTTTTTAAAGCTTCTGATGTGAGTTGGTTGCATACAAATTTCTCTAACACCGAGAAAGTCCATTATCTGGGGAACAGGTGAGTAGTGTACAACTCTGGTTGGACTTTAATTGATTTTCCTCTCAACAGCCTTTTCTATTTTCCATATTTTTAATTTCTGTGCCTCTTGTGCTTTCTGTGCTGCTCAAATTTTCTTCCTATACAGTTGTCAGATATGGAACAGAGCTATCCAAGCTGAGCAGCAGCCCCACGTGGACAGCTTCGACGCAGGGCTTAGTGGCCTTTGTCAACAGGTCCACCTCACCGACATCCAGAGCATGCCGACAATTTTTCCGGCCTCCTCTTCCATGAAGAAAGAGGAAATCAATTTAATGCAGCAAATATAAAGTAGATGAATCACAGACATTTTTAGAAATGGCCTCATTTTGATAGATTAAAAAGCTAAGACCAAGAAAGGTACAGTAACTTGCACCCCCAAATAAAAGAAGTGAAGGAGAGTGTCAGAGTTTTGATAAGATCCTGTTCCTTCTGACTAATCCAGAGCTGTTTGGGGCAAAAGCACAGAGACCATGGCATGTGCTTTGAGAAAGCAATTGGGCAAGGAAGTAGATGCTAGCCCCATGGCCTGGAGCCGAATAAACTGACCACAGGTGAGCAGGCCTCTTCCAGGAATCCATAAAAATTATTGCTGCCCCAAGTCTGGGTCATGAGAGTGCATAGGACAATATAACCCTGGGGGCCATCAAGACCATGTCACCCCCAAAAACCATTGACAGCAACTCTGGCCAGCCCTGTATATCTGCATAATCAGTGTGAAGAAAATGTAGGGGGCAGGACCCAAGAGTGGCCACACAATGCCAAGAAAGGGTGGGCCAGCAGGTAAACTCTAAGACGCATTTACCAAACATTTTCAGCAAACAGAAAGTACTTCCCATTACAGCACAATGAATAATTACATATTGAAAGTGCTGATCACTGACCTAAAAGGAATGTTGGCTAGAAATTTATAATTTCTACAGATTGGTATCAACATCCACAAGGGCCAAGACAATCCCACATAAAACTGAGGAGTGGAAAGCATCTAATTTTAGTATATGTGCTGCCAAAGCGAGCACGAGTGGAAAGCGTCTAAATGAGAAATGGATCCTCCTTGTCTCAACACAAGGCAATGCCAAAGGATTAAGCAAGGCAGGAATGAAGCACCACTAATGCTGGTGTGGTTAATGACATGTACCTGAAATCATGCCAGAAACAAGAGCCCACCATGAGAGGAAATCTATCTTCAGGTTTGTAGCTAAGAGATCTTCTCCTGATTAGGTTCCACAAAGAGCCAGCCAGTGCATGAGCAGAAGGCTGTCATCAGCACTGGGAATACTTTGGAGTGACATAATCTACAGTGGGTGCTTTCCTTCTTCCTGGCTTCTCTCTGACTGCAGCTGTCTTTCTCGCTTCTCTCTCTTTTCTGATTGGTTTGTTCCTTTCCTGCTCTTCTAACTGAGACCTGAATTCAGATAGATTGCTCTTTTTCATATAAGCTATGTAATGTTTAAGTCCCATTATAATTTTAATACCTAGATCAACTGCCTCCTTTTAGGAAGAAGTAAAGTGACTTTCATGTAGAAGAGACAAGCACCCATTGAAGAAGCCAACATCCCCCACACACTAGCTGTCCATAGCTAGCTCCTCCTATACCTCTGTTAAAAATCTAACAAATAAGAGTCATTGTGCGTTGGTAACAACAGAGAAGGTAGATGCCTACTTCTTTATTTTAAAAACAGCAAAATATTTGAATAAAGAGTGATCTCAGCAAAGCATATAATTATCCAAAACATCATCAAAAATACATTGAAATTAAAAGTCATGCAAAAGAGAAAAACTGTGTGTGTGTGCATCTGTGTGTGTTTGTGTGTCTGTTGTGCTCTCATCCTTCAGTTTTGGCGAAGTGCAAGCTGCAGCCATGTGCAACACAGGTCATATACACAGAGCATTTTACTAAAAGGCATCTCTCCAATGGGGTTAAAAATTTTGAAAATGCCCTCCACAGGAAGTTCCTCTGGTTTATTTAGTAAACATTCAGTAGAGGACAGAACTCCTACCTGAAGCTACAGGAAATATAAAAAGCATCAAAAATCCAAACCTTGTCTCAGGAGTAGAAGCTACAGCAGAGAGAAAACAGACAGCAGGGCATCAATGGCTAGTCCATACTGCAGTAGCTCACCTGTCCTATCAAACTATCAAACAGAATTATGCAATTGGTTATTTTTAATGTGTTTTCTGTATTGTGGTCTTAGCTCCAGGCAGGTGGAGCCATCAGTGCCTTGTTTCCAAGCTTAGCACCAAGATTTCCAAGCTTGCCTTCCAGAAAAACCACTAGATCAACAAGAGAGAAGGGAACAATTAAATAGATGAGTGGATTAAGGAAATCTTTGAGCAAGGAATCCAGTCTCTGGAGTGGCCAAGGACTCTCCACCCCTGGGGTGGGGCGGCTGACCTCTTAGAACACACATAGGCTTACTTGTAGCCTGGCCCACTATATGAGATAAGCATTTCAGTAGCACCACCTGGTCTCTTTTTAACCATTTACCAGATCTGAAGAGACTTCTCTGCACTCAGTAAGTAAAGATTAAAAAAAAATAATGTGACATGAATAAACAGGGAGAGCTCAAAATATAGAAAAGCACACTTGAAAGATATGTACAAAAACAAAAGCAAACTCTTATACCTATGAGAACTCTCAAAAATATCTTTTAAAAACAGGAGAACACTGAGAAACAGGAAAGGAAAGATGAGGGACTAACAAGATAAAAAGCAGTGGATAATTACAAGAATCAGTGAAGAACAAATTGAAGAAACAAAATTGATCAGGGGCTCTAAACAATGGAACTGACATTCAAAACATACCAGATTTGCAAGTAAAGGATTTTATGACCTTCCAAGGATGAGAGTGCAAACAAAAAGAGCAAAGAATCATAGGATATGATAGGTAAGAATGGCAGAGAATAGAGATCAGATATGGAGATGATTGCTTTTTATAAAAAATATACGGGAAAATGAAGTAGAAGCAACAGTTACAGAATAAATCTTCCTTAAAATGGAAAATAAAAGGAAAATAAAAGCATAAATCTAAAGTCTGAAATGGTTTATCACCAGCAAACATTGGATGTGTGCCAAAGAAAAAAACAATAAAAACCTCATAGACGTACATTGATGAAAGTCTTGAGTTTTAAGAGTTAATAAAAATATAATAAGAGATCATATAGGCAACAAAAACAAAGCAAAAACGAAAGGTATTCTTTATAAAAAATAAGTCAGGTTGACCTTCAATTTCTCCCCTGCAACATTAAATGTCTAATTTTTCAGGGGTTTAGAATTCCAAGACTGAAAATCTTCTGAAATTAATTAACATTTTCCTACCATGCAAGAGAATGTCAAAAAACAATGTTTTATGCCTCATAAGAATGGAGAATATGCTTTAATTTTGTGGGGGTTTTGTGTTTTTTCTGTAGTGCTGGGGATTGAATCCAGGTCCTTCACACTCAGCTATATCCCCAACCCTTTTTGAATGTTTCTGTTTTGAGACAGGGTCCTGGTAAGTCATTAAGTTGCCCAGGGTGGGCTCAAACTTTTGATCCTCCTGGCTCAGCCTCCCAGAGGGCTGGGATCATAGATCTGTGCCAGTACTCTGGGTATGTAAGTATGTATTTTAAATTAAAAGTAGCCTCTCTCAGGATTCAAATGTGACATGTCACTAGAAGATCTACAGGGAAGGCTGTTTAGTGATGACAGCGTCAGATCAATCTGCAATCAAAAACAATGGAAAATGTTTACCGAAACAAAATACAGAGAGAAATGAAATGCACGGAGCCTGCAGGCCACATTCTGGAATTAAAATCTCAAATCACTCTACGTACTTTTGCAGAGCCCACACTCTGGGGCTTAGGCAGCTTTAAAGGATGATGCAGTGAACACCAACAAACCCCTTCTCTCTCTTCTTGGAAGTGAGTAAAGGAGAAGAAAAGTCTTATCACTCAGACACTGTGAGCCCAGAGCAGTCAGGATTTCGAGGTCTGACAGGATTTCAGGTGGTCAAGGAGGCTCCAAGTGAGAACATGGATGGACCTGGGCCCCAGATGGTACCAGGAAAGTGACCACAGAGCCCCTCAAAGGAGGCAGAGCAGTGCAGCTTTTTAGGGTAAATGCTCACAGATCACAAGGGCAAAACATAAATCACAATCATCAGTGTGAAAATGACCAGACCATGGTAACCTCCCTGTGCATGTGATGGTTAAGGGAATAAAGGGCGAGCTCAAAAATGTCCAGGGACTAGAAAACATAAGAAGTGACATAGCAGATTTGAAAAGGGACCAAAAGAGTGTCTGGAAATGAAAAATGTCATAACTAAAATGTTAATGCTATCAATGGACATATTTGGCAATAGAGTAGACACAGTAGAAAAGAGAATTAGTGAACAAGCAAAACAATAATGACCAGGGAAAAGAAAGAAGCATAATTCAGCTCACTAAAAAATGGTGGACAATTAAAGAAATGGCTGGAAGCATTGGAACATAGCAATGAAACCACCACACATTGTTGACAGTTCCAGAAAGAAAGGGGAAAATACAGAGTAGAAGTGATTTAAAGACATCATGGATGAGAATTTTCCTAAATCAAAACCAGTGGCTTACACTAACCTTCAGATTCAACAGGTCAAAAGAATCTCAAAAAGGGGAAAAATTAAAAGAAATACTAGAAACCACAAGTGAACCTACAGAGAATGGAAGACAATGAGAATAATTCAAAAGGAGAGAAAGAAAAAGATAGTGCCTTTTTCTGAAGGGCTTTCAGCATGGGAATGAATTCCTGAGAAAGTAAGAATGACAATAGTAATAATGTCAAAGTGGAGCTGGTAAACAACATGAGGAAGAAAGCACCAGAGAGACGGCAGTTAAAAATACCTAAAGAGTTACAATACCCTAAATTCTCTACATTACTGGGGAGTAGGAAACTTTTTTTTCATAATATTTAAACTTTGATGAGTTAAGTGTGCATACTTCCAGGTTATGTTAGTCACTCTCTCATTGGTGGGACATAATACCTGGCACCTGCAACTTAAAGGAAGTTTATTTTGACTCATAGTTTCAGCGGTTTCAGTCCATGGTTATCTGGCTCAAAGGCGGAAACAGCATGGAGGAAGGATCTGGTGGAGGAAAGCTGCTCAACCCATGGCAGCCAGAAAGCAGAGAGAAGAAAGCGGTAGAGACAAGAATACATGCTTCCAGGTCATGCCCACAGGGATCACCTCTTTGGACCAGGCCCTACCTCCTAAGTGCACATTCAACTATGACCTCTTCAATTGATGAATCTATCTTTTAAAACCCCCACTGAACATATGAGAATTTGGGGGCATTTTTACATCTAAACTGCAACACAGGTAATCCCTAAAAATTATAACTCAACTCTCAAATTTGAAGGAGGAAAAACAGTGAAATTAATTTTTTAAAAATTCAACATTTTTGAATTGGGTCTTTGAATTTGGGGAGTCTGATTGTTTTCAACTCTTTATATATTCTAGATAGTAGACCTTTGTCTGAGGAACAGCTGCTAAAAATTTTTTCCCACATTGTAGGTTGTCTCTTAGCTCTGTTGGTGGTTTCTCTTGCAGTGCAGAAGCTTTTTAATAAGATGAGATCCCAGTTGTTGATTCTTTGTGCTAGTTCCCATGCTACTGAGGTTTTGTTCATAAAGTCTTTTCCTATGCCAATGTCTTCAAGAGTTCTACCTAACTTACCTTCCAGCAAGTTGAACAGACACTTCTCAGACAATGAAGTAAAAGCAGCACATAAATATATGAAAAATGTTCAACATCACTGGTCATTCAAGAGATGCAGATGAAAACAACACTGAGATTCCACCTCACCCCACAAAGAATGGCTGCTATCAAGAAATCAACCAATAACAAATGCTGGTGGGGGTGTGGGGAGAAAGGAACCCTTCTCCATTGTTGGTGGGAGTGTAGACTGGTGCAACCACTGTGGAAATCAGTATGGAGATACCTCAAAGAACTATGACTAGAGGTCCCATTTGACCCAGCTATTCCCCTGCTGGGTATCTTCCCCAAAGAATTAAAAGAACCATACCACAGTGCTATATGTGCATCCATGTTTATAGCGGCACAGTTTGTAATAGCTAAAGCTTGGAAACAGCCCAAGTGCCCATCAACTGGAAACTGGATAAAGAAAATGTGGGTTTTCTTTTTTAATAAAATGGAGTACTACTCAGCCATAAAGAAGGAGAAACTAGAGACATTTATAGCTAAATGGATGCATATCGAGGCCATACTTTTAAGTGAAATAAATAGGACACACATGTGTAAATACCGAATAGTTTCTCTAGTGTGAGAAACTGAAAGTGTAAATAAGGATTAAAATGGTTAAAATGTATAATTGATAATTTGAAATAGGAAAAAAGGTCCAAAGGGGTAGGGGTGGTGGGAGGGGAAAGGGGAAAGGAAAGAAGGGAAAGGAAAAGTTATGAGGAAAGAAAAGAAAAAAGAAATGAAACCTATGTAAATAGGGAAGGGTGGAGCGGGTGAAGGGTGCACAGGTAATGGGGAAAAAAATAAGAACCAAGATTCATCATGTTCAGGTACAAACACCCAATGATAAATGTAAACTTATAGTATACTTAAAATGTACCAATAAAAGAATTTTTAAAAAATCCTCCAACAAGCTAAGGCAAGATGGGAGAGAAAAAGAAAGATGGGGATAGAGGAGGAAAAGGCAAAGAGCAAGTAATATGGAGGACCTAAGCTCAGAGGACTCAGTGAAGCTGCCCTTCTGCTCTGAGACTCTGAGCTTCAGTGGGTTTGCTTGTTTGTTTTACAGTACTAGGGGTTGAATCCAGAGCTTTTGTACTGAGCTACATCCCAAGCCCCTTCCTATTTTGAGATAGGTTTTCATAGAGCCCCTAAGTTTCTCCAGATGGGCTTGAATTTGATTCTCCTGCTTCAGCCTCCCAGAGTGTTACAATTACTGCCATGTACTGCCACACTCAGAGGATGTGCATTGTTCTTCATATGCCCTGATTCTGAGCAAAGACCCCTGCGGTTTCCAAGAGAACAGCATTTCCCTTCTCCTTTTCTCCTTCTAAACTGCAGGAATCTTAAAGATTCCTGGGAAGCCACAAATCGAAAATCTCTGTGCCTATGTTAATGGACAGGGCAGAGGAGATGGAGAGAGAGCAGCACAGGAAGAGCAGAAAGATACAAGGGTTTGCTGCAAAGATTTAAGGATGGAGAGAGCACTGGTGTTTGGATCAGGCCTAGGGGCAGAATGCTTTAGGTTCTGTTCCTGGAGACACAGACCCTAAGATTCTGAATGCTGCCGGGAGGAGGTTGATGGAAGGAGTGGAAGAATCTCTGGGAAGCTATTCTAGGAACAGCAAGGAAGGGACCTGCAATATGGCTGCAACAGAGGCCTCCGAGAGTCCCATGGGACATTTTGGTCCAGGACAGGACTTCCAGGATGACCTCAGTGCAGTGAGGGGCCCAGACCATTGTGCACTGGCAGTGAACAACACTGGCTGTAGGCCGACTCTTAGGAGGCCCTTCACCTTGGACAAGGCATCTTGCTTCAACAGCAACTCTTAAGGAGAGACTCAGTTCTGAACTTCCAAGCCAATCCTTCTAGAAGCTGGAGAAACAAGAACACCTCTTCTGCCAGGGAACATGGATACATGGGTGGTATACTACAGGCCCACTTCCATGGAGATAGATTCCCAATGTAGCCCAGCCACTTCCAGACAGATCTGTGCTGACCCTCAGCTTCAAGCAAGCCCATAACTTCACCTGCCTTTGCTTCCCACCTGCTCCTCTACTTCCTCTTTCATCCATGTGCAAGGCCAAGCAGTGTGCTCTGGTCCCCCTCCAGATTCTGCCTTTCCCTTCTCAGTTCCTGCAGAGCCTCTAACTGCTCGTGGCCAGAAGGCTCCACTCTCATTGTTGTCTCTGCCAATGGCACCACTAAATTGTGTAGCATAGAGGTAGCACTGTAGGGCCGGGACCTTGTTAATTCAGTGTCACCTGAGATTCCCTAGTTCATCAAAGTCTTGCCTGTAGTCTCAGCTGCAGTTCTGTCAACTCAGAGCAGAGCAGGGTCTGAAAACATACCTCAAACATCCCTGCAGGAGGGGGTCTAGGGGAAAATCTAAGTGCAAACCAGCACTCTGGGGCTTGACATCTTCCTCCCTTTGGTTTAGGATTTTTCTTTCAACTCTAAATCCAAAATTTGTAAAAGGATAAGACGTCCTGAAAACATATACTATGGGGTTGCTCCTCTACAAGTTCCTGAGGGAATAGAGGGGACAGCAGGGTCCCAAGAGATGCCCAAGGAATTGCCAGAGACCCCAGGCCAGAGACTAGCCTTGATTTCCCTTTCCGCTTATGGCTGGACAATCAGGGACATCAGCTTTCTTCTGGGCAAGCAAACATTCTTTATGAATGTGCCCCTTTCCCTAGACCTTAAAATAGATTGGACATTTGTCTAGATTCCTACTGGTTACAAGGTGAAAGAGCTAAAGAGGACAACCTCACCTCCTCAAACTTCCTGGGATAAATGGATGCATGTGTTCTGTAGAACTTTCAGAGGGTTTTTTGTACAGTGCACAAAGCTTTGCCCAGCAGGAACCAAGAAAGCTGGTAAAAGTTAAGGAATTGAATAATTTGTGTAACATAGGAAAGAATACCTGCTGCTTCTCTTATCTTTTATTTATCATAATTAATGTGTAACTCATGTAATTTGCAGATGCATGGAACAAATCGCTGAGAAAATAATGAATATGTTTCATTAAAAAGTTCAGACAAAGTTAAAAATCAGAGGGTTAACTAATCACAATAGTATCTACTTGCATAAAAGCATGTAGACAGATACATTAAATTTAATTTTACAACAACTAGCAAAATATCTAGTTACTGTCCAAATTTTTTCCCATAGTCTTCTTGGACTAATGACTATCGTATTTCTTATGTATTATGTTCAATCTGGAGAATGTTGTAAACCAAAAATCAACTTGCTCATGATTCTATTAACATAACTTAAAACATAAATACTATTATCTATAAATATGACATCATTAGAATTGTACACAATAAAATTTATGATTTGAGATCATATTTTTTATAATATTATCTAAAGCCAGAGGTTCACAGATATATTCTGGGAGTTTCAAAGTTACTTTAGATTTTTTTCTTTTCTTTCTTTCTTTTTTTCTTCTGTTGTCATTTGACTGAAAATCTAAAAAAAAAAATTTTCAATATTAAAAAACTCCCTTTTACTCTGATGATTTCCCATCAAAAGCCATTTCCATGGAATAAAATTTCCATTTCTGAAGTGACTACTTTTCTTACTGAAGCCAGTGGTATCCCCAGGGGTTTCTCAAATATGCTTTTGGGATTTCTCCATGGCTCTTTTTCTTATAAAAACATAATTGGATTCTGATGCAACAGCTTAAAGAAATAATATACCTCAAATTGACAAGCCCCTTACACAACCAAAATCCTTATTTGCCTTCTTTTAAGAAAAAGAAAGAGCATCCGTAAGCGAAGACACACACATTTATATTAGGTATTTAATTTTCTAAATATGACATAAATTGAAATGTGTGTCTTGGCATCTCCATGACCCCACCTCATTCACGGTGCACACATCCTGGTGTGCCATACCATCCCATCTGAAAAAGTCGGTGAAATCTATGACTTGCTTCTAACCCAAGAAGGTGGCAGGGTGACAGAATGCATGTGGTTACCTTGTATATAGGATTGTACATCTGTCTCCCTAGGAGATACATCCCTTCCCAAGCTTTGCTGGCTTTGAAGAAGCAAGGCATGATGTTGGAGCTGTTCTATGAAGAGGGCAACAATGGCAAGGAGCTGAGGGTGATCTCCAGCCAGCTGGAAACTGAGGCTGTCAGTCCTTCAGCTTCAAAACCATGAATGTTACCAACAAATCCTGGGTCCTGGATCAGATCCTTCCTGCCTGCATCTTCAAATGAGGACAAGGTGCTATCACCAATACTTTGACTAAACGTTGCAGACCATGGAGCAAAGCCATGCCCTTTTGACTGATGGAAACTGAGAGGATAATAATATAGCACTTCAAGCTAAGCAGTTTGCAGTAATATTGCTTTTCAGCACTAAATAAATAATACAAGGTCCACACACTAATGGTCAACCCTACCTTCCCTCCTTTGGCAGCTGAAACAACTGATTATTGCATTGACTTTTCTCTGAGTTTGGCACTTGAAGCCCATAGTTGGGGTCTTGCCACTCAGAGGCCAAGCCTACCCCTCAATGTTCAATCTTTGCACTGCTGCCAGCACTTGAGGTAGTCTAACCGCACAGCTGATCAGCACAGTGACCAACTCCTGCCTCCCTCTTTGCTTCTGCATTCAGCACCACCACCCTGTTTCACACCCACACCACTGCTTCCTGGAACACCCTCTGTGCACCAAATCCTTGGGAGATGATCATCGTTGTTCTCATTTTGAACACAGACTGGTGTCCAGTGATTTGTTCAGGTCAAAGCTGGTCAGTGTCTGCCCTGGAACTGGAACTCAGACCTTCTGAAACCAGGTCCTGCTCTCATTGCACCTCTGACAAAGATTCAGTTTCTCTCTTGCTGGATAAACTTCTGGTCACCCTGGCCATGTGCCAGCCTCTGGCCTGGAGACATTGGTGGTTGGAGATTGTGCTGTCTGCTCCTCACCCTCACACCTACCCCTCCTCCCACTCCATGCCCTGGAAACAGACTGATCTGAGTGTATCATCTGGCTCCTGTCCCCTTTAGCTACTAAGGGTTTATTCGATCAGAGACCCAAGAGGAGGGGGAGGGTTGTGTGGGGTGTTTAGGCCCCCAGTTCATGTTCCCAGACAGTGACTACCTCCCTCTGCCTATAGCCACAGCCTCTGGCCAGACAGTCCTCTCCAGGATTGGTGGCCACCGTGCCCTGCCACCTCAGACCTATATGTAGCATCTTCCCAGTGTTATACACACTCCCTGTAGGTCTCCCACATCCTGTCACAATGGAAGAGCTTAAATCTTCAGATCTAATACCTCTCCCCATCACTGTCATGTCCTCACTGACACAGGGACCCTGCCAGATCAGCTCAGGGCCCCACTCCCATCTAAAAGGTGGTTTGAGACCACAGAGTGAGTCCAAAAATGGCAGCAGCTGCTTCCCAGAGAAGCTTGCCTGCCACCAAGAGCCCTTCCTCTCTGCTATGGT
Organism: Heterocephalus glaber; assembly: GCF_053883595.1. Taxonomy (NCBI): domain Eukaryota; kingdom Metazoa; phylum Chordata; class Mammalia; order Rodentia; family Bathyergidae; genus Heterocephalus; species Heterocephalus glaber. The sequence continues at coordinate 56,601,128 of NW_028258320.1, forward strand.
CTCTCCAAGCGCCACCAGCCATGGTGCTCAGGCTTGATGCCACCTGTCTCCAGCACTTCTGCATCTTCTCCAAGAAGCGTCACAGGATGTCAGCCTGGCCATGTGCCCTGAGTGTGCTTGCAGAGCCATCTGCCTCTTCTCCTTACCACAAAGAGCATCCTCAGCTTCTCCCGGATGATGAAAGAGTTGTTTCATTCATTATTATCTGACAAAGTGTTCTTAACGCAACTCCAACCATTCTAGGAAATGTGATCTTCAAGAAGAGCTGTACAATAATTAAATATAGTAATGTAGTATTGAGAACATCATTAAAGTCAATGACCGAAAGACTATTAGCAGTTTAAACACATTTTACCTTTGCATGATTATATGCAGTGAAATTCCAGAGTTGTAGGACAAGTGAGAACATACATAAAATCAGGTAGTGCTGCCACATTTACGGTCTCCACTGTCACCAGGTAGCTGGGGTGTGTAATACAGGTGGCTATATGGCACAACTCTAACAGCATACCACAACAGCAAGACCCCAAACTCAGGCAAGCTTTCCCATGCATACAACAAAGATTTTTAAATAAGCCCAAGTAGATTCAACAAATATAGTGATTCCTGCTGCTCTGTAAAGACACCTGTTCTCTGAATCACTAGTTAGGAAGCCAAGTGCATATTCTGAGCTAGTACAGCAAGGGATTTGAACTTCACAGGATGGATTTATATCCCAGTGGCTCTCTCAAACAGCAAGGCAGACTTGGGCAGGAGGCCCCATCACTGGGGATGTGATCCTGTGTCCCTGTGGATTCTAAGAGCACTTCACCCGCCTCGCACCTTGGAATTGTTAGGAATGACCGCGATCGTGAGAAAATGCTGTCTGACTTGCTCTGATAATGAGGTGCTCCCAATGGTATGGAATGGCATTAGATCTCAATGTGCAGGAAGTGACAACCTCTCCCTGTGGTACATGACAGTCATATCATCATAAGCAAACGCATGGCCTGGTTTGGAGCAGGGGACTATGCTCATCTAATGTAGGCAACATCCTCCCATGATTTCATGGCCCATCCCTTAGGAAGAAATCCCGTAGTTCACTATTCTGGGAAAGAAGAAACAAGTTCTAGAACAACCTGTGATGTAGAGTCAGCCCTTTCAGTCCATCTGCTTCTCACTTCCACAGACTAGCAGTACTGCCCCTACTTTGAGCACAGACTAGACTCAATTTTCCAGCTTCCCTTGTACTTTGATGTAGCCATGTGACAATGAGCATGAGCACCTGGGCTTAGCATACAAACCTGCTGTCTTTGGCTGTTAGCTCTTTCTGCTTAGCTCTACAACCCCAGCCTAGCCCTGGAACAACCTTGGGTAAGACTTCACCTGTACCCCACTCCTAGGTGAACAGAGCACTTGTTACATGAGCGAGAAATTAACTTCTGCTGTCATAAACTACTGAGATTTGGGCTCTTTGTCACTCAAGACTAGCTCACTGAAACCAATGGCTTCTTTAATTGGACCATGAGGTTAAGAAACTAGGATTATATAACATTGATGTTGTACTTTATACCTAATATCCAGTTGTCCCCACAAGAGCCTCATGCTCTCATAGGCAGAGCTTTTAAAGAATGATGGTGGGAAGGGAGTGCAACAGCTAAATGCGATGCTAGCAGGTGGGGTCTGGTGGGAAGAGGCTGGTCGATGGGCAGGACCTGGAAGGGCATATCTCTCCCTGGTTTCTCCCTTTAATCTCTGCTTCCTGGCAGCCATGAGTTGAATAGCTTTCCTCCACCCAGGTCCTTCCACCATGTTGCCAATCATGCAAGGACTGAAACTTCCAAAACATAAGACAAAATAAACCTCTCCTTTAAGTTACAGGTGTCAGATATTTTGTCCCAGTGCTAAGGAAAATGACTAAGACAATTTTTGCAAATAGCAGCAAATCTTCAGGGTCAGCTTCTTGTCCTTGCAGTACGTCCTAGGCACCCACAGAGCTTGCTGAGATTCTGTGGGCTGTGAGTCAAGCACTGAGAACCTGTGGAGTGCACCAGGATTGGGAACAAAGGGCATATAGGGCCAGCTCTGACTCTTGAGGAGCACCAACAGAAGGTGCATTGTGATTTAGGGAGTTATTTTTCCACCCACTGTCTCCCCTGAATGAGATCTAACTTTATTTTCTTGTGTATCTGCTCACAGAATCTATGTCCCACTGGCCCTCAAGCAGTGGTGTTGGAGTAAGAGACATCACCTTACAAGGAAAACACATTCCTCACACCTAGCAGACTCACCCTCCTTCCTTGAGCCCAGGTCTCCTGACTCAAGGCTTGACCCCCACCATGCTGTTCTTGTTTGTAGAATGCTCCCCTATCCACCCCTGTGGCAATCAGTAGATTTCTGCCTTCTTTCTGGACGCATGATAAGGTTCCACTAACCCTGATGTGGCAGGCTTGACCACATGAATTGATTTAGCCCAGTGGTGGCAAAGCTGCAGCATACATGCCACAGGGGGCTGTCTTTATCATCGAAATCTCTAAAAGGTTCCCCATTACCGCTTTAACCAAAGACATGTGGGTAGAAATGATGTCTGCCCCTTCCAGCAGCAGCCCTCTGGGGGCCAGAGTCTGTTCTTCTCCTTCCCTTTCTCAGATCCATTCCCAGTAAGAGGGGATCCATCAGCTCTGGGCCCTTGTGGGAACCCAGGCCCCTCTCCATCGCCAGACTCACCTCAGATGGAGAAATAACATTCCATTTTGAGCCCCTGAGAAATGGGCAAAGCTTGTTACTGCAGCAGAGCCTGTCCCATCCCTGCTAACTCCCATCCTGAGGGACACATTTCCCTCACTTCTGAATCATGCAAGTAAGCCAGTTTGCTTCCTCCCCTCTTCCCAGAGGATCTTTACACACATTTAAAAATTGCACACTAAGTAGGTATTTGCATATCAACCTCCCCTGCTTTTATTCATCCTCTTACCCTTGGGACTTCACCCTCGCTTGGCATGTAACAAGTACTTGCTGAATCCATCACAGATTCCAAATCAATGGGCCTTTGGGCACAGCCTAGGCCACCTGTTAAAATTCATCCCAGTGGCTCCTCTTACTTTCTGGCAGAAACCTCAGGGACATCTAATTCTGGAAGGAAGTGTCAAGGTATCTGTGAGTCAAGTTCCAGGACTTCCGTGCTTCTGTGTGTGCCATGAGCAAAGTGGAAAATGGAGAGACAGAAAAAAAATAAAACCCCATCCCAAGTAACAGGGTGGAAAACGCAGAAGGTAAGCTTTCAAACACTTGGTAAGAAGCTGGCTAGTGCACGGCTCCTAAAGCCAGCAGCAGCTGTGTGCTTGGGCTCTTTGAGTCTGTCTCAGTGCCAAGCACTTGTGCTCTGAGCAGTGTGCTGTGGTGTGACACTATTCTGTGTGACAGGGACACTGAGGAATGAGGAACATTTCCAACATGGAAGTCTGTGTAAGTAAAAAAGGCTGTGAGCAGCTGTGAGCATTGGGAAAGGTCACATTACCTGTGAGACTGCAGGCTACAGCCTCCTTGGAAAACTAACACCTAAACAGCTGAAGTCATCTTCGGACAGGGAAGGATCCAGTCTTCCAGATTTTCAGGAATGTGCCTCATCCATTCAGTCACTGAATCTCAGGTTTGGTGCTTAGTCTCAGCTACACACATACCCTTTTTAGCTCCAGGTAAATCCAACAGACATAACCTGCTTGAGTTGGTGGGCACTGAGGGCAAAGTCCGGTGTCCCAGGCTCCCAAGCTCTAGGCTCCAGGTCTCTTCAGTGATCAGGTCAACAGCTAATCAGACTGCCAACCCCACATGGAAAAGTCAGTCCCCACCTGGGTCCTCATCTACCAGGTTATCACTGTCGGGGCAGGGTTTCACAACTCATTCTTGCTAAAGGAGTGTATAAGGGTGAACTCTTAGCACCACATTAGTGAAAGCCCTGTGTGGGCTTAGGAGGAGGTGTTGGTAAATCCTGTGAGGGGAAGATGGGACTCCAAGGACAGTATGGGTGAGGAGAGAGGCCAGAGACAAGAGGTGGCAAAAGGGACACAGCTGTATGCAGAATAGTGACACCACCACAACACACAATGCAGGGAAATAGCTCAAGGACCTGGAGGAGGCCAACAGAGCTGAAGCTCGGAGCCCCCAGTCAGGACCCTGCACAGCCCGCCTAGAGGGGCTGGGGCTTCTCCAGCCAGGGACAGAACTGAATCTGGGCCAGTGCTTTGTAGTCCCTAAAAGGGAATAAGCCCCAGCTGACCTCATATCTCTGAAGTTAATGTTAGACTAGCATGTATCATTTATATTATTCAAGTTCAGAAATGCTCCTATATAAGCACGGAATAGAGAAGCCACTATGGCCCATGAAATGCAGAGATGGGGTTTTTCTCAAGGTAGGGAGTTAATATCCTTTTAGGAACATGCCATGTGTCTGCTCCCACCAAGTGATTGGTTTGCTCTCCAACTGGATTGTACCCGCCCCAGGATAAAACTATAGTTTCCTTAAAATGTACAGGTCCCTCAGAAATATCTAGGATGTAAAAGACCTGGCTACCTAAGTCACACACAAAGGCTTGCCAGTTTCTTTGTAACCAAGAACATTATTTTAAGTTTTCATAAAACAAAACAAAAATTTCAATGGCAAAGAATAAAAAGATCTTAGCCTCAGCTGAGAGACAGATGTTGAACTAAACCCACTGACCATTGTCAACAACCCACAGATCACCTTTGTCCTGTTCTCTGGGACACTTCTGTGGGAACTGGCACAAGTTTGAGGACAGGAGTCTATAGCCACCCACCCTTTCCTGAGATTCACAGGTGAGATCGCTCCAGGGGAGCCTCTGGCGGTGCACTTTGAAGAGCGCCCTCAAATTAGAGGATCGCCTTCAACTGACCACCAAAGTCACATACAACTTACACTGACCTATATTGGCAATTTTTTTTTTTAGGAAAAAATGAAAGTGAGAGCAAGGAAAATTCATCTTTATATAGCAATCGGAACTGCAAATCATTTCAAGCTGCTGCCAGCTCACCTTGGCAGCTCTGGGCTCTGCAGCCACATGCTCCTAAAAGGGATCTTCTGCTTGCTTGGCAGCCTAGAGACTGTAGTTCTCCCCTGGCCTCCACTATCACTTTTTCATGATCCATTCAATGAGCTCTGGTTCAAACATCACCCCAGAAGACGTGGTACAAGTGACCAATCTGGGGTAAAGTTTATTTCCTGCCACCTACAGAAAGTCAATACCTCTCCTTCCGCAAAAATGGTGCTGTTGAGTATGGGCACTCTGCCCAGGTTCCCAATCCCATTGTCATTGTTCCCAGGGTGCTTTCTCTCTTAGCACTTCTCAACCCTGAGTGTACTCAGGTTTCAGCTGGGGACTTGTGGCAGCAGATGTATACGTAGAGGGCCTGAGGAAGCCTGATGCCCAGCACGTCTAACAGCCTTCAAGGGGATGTGAATGTCATTGGCCCGAAGGTCACATTTCAACTTCTAACAGCAAAAGCACACCACACCTTAAGGTCTCAATCCTAGGGTACCGTATATGAGGGGCTTCTTTAAACAGCTCTGTGGCACACAGTGACCACCATGGTGAACCACTGAGATATTTCATTGACCAGACAATGTTTCTACACTATTTCATACTCACCTTACATAAATTAAGATCAAGTGTGTACTATAAGGACTATCAGACACAGTGCCTACCTTCTCTCTGTGAAAGATCTAGAGAAAATCTAGCGCCCTATAATAAAGGATCAGAAAAGAACACAGAAGACTTGATATTTTTAGATACTGCCCAAGGTGATAGGATCTTTTTGAAGGATATTTTCCTGTCTTCATGTATATTTAAAATAAGTTACATTAGTCATACACACATGTATAAACTACAGTATTATAATGTGTGTTCAGTTCCCAATCTTTGAAAAATACAGACAGCTATAAAGAACAAAATAAAAACCATCTGTAGTTTCATGATCCTTCTGTTTTCCATGCATGTATGTCTCGAGGCCATAGTATACATAGTTCTAAATCTTTTTACTTAACATTTTATCAGTATTATTGTCTGACTAAAAATGTAGTAAACCTCATTTTTAATGACTACATAGTATCTGTTATAATCTAATGATTTCTCTTTTGCTGGACATTTAGGTTGCTTTCCTTAATGCAGGCATGTTAATGCTGTACTGAACTGGTTTTTCTCTCTTTATCTTTTTCCCTTTTCATTCAGTTCACCAAATTTGAGCTCTTATTATATGTTAGGTCATTTTGTCAGCAGAGCCTCACAGAATGAGAAATGTTGGGTTCTGTGATGAAGAGAGTCACATGTCAAACTGTCCCCCAGAAAGTTTGCAGCTATTTAACATTCCCAAAGATAGTGCAGAGACAGCCTGGCTCAGCCCCAAACATTTAGCAGCATTGAGTTTTGTGAGTTTTTACATTTGTAAAAGTATTTCCGAAGCAAATATTCACACACTTTGTCAATGACTGTCTCTGTCCTCAGTCAGGCTAATGATGCTCGCATCATCATCCTGTTCTCCAGAGCAGAAAGAGCCTGTGTTCTCACTCTGGCACTATTGGAAGCAAGGCCTTGAGCCAGAAATAAATGAGTAAGGGGAGAAAAACCCAGAATCTTGTAATTGATTATTTAGTGCAAAAGAGGAAGAAAATGATCACAGGTGGTGATGGCAGATGTGACGGCCCAGGATACTTGGCAGAATATGGCACACATTTGATTACCAGGAAGGTGGCCTCTAAGATGTTGACTGTCCAAGTGACACTCTTTTGTCCCTCCATAGCAATGAATTATATATATTTTTATTTTCTCCATTTACTTTCTACTCTCTTTTCTAAATACTTAAATCAGTGACATCAATAGCAGATGCTGTGTGAAATTAGATGCCTAAGTGAGGCTATAAAACTCTCTCAATAAACAATGCCAGCAATTAACTGTTTCTAAACACACCATCACTGTCATATCTCCAAACGGATGCATGGAAACTTGAAAGGCAGTAGCCATAGATATGATGTTTGGCAGGGAGCCCAAATCCACTGTCATACTAGGCACCAATTCAAACTGTTATTATTATTATTATTCTTAATTAGTGCATACTAATTATTTTCTAACTTTCTTTTCTGGTTTAAAAAAATCCTTCTCTGCTGGAGTTTCAAAGATAGTAGCTATCTGATTTGATAATGAATGTGCCATCATAGAAGAGGCACCAGGCATGGCAGCCGGGCTGCAGCATGGTTCCCACCACTCCTAAGATCATCTCCCCAGTGCTGAGGTTTGGGAAGACTTCAGCTCCAGAAAAGAAAGCCAGAGATTGCTATTATGCCTCTGCTACATCAAAGACAACTTCATTTGCATTTCCCCATCACAATGAGCATTAATAGGCAAATGGTGCATAATCTGCAGCCCAACTGAGTTGAAAGGCAGACAAACACCCCACTTGGAAGCGAGAAGACAGATTGGGCCATCCTCGCTAGCGAGCAAGGCCATCTACACATCTACACCTCAACAAATCAATGGAATAGCAATGAAAGCGTGAGCTGAAGTCCTTTCAGCCCCACTGGTGTATAGACTTTTCTGACTTTTCTCTCACCCAGGAATCCTAAGCCTTCACTGAGGCATCCTCATCTTCAGTGGCCTCTTTGGAGCTAAGAAGGACACAAAAGAAAGTATACTGACCCCTCTAGATGAGCACCCGTAGAAGAGAAAGAGCAGTGCTAAACAATAAGAACAAACACTAAATCAGACACACACACACGAGAGGAAGTAACACAAAACCATGAGCCAAATAATTCTCTTGCTACCTATTCTATTGGTTGGCAAGAACTTCTTTCCCTCCACCCTCGTCCTATTGAACTTGCATTCTCATAATTTTCAAACATCCAAGGTAAGGAATGCACAATTCCCAGCAAAGTGTCCCAACAGGCTGGGAAGACCTGAGCCCAGCTCTCTGGTTTCCTGTGGACCACAGGCTAGCTCTCTGGTTCTTCAACCTCCACCTCTCACATGCTGTGCTGGCTTTATCTGTCCTTGTGTTCAGCTTCAGATGTCCTATTTAAAGCCAGCCTCCAATTAGTCACATTATGTGGTCACAGTGTCCTGTGATTGGGCCATGGCTTCCCTCCAACCATCCTTATTCTTGTTTGTGACACAGCCATGCTCATATACAAGTGTATCACCACACACCCACAGTAGAGGTGCGGGAGTGTGGGTGAGAAGTAGCAATCTACCACCACCAGTGCAAAGCCCAACCACTGGAGGCAGGTGAGGAACATCCACTCATTGCCAATGTTTAAATTAAGTCACAAACTGAGAAATGGGAGAGAACACAGTAACTAATGCCTGTCCAAACCCCAACTATATCTGCATATGGCCAAGCTCTCATAATTGGAAACAGCAAAACATACCATCAAAATTGACTTGAGCCCAAACCAAGGAATAGTTGTCTCCTGTAGCCACACAGTGCAGAGTGCACTTGGACCCCTGGTTTGGCTGCCTGGAGTTCATTGATACTACCATTGATGCCTCAGCCCTTCCTTCCTGGCTCAGTCTTCAGCTTCTCCACAAGGTACCCCCCAACAGCTTCAAGACATAACCTCAGAATACAGGACTCCCTGCTCTCTGCCAATACCTGAGCCAGGGTGCCATGAATTAGTCCTATGTGCGCTCACCAACCTGATGTAAGTCATGGGCCTATCTCTCAGTTAACATGGAAGCCAAAGAGATATAATTTGCTGCCTGGGTTAGCCTTGGGCACAGGTCTCACGCACATACATCAGCTAACAGTTTGGTGGCCACATTCACCTGGAGGAGGGCTGAGGGATGTTGCCAGGCAGAAGGTCAAGGAATGTTGAGAGGCAAAAGCAATAGGACAACAGAAGTATGTTTGTTGGTGACAGATCACAGAGAGCTGTATTTATATTGGAAATTCAAACCATGATAAATTAAAGCCATAACAAAAACATTGGCTGTGCCTTCACCTTGGGCAGTGACCATGGTATCTAGCACAGGGGAGCACACGTGTACCACACAGAGAAAGAATAACCAGAAGTGTGTGTTATGGCTCACATGGCCAAATTGAGGGTACACCCAGACACTGTGCTGAGCACTTGGAACCTAGAGTAAACAAGAACCAGTGCCCACCTTCAAGGAGTTCATGCTGTAGGGAAGGAGTTCCTGCCAAGACATCAGGGGCATCATCAGTTTGTGTATTTCAGTCCCCAAGGACTCTCCATGAATAGGTAGAGATTAATTTTTAGGAAGGCAAATGGGCAGCAAAGCAAATACTGCATAGTTTTGTGACTCTCCACAGGAACAGGATTTATGGTGTGGGTTGGTCGTGGACTTTGTGTAAGTTCCATGTGCTACATGTCTGTCCTTCTCTGCCTCTCCACACACCACCCACTCCCCACCCTACTCCACCTTAGCTCTGTAGGAGAGGACAGACTCAGCTTGGTCTGCGTACATGGACACACTTGCTCTCAGACTTCTGTTGGATTCATTCAGTTGGGTCACTGGAAGGAGATCAGAGGAACAGAACAAGGTTTCCAGCTCTACTGTGTGGACCTCACTCTACCAAAGGCCACACTGTCTTGTAGGGGTTCTTACCACACGGCTCTGTGCTTCCAGGTCAAGCAGTTGCTCCCATCTTCACACCCTCAGACCCGAGGAGAGCAATACACTAGGCTTGGTGACTTCCCTACTCATTACTCCTTAATCATATCTTTTTAAAATAGTATCTTTACTAAATTCTTCTCAAATTACCCAATTTGAATGCTCTATCTTTTGCTGGCACCCTGACAGATTACCCGGGTTGGCTAAAATAGTTTCAAACATCTTCTGTGTATATTTGGTCATCTGACAAAGGTTTCCAAAGTGGCGCTGAAAGCTCCCTGCTCTACTGTCCTCAGAGATCTCCTTGTCCCTTGGCCTCACTCTACAGATAAGTTACAGACTCTCTGCCAACACCATCTTACAGCCTCACCCCACCCTGAACTCTGATCTTTCTCCTGACTCACAGAACCTCAGAACTGAGGCACTCAGTATAATCTGAGCACTTGTTATTGTATTCCCCTGGTATCCCTAGAAACACACACATCTACTTCTAACATACTAGCATTAAAATAAATGTGAGACAAAGCCAAGTGTTGGCATGGACACAGAGCAACTGGTGCTATTAATAGATTGTTTATGGGAGTACAAATTAGTACCTTTTTAAAAAGTTGTTTAAAATCTAAACACATACCTGTCCTATGACCTAGGAACCCCACCCCTAGGCATGTCCAAGGGAAATGAGTGCGTGTGTCCCAAAAGAGGAGAGGAAAGGGGAGAGGGAGGGGGAGGAGGAAGGGGAAAGGGGAAAGGAGAGGGAGAGTCAGGGAGAGAGAGAGAGAGAGAGAGAGAGAGAGAGAGAGAGAGAGAGAGAGATCTAGCAGTACCATTTGTTATGGCCTCAAACTGGAAACAATCCAAATGCCCATCAACAGGAACACAAATACACAAATTGTGGAATTTAGCAATGAACAAGTTCCTGATGCAACACAAGGCCAAGCGTCAAGAGCAATTCTACATAATTTAGGGGAAAAATCACTTGATTAGCCCTAGTTCTCCTGCCTACAGGCCAGGTATGGCATTTTGAGACATACTCCATTTTGGCCCCTGGTCAAAGCTAAGACCTCAATGATCCAGTGATGCTGTGATGCTCCAGGACAAGATTATACCAGCTGAAGACATCCTGGGAGAGACAAAATCTTCATCTGCACAGTTCCTCATTGGTCTAGGATTTCCGCTGCCCCCTGAGTCATCTGTGACATTTGTTTCTCCCGATGTACTGAATAAAGGTGTGGCAAGCTGGGAGCTTTTGGCTTTGCTGCCCAGAGCAGCACTGATCAGGCCCAAAGCTCTAAGTCTCAGTTCTTCTATCTTTTCTGTCTAATAACTAATTCACCTTGTGCTGCCGTGGCTTGCAGGAGACTAGAACTTACTGCAGAGGTCCTAGTAATGTCCCCTTTCCCTGTTTGCTACAGCCAAGTCTCAACTACTATGATGAAGGAAAGAAGCCAAACACAAAAGAATGTATACTGCATGATTCTATTTATATGAAAGTCAAGAACAATAAAAACTGACAGATGATGAAAGAACTAAGGAGAGAAGCTCCCTTGTGGAGGGATGTGTTGAGTAGGAAGAGGGGGAAAAGTAAACCTCTGGAAGGTAGAAAGGACCCTGTATCTTGATCATGGTGTACACATAGTTAAAAACTCATCAGGGCCAGGGATTTAGCTCAGTGGTTCAGCCATCTACCGCACAAGCGCAAGGTCCCTGAGTTCGATCCCAGGTACCAAAAAAAAAGAAAAAAAACCTCATCAAACTGCACATTAATGATTAATAACACTCTTTACATATTGTATGGTATCCCTCAATAACAAATTAAAATTCAAAATGAGATTTGAAGACTATGTAATATGAAATATGAATGCTTATTAGAATCAGATGTCTGTGTAGTTCCTAATATGGTTGTGTGTAAATGTATTTATCCAAAATTATAATCTTAAATGACTAATATCTTTTTAGAGAAGCACCACAGGCCAGAGGCAGGTAACCTCTAAATACTCAGTAAAATGATTGTAATAACTAACAATTCATTTGTTACATTTCTATTGCCAATCCAGACTCTTTTTCAATAATTCCCCAAACTCTGTAAGACTAAACACATTTCTTGGAGAAGTGAGTCATTTTAAAGGTTAAGGGCGGAAGAGCAATAGCTATTATCAGGAGAACCCAGCGATGCTGTCCTAGTCATGGTATAGTTTGGTTCTGAGGTGAACATAAAGTTGAAGCTTTTTGGCATAAGTGATCGATCACATTAAGCAAGCTTCCCTGGCAAAGGGGACTTTTCAAGTCCATAGAAAGTTCCTCTAGATATCTTTGGTCTTAATTGCACTATTTTTGACAAGCAAGGAACTAACCACACAAATCTCTGTGACTTCCACCTTACAAAACAGTTATTTTTTCTTTTTGCAGACAGTATCTAAAGCAGGAGATCAATGTGAGCATTTGGAAGATGTTTTCAAGTTCCTCTATAGTTTGGTGTAAAGGATTGGAAGCTGACCTTGCCCTAGCAGTAGAAGCCCCAGATCAATAGGAAAACCACTCTGAGCCTAGAGTATCTAGGCTGATCAGGTTCCTTCCCAGGGATCACCCAGGAACCTCCCTACTGAACTCAGGGAAACTGATTGACTTGTAAGTATCGAAAACCTATATGCAGTTGGAGAATGTGCATAATATATCCTTTAGTCATCCTCTCACCCCAACATGCAAGGTCATAATCTTGCCCCCATGAGGTTCTCCAGCCCAATCTGGCACTTTTTCTCACCCTTACGCACCCCATTCCTTGAGGGCCTCCTCATCCCAGACTCCTGCCAGGAAAGCCCATCTACTCCCCTTTTGCTGCTACCTCCTCACCTTCAGGACTCATCTTAATTCTCTCTTCCTCCAAAACCAGGTGCATGTGGCCTTCTCTCTCATGGCTCCTCTGGCTTTGTTAAATTCATTACAGTGTGCAACTGTATCACTACTTATGGGCTCCCATTTTTAGCCTTGGACTCTTCCTTTAGATAGGACCCATCAAGGAAAGGACCTCATGTACATTTCCCAACAGAGCATGCCCAAAGACAGCACAAGGTTCCAAAGCCCAACACTAAATTTTACAGAATGACAGATGAGGCAGGAGGAGATTCTAGACCTATGGGTCACTGCCTCAGTCAGCTACCAGCCAAGGAAGTGCTCATTAAAATGACGAACATATACATCAATTAGAAAACTAGCATTAATACTGAAACACAAAGCCGATGAGGTTACAAGAAGAGAAGTACAGTTATCACTGACTTGGCAGAACAGCATGTTTTCACAAGTCACCAGTATTTGACATCAGGAATTACTTCAGAATAAAAGTAGATATACATTTACAATGCTTTCATAATAACTCAAAACTAGAAATGACCTAAAATATATAGCAAAGAGGGAACTATTAAATAAGTTAACAGGATGGAATATTGGCAGTAATCTGATATTATATAATACATAAATGATCTGCGGTCATTTTTTCAGGTTAAATTAGAAAGCATAGTGAACACAGTCTACAAAACTTTCATGCTCTTGTGCATAGGTCTGACAAAAAGAATGGAAGGGAATACCTGAAATCAACATCTGAAAAATAGAAAAAGTAGTTTCTAAATTATCCTTGAATATACTTTATTGATAAATAAAATTGAACGATTAGAATTCTATCTAGACCTCAGTAGTGGCAGACACAATTCCCTTCATGTCTGTCCTTGGTACCCTTCCTGCTCCCCTTGGGCCCACTGTCACGATCTGCACAGGGAAGGAAGCCTTACTCAGAGGGAAGCAACACCATGCTCCTTTAGCGATGTTGGCATCAAAAGTAGAAGTGGCCTTCCTCTCTCCTGGCCTAAGATCTATCCTCAAATAGTCCCCCATCAAAGGAGATCCATATCTGACTTCCCTCAGCCTTGGAAATGGAAGGTTTTACAAAAGCGACAGGAGAATTCGTGAGCAGGGAGTCCTGGTCCCATCCCAGCTGAAGCTGAGGTGGGCTGAGACGTCTACCACAACAGAAATCCATGTGCTGGGGCATTTTCTGGGCTGGATAACTACAGATAAATAGCCTTCTGCTATCCTTCCAACCCTTCAACTGACCTCCTAAAAGTGGGTCAAGAGAGGAGAACCTTAAGCTCAGGGTTTGACTCACATATCCTAGTGTCCAGTGGATCTCAAAGCTAATCAAATGAAGATCTGTCCAAGTCAGAGATAAGCAGCAAGGAAATGAAAATGAACCAACACTCAACCACAAAATGTGACTGTTTTGTGTGCTGTGTCCCTGTATGTATCTTTGTAAAAAGAGCTAAGTAGATTAGCCACCTAATTAGACATAGTCAAGGTTGTCATCTGTCTTTATTCTCATAATCCTGAAGGTTTAATCAGATACTTGACCAATCAATCAGGTCTCTGTTGTGTATCCTACACAGATAGGAGCCAGTCAGCCTGTACCCACAGGGCCCTAGAGTTCCACAACCCCACCCAGCAGGCCATGATGTTCCTGGGGCCATGCATCATTACTGCTGGGAATGAGTCCCTCATTGCCCTGACACTTCCTGGAGGCTTATTTAGGCTTTGGCAGGCTGGCGAGGACAGAGCAGCTGTTCGCTCTGACTCCTTCCCATCATTTGACTGGTTTTTAATCTGCAGCAATGCTTCCAAAATTGAAAACGGAACCAGGTTGGATTCCTGACCAGCGCTGACCAAGTGCAAGGCTGGCTGGCAGTCTGCAGCGAGTGCCAGAATGAAGATGGATCTCCATGAGCGCCTGCCTCCTGGCGAGGCAGACGATGGGCTGCAGTGCCTCCGTGGGCGAGAGCCAGGCCGCCAGCCAGCACGGACCTCCTGAGCAGGGACACTTTGTCCCCACCAACCCAGACGCCCCGTGACCCTCACCAGGATCCCCTGGGTTCTCTCTCAGTCATGAACAGACCATCTGGGAGGTTTCATTAATAGGATGGAAAACACTGACGGAAGAGAAAAATTTTCATCTAGAGGCAGCAACAGCTTCCCATTCAGGTTCATTCTGATTTATATTCATCAAAACATTTCTTGTAATGTTTTCCAGACACTCGGGCTTCTTTTTTGAATTGTGATAAAATGCTGGTAACACAAAGTTTACCACCTTAACCATTTTTTATGTATAGCTCAGTGGCATTAAGTCTATTCATGTTGCTGTGTAGCCACGACCAACATTTAGCTCCTGAACTCTTTCATCTTCCCTAGATGAAACTCTGTGCCCCTTAAACACTAACTTCCCATTCCCTCTTCCTCAGTCCCTGGTGATCACTCTCTGCCTTCTGTCTCTGTCGGTTGGACTCTACTCGTACCTCATTTAAATGGAATTATACATAGAGTGTTTGGCCTTTTATAATGGGCTTATTTCACTTAGAGTAATGTCAAAGTTCATTCATGTTGTAGCATGTGTCAGAATTTCCTTCCTTTTAAAGGCTAGATTAGATTGCATCATGTAGATAGACTACATTTTGTTTATTCCTTCATCCATCATTGGATACTTGGCTTGCTTTTTTACCCTCTGCATTTTATAAATAATGAACTGTGAGCATAGGTACAACCAATTTCTATTGGAGACCCTGATTTCACATCTTTGTATATACCACTTTGTATATTCCACTTATAAGTGGAATACTGAATCAAGGGGTAATGATTTAACACTTTTTATTTTTTACTATGTTTGATTTTTGAGGTACCGCCATGCTGTTTCCCACAGCAGCTGCACCATTTTACATTCCCAGCAGCAAGGCATAGGGTTCCAATTTCTCCACATTCTCACCAACATTTGTTATTTTGATCTTGTTTCTTAATAGTTGCCACCCTAATGGATGCAAAGTGGAAGCTTAGTGTGTTCAGACTTCTTTTTAAGGGTAAAAAGGCATATTCTCCTTTGGGTAAATTCCATTAGTGCAATGATAATATAAATATAAACCACACAGAGCCTTCAACAGCTCCACACTGGTTCTCCTTTCCATCCATGCCTGAAGTGGGCATTTTGTTAAGTACTTCAGTGTTTCAGGAGCAAGGAGATCACCTGCGGACAGGTGGGAACCTTGGCCTCTATGAGGCTAGGGAAGTGAGTGGATTAGGGAACAGGTAAGAAGAAAAATAAAATGATCCCTCCTATGGCATAGAAAAAAAGAAAAGGAAAACAGTGGTCCTGGAAAGACCCAGTCGATTTGAGAGAAACACTGAAACTGTGATGGTCTCCCTGTATGAACCTGGGGAGGGTCCTCCTCATTAATTAGCATCCCCGTACATATGGAACACAGGAAGGACTGTTCAATAGCCCAGCCAAGACTGCTAACTCAGCAAGTCATCTGGAACGGAAGCCAGCTCCACAGAGCTACACGCAGAGAACAGGTCATGGATCATCTTTTGCTAAGAGCCCAAGAAGGCATCATATTAATGAGATGCTGCCACATGACAGGCACTGTGCAATGAAACCGGAAAAGGCCAGAACACAGTAATTAAAGAGAATAGATAAACATAGAAGGAGAGAGAAGAGGGAAAGCCAAAAAGTAGTACACCCAAACTCCTCAAAGATTGAGAACATGTTTAGGATTGCTGAACGGGTTAAAGGGAGTATCCACTCCAAACCATGTCTCCACCGTTTTCTTTGATTTGATTTTTATTCTCTGACTTTCCTTGAATACTACCATCCCTATCAGTTATCCCCATTCCCTTTCCTTTCTTGCATGTCTGCTGTTTGGGTCATTCTGTGCACACAGCACCTTGCTTCTCCTCCTTTCTTTTCTTTGATGTGGGTGTGGCAGGAACAACAGGCCCCACACACAGAGGAGCTGTGACCTGTGCCGTGACCATCACAGCCTCCATCTGCTCACCAGCCAGGAGGGCACGTTTCTCCCCACACCATATTCAGCTGCATCCCTTCACAGGTCAGGACAATGGGTGGGATTTACCCAAATGCCAATGGATTTCCTTCTGCAGGAACAGTCTGAATGGCACAATATACAGCCACCATTTCTCACTTCACTGGGGTCCGCCTATCAGCAGGGGAATTGGTACTCTTGACCTCCACCCACCAGGACTCTACACATGTGCGACAACCGCAATCACACAGGTCTCCCACTTGAGAAAGCCCTACGTGCCTGGTTTAATGCTCTTCTCTCATCATTTTGAAATTCTTAATTTTTTTTTTTTGTACCAGGGATCAGACTCAAGACCTCGTGCTTGCCAGGCAGGCACTGTGCTGCTGAGCTAAATCTCCAACCCAGTAATTTTTTAATGAGGGCCCAGAAAATTATATAGTAGATCCTGCCAAGAATTTCTTCTGTTTGTCAAAATTAACTGAGCTCTGGGTAAGTAAAATCTCGCTAGCTCTTGAATATTATCTTTCCACCGAGCAGCACTATTTGCTCTTAATGCTGCCCCCACCTCTGTCTGCACCCCTGTGTGCCATGGGACAGACAACTAGGTAAAATGGTAAGTATTATCATATTACAACAGGAAATATGATAAGTATATTTCCCCAGTATATTTCAGCCGTCTTTATCTTCAAGCCAAACTGATTGTGAAAGGGAAGGAAGGCTCAATATTTAAATACATATCAATAAAAAAAGTTTTAATAGCAATAGTTTCCAGAGAAGGGCCAAAATAAGAATGAGAATAAGACACATTTTACAGCCCAAATCTACAGTAAAGTAGACTTTGAAGGTAACTGGTTCTGACATGAAAAAGACACGATGCTCATATCACTCTCATTGACTCTCAGGCTATCCCCATTCTTTCACTTATTTAAAAAGCATCTTTTATTGTTTTATGTGCGTTGTTGAAAAAGAAGTGAAATATATGAAAGCAAAATCAATGAAGGGCCAGGGATATGGCTCAGTGGTTCCGCCTGCCTGGCAAGCATAAGGTCCTGGGTTTGAGTACTGGTACCGGAAAACAAGAAACAAAAAAACAAACAAACAAACAAAACAAAATAAATGAAAAGAGCTTAAGAAATCCCCTTTCCTCGGAGATGAGGACACTGTACTCATCACTCAAACACTTACTGAGGCCCTGCTAGGGCTGGACACGAGTACATACTGAGACCACCACAGGGGCCCTGGGAAGGAGCCACACTGTCTCATGGGGACTACATTTTAGGCTGAGAATTTGACAGTAAATCCACACTAGGTTATGTGGTGATATACTCCAGGTGCTCTGGAGAAGACTGAAGAGGAAAGGAGGCACTGTTTGATCAGGGGCTGAGGAAGCTGCCTCTGATAAGGTGATTTGGATCAGAATTGAGGTGATAAGCAAGCACTAGCAGGAACAGCCCTTGCAAAAGCCCTGGGGCAGAACATAGGACACTGTCTAAAGACAAGGCGGGGTTAGCATATTGGGAACAGAGCAACTTCGATATATGCTGTAGTTTTCCAACGGTGTCTTCGGGCCACCTGCCTTCCATCTCTTGCACATAAAGTTCATCGTCCCTCCCAGGTCAAATAAAATACTTTCCCATATTCTCCTTTAGTCACTTTTGGAGTTTAGATTCTTTCATTCAGCCCTTAACTCTTATCATAGCTGATCTTCACGTGTGTTGGAAATGGACATGGGGTCTCCTGAGAAGCTCTGGAGAAGCTCCCTCTTTTCTTGGAAAATCTAAAGGAACCACTGAAAGCCCAAGACAGGCAACCCCTGGCCAAGTCCATTAATCGTAGGAGGGAACTTTTACTGGTGGCTTTTCTGCTTCTTTTTTTTTGTTAACCTGAGAAATTTCTCTTTGGAAATGGAATATCAGTCTTATTCAGATGCTTAGGAACCAGAGAGATTCATTCACAGGACCAGAAGAAGTAATGCCCGGTGGGGTAAGATAGCTTCCAGGACGGGGGCAAGGGCCACTGGCGCTCCAGAGGTGGAGCCCGTCTTACCTGAGGCCACCCCACATCCTCTCCAAGCATCACCAGGCATCCCCGGGATCCCATCCTCAGCAGCCTCACCTCACACGCTACTGCTTCCGAAAGACGAAAACCTTGGGGTCCCCACTCTCAGTGGACTCAACATCACCCCCGCTTTCACCCCCAGGCCTGCCGCAGGACTGAGGGAAAGGGCGTGGTGCTGAACACAACTGCACATCTCCTCCATCTATTGTCTACCGAGTCGTCCTCATTTGAGGCTCCTGTTAACGTCTTTCGTGGCCTTTTTCCGGTTCAGCTGCTTTTAACTGTGTGATTATTTCATTATTTCAAACAGATGCTTTTAAAGCTTCCTGTGCATCTACCTTCAAATATTTCCATTTTATACTCTTGAAGCAAATACAGAGCACAGGCTCAAATTCTTAGCGGCAAATGGATTTTCCTCCTGTATGAACGCAAACCAGGAGGCCTAGACTGAAGCTAGCATTCTAGGACCCCATTGGAAAACCTCTGCAAAGCAAAGCACCTGGCTCATTCTGCCCTTGGGTTTTGCTCTTTTTCTCATTCCCCTCATTTAAGTGAGTAGAAGCCTGCAAAGTACTTCCAAGGATCCTCACTCCTCCTCGGACAGAATCCCCAAGTTAAGCAGGTATTTCTCCTGCCAATGGGATTTTGGGCTCCATTTCCACTAGGGGAATATTTGTTCTCCTTCAGCAGACACACACTTTGAGCACAAGTGTTAGAGACCATTTAGACCCCCAATCCAGGCTTGCTGTCTGTGGTGCATGCCTTGATCAAAAGTGCCAGGTATGTGGGCTTTTGTGGTTCCCAGTTGTCCAGAAATTACAGGTAATTATCTCAGAAAAGAGATGGTGTTTTGCCTGGCCTAGTATCAACTCCATGCCCTAGGTGACAGAAAAGAAAAAAAATGAATCCAAAAGGACATATTTCTTAGCCCCAGGGAGCCACATGCCCCTATGCAAACACATGGTCCAGGATGCCATAAATGACACTACTTCTGTGACCCGTCATCAATGGGCCAAAGGCTGCCAGCCATCATGATGTATGTTAGTAAGTTGCCCTTTCTCTTCTTCCAGCTTGCTGACCAGCTCCCCAAAGGATAAACTTTTCAACCTGCCTGCTGTTCCATGGATTATTTCAAAGAGGCAACAAGAGCAGGTTAAATTTGCTTAGTAACAAGGTAAAAATTATTACTCTCCAGTAAGAATTTGCCTCTTCCTTACTCTAGTATAATCAGGCAGGTTGAGGAACAAACAAGACAACTTGTTCATTTCTACAAGCCAGACTCAGATGCTAAGATCTCTGCCTGAGTCTGTCAAGGGGGGCAGTGCCCCTAGTTTGGAGAGCTTTGGGAAAGAATAGCCAGCCCTGCTCACCGCCATTTAGCTGCTGAGAACCACTCCTACCAGACACTAGTAAAGAAATTTGTGGTGGTTGTACTGTAGGTACACAGGGCCCTGTGAAGGCTGACACTTGCTAGCACAAATGTGTGCTTATAACATGACCTCTGCAATTGGATTGTGGATTCTTTTCATTTGGTTTCCAGGATGAGTCTACTATACCACCCAATCAATCTTTCTTTTTCTTAACTCTATTTTTATTTTAATTGATCCATAATAATTGTACTATTGATATTTCAATACATACATATACATTACTATATATATATATACACAATGCAATTCAATACTATATATATAATTTGTTATGATCAAATCAGGGTAATTGACAGGTTTATCACCTTGGACATTAATCATTTCATTTTGTTGGGAACATTCAGCATTCTGTTTATTAGAGCTATTTTGAAGTATTCAATTAATTTTTCTCAATCATAGTTACCTACTATGCTATAGAACATTAGAAGTTATTTCGCCAGTCCAATGGTGTACACTAACAAACCTCTCTGCATTCCTTCCTCCCTTACTCCCTTCCCAGGCTCTGTTAAAGACTATTCTAGTCTTCAATTCTTTGAAATCAGCTTTTTACTTTCCACATAAAAGTAAGAATCTATATGAGTGTCTTTCTGTGCCTGATTTATTTCATTTAACGTAATCTCTTCTAGTTTCATCCATCCTGCTGCAAATCACAGAATTTCATCATTTTAATGACTGAATAATAGTCCACTGTATACATATACACCACATTTTCTTTATCCATTCATCCACTGATGGACAACTAGGCTGATTCTGTTATCTTTGCTATTGTGAATAGTGTTGCAATAAACATAAGAATGCAGACATCTCTTCCAAATACCGATCTCAATTCCTTTTTTATATACCTGTATTAGTCAACTTTCTTTTACTTGAACAAAAAACAAGACAAATACAATTTAAGAGAGAAAAGGTTTATTGTGGCTCATGGTTTCAGAAGTTTCAGTCCATAGCTGGCTGGCTTCAAGACCTAAATATTATGGCAGAAGGGCATAACTGAGGAAAAATGCTCATTCATGGCAATCAGAAGTAAAGAGCAGGGCCGGGGATATAGCTCAGTGGCAGTGTGCCTGGCTGGCAAGTGCAAGGTCCAGAGTTCGATCCCCAGTACAAAAAAAAGTAGAAGAGAGCAAAGGAAGAGCCAGAAATGAAGGGGGCAGGAAACAGATATAACCTCCAAGGTCACACCCCCATAAGCTACCTAGACACCCAGAATCATGCTTTACTAATCTCCTAGGCATTTCTCAAACCAATCAAGTTCTCAATCAAAATTAACCATTACAATACCCAATAGTGGGATTGCTGAATCATGTGGTCATTCTGTCCCTAGTTTTCTTGAGGAATCTCTGCACTGTTTTCACAACCTTTCTTGTGGAAGGTGCTTGGTGCTGACTATGGAACACAGAATAACACATGGGAAACCCCAGTCTTCCAGGATCCATCTATAGCCAGTGAGTCATACAAACTAGATTTCTCTTGAAAATGAAAACAAGACCTCTCTGCCCTTGGCATCGCCACATCTGCCCTTGGCATCTCCCATTGCCATTATTCTCTGTCACTACACAACACTTGGTGTCTCTCAGGCACCCAGCAGCAATGGCTCCATTGCTTTTGCTTGCAGTGAGTCTCTTGCAGGGTTCAAGCTGGCCTGGCACATCACATGGTGCCACCTCCCTACATAATGCCTTGCACAGTGAGCAGCCCGCGTGTCCACACTCTTGGGACCATGCATAGCCTATAGAAAACATTCTGGAAGCACCTCCTCTCAGAAGAGGAGTATTTGATGCATAATTTTGAACAAAGCTCATGGGAAATAGAAATATTGTGGTGGCTTTTTGTAGATGCTAGGAAGCAGCATGGAGAATAAATGCCAGCCAGAGCAAGATGTTCCACCATGTAATGTTCCTAGACATGCGTCCAGAAAGTTCACAGTGAAATGAGCAGCAAGATGAGTGTGTGTGCCTCACCTCACACCTCCAAAGGCTGGCACAATTGGCAGTCTGGACCTGATGCCTGCCTCGGTCACCTGGTTCCCGTTGCCTATGCAAGTTAGAAGGGAGATAACAGCCCTTGTTTTGAACCAGAACCAGCCTGAATGTTTGTGCCCATGCACCCCACCTGCATTTATTCTGCATCTAGACCAATCTACTCCAATTGGCACGTCCACTATACCTGAGAATAAGGCCTTAAGTTTTGCCTCATATCACCACAGGGTCCCAAGTGGTACTTATTCTCAGATTTCCTACTAAAAGATTCCAATTGCAGTTATTTCTTTAAGCCTATATTTAAAGCATTGACACACCTAATAAGGAGAGACAGAGAAAACCTTTTCCATAATAGAAAATCAATGGAATTTTTTTTCTTAAAAAGTAAGAATCCATAAAAAATGAGCTTGTGAATAAGTAATTTGTAAACCGAGTGAGACCAGTGTTCACATATACCAGCTCTTCTCACCAACTTCATTCCCATCTTCATCTCCCCCTCCACCCGATCCCCCTCCACCAGTCCCCCACCCCAATAAAAAAACAGAGAACGCAGAAATTGGCATCAAATCCATTTGGAAGACACCTGGAAAAGACTTTCCATAGAATAAAAGTCTTTGACATTTGAAATAAACTCTGCTTATTTCATGTTTTTATTTTCCAGGCTAGAAATTTCTTGATTTTCCATTTAATTTTCTTTCACTCATTTTTAGCATGTAAGCTCATCAAAAGCATTAATTTTTCTTGAAAATGAACTTCCTGAAAGATAGATGATCATGATTAATTTTTACTTTCAAACAATTTCTTCTCTTAGTGCAAACTTCCAGAAGTAACAGAGTTCTTGGCTTGGATAGCAGGGACAGCTGATGCCAGCTTTCCCAATGCTACCTGACTGGCACTTAGACCCACGAGCGAGGGGAGAGTGAGAGAGCTCTTCCCAGGACCCCCACCCATCCCTTACTGCTGAAGGAGCCCAGAAAGCACACTTTTGCCTCATGGTCCTCTCCTCAGATCTGTAAGTGGACAGAACACAGGCCCTACATCTCAAAATCCAGCACACCAAGCTTGCCACAGCAACCCAAAGCAAAGGTATCTTTACCTCATTCTTGCTCCGCCAGCAGAACGTTCCAAGCAGGTGTTCCCCCAGCATAAACAGAATACTTAATTTTCTTTTTTAATCATCAGTTTAGAGCTGGAGGTGGGCACATTTCCAAGTACTGGGTCTCTGAAAGATTTTGAAGGCAGGGCTTGAGGCATTCAAGAGCTTTTCAAAATTAAGTCTTTTCATTTTCCTTCTGTCACCCTTACCTGGGATTTCCTGTCACCACTGATGCATGGGAAACTGGGAAATGGTTGGAGCAGATGAAACATTCCAAACACTCATCCCTTACCCGCCCCACCAAAAAAAGTGAAGGAGCAGCTATGGCAAAGGGCCACCATGACCTTCTGAGTTGTCATTTGTAGAAATCTATCTTTTTTTAAATTCTCTTCACAGAATGAATTGAAAATACCAAATATTCAAGTTGAGGGAATGTTGATCATAATGAAGTTCAGGATCAATGAGGACACTGAAGTCATTGCAAAGAGCAACACTCAGATTCTTTCACCTGTCAAGTTTGACTCTGCCCCCATCCTTTATCCATCTGCTGGCCCACTCCTGGCTGTACTGCCCACGGCCACGAGTTTGTTACAACATAAAAGTGCCTTTAATATTTCTTATCACTAGCCCTGTAGCAATATCCTTAGGAACAACTCGTCCACTCTTGTATGTTTTTAACATTGCCAGCATCTTCTGCAATTTTGGGAAGTTTAAAATGAGTTTTTGCAGTGCTGGAGAGAAGCGACAAACTGCTGATTTCCAAGCCCAATCCCTTCAATTCCACCTGGCTCATTCATTTATCTCCTTGTCATTCAGCCTCTACTGTCATCCAGGCCCTGGCCAAGTCCTTCACAGCCCCGCCCAACAGAGGCCACCAGGGACAGCGCTCGCACACAGTGCCCTGTGGCGATGGGCACAAGCCTTCAGATTTCCACCCTTACACTTTTCAAGTAGGGCCTCCAAAGAATTTTTTCCTACCTGAAAGCAGCATATGATATTTATCCTGGGGACAAGACCAAGATTTCCATCAGCTATTTGTAGTCATTTTCATAGATATCCTGGGAAAGACCTTTTGTTTCGTTTTGTTTGTTTTAAGCCTATTTTGCTTAAAGTAACAGAAATACTAGGACTCTCCTGGGATTGGGACACTAAGTGATTTTTCCTACATTGCTGCAAACTGTGAGGATCTTGTCAGCTAGTTTGTCTGGAGCATTTAAAGTGAGTCCCAAATGATGAGCTTTGACATCCGTCACCTGCGAGGAGCCTGTACCCACTTATCTCCTGCTCTGTAATCTTCCTTAAGTGCTGCCTTTCAGGCCATGGGGCAGGCGGCTTGGTGTCACTGAAGCAGTTCTCAGCGCAGGCACTTCCCTTTTCCTCCAGTTCCCATTCTGGCAGAGAATTTCAATAGGGTTAAGTGCCCCCCTGGCTCTGAGCAGATCAGTCTTTCTGATTCAAAGGCTACTATCTCCACCAGACCCTGGGCACCCTTTCCCCACCCCATCCTGGTGTTAGATGCCACCAACTCTGTGCCTTTGTTGCCAGGAAAAGTCCCCTGAGGGCCACCTCCAGTTTGGCCCTTGGTAAAAAAAGGGCAGACCCAAGCATAGCCTCTGCCAGAAATTTGGAATGGCTTGTAGAAATGACACTAATCAAGACCAGAAGCAATTGTTTCTGCAATCTCAAAGAAAACAATGAGCACAGATTTTAAAACAAAATAAATAGCTTTCTCCCAATAAAAACGTTTCCAGGAGCCAGGTGAAAGAAAATTACCAAATAGTAGCAGGAAAAATTTTTTAAAGTGACAAGATTAACCCGATGGCTTCAAGAAGGTCTGGTTTTGCTTCCTCTTTGCTGTACCCTCCCTCCAAGAACTTACTGGACCAGCTATCCAGCAAAGGGTGAGTGTCAGGAAAAGAACGCCAGACCCCAGATATAGAGAAGCACATAAAGCATGCAAGTTCACAAGCACATAAAACAAATCAAAATAAATCTGTCATATTACTATATTTACTTCTTTGTCCCTCTTCTGCCAGCTGCCTGTGTTATAAATCTCCTGTGGAGGAAGGGAAGGTGGCAAGCAAGTGCAGGTAACATATCCTGAGATTTCAAACATAAATATGGAGTTATAGGGACGGCAAGCAGCCTATAATGCGTCTGCTTCTTTGATAAGTTAATACGTCCTCGTAGCATAAGGCATAGGCAAGCCTGACATTTGAATCATTTATGGCTTGAGGGGGAGAAATGGCAGCAGTCTTATTTTTTCTGGAAAAGAATCCACATGTCTTTATAAGCAGTGAGAGTGTCATTGATAGTGCTTGGGAGCTTTTCCATTTCGGCCATAAACCATGTGTTTGGGAGCCAGGCCATTTCTGTCGAGGAGTTATTATTCGACAGAGTTCCAACTGGAGAGGGCCCACCATCCCAGCACTGTGGCCTCTCCGCCCATGGCACCGAGCAGATTTCAGCCCAACATGCCCATTGGAAGGTTTAATAGCACATGTACTATCCAAATACCTTTTCTTCCACCAGGTGGGTGCAGTCTTGGCAGGAGAAAGAAGTCATTGAGATACTGGGAGATGGATTCCTCACATCTGATTTTCATAGCTTGTGGTGAACAAAATCCACTTGGCACTGATTGCTTTCGAGCTTTCTTAGATCAATTTGATTATTCTATCCGGTCATAAACCATTGAAATATGCATAGGCTCTGGGCCTCAATTATGTAATTGAAATGTGGCCAAACTTGCTGTACTCAACACAAAACATCTTCACACCCACAGGCATAGGCTATGCCTTCCCTGCCCTGCACCAACAACCTAGCTACGTTCACATTCATCCTCCTCCTGGCATTACTGAATGCTTGGCTGGAGCCAGGTCTGTGGCCCCAAAGGTGAAGGAAGTCCCCGCCATTGAGAAGCATGCTCTTCCCTGTACAGCTCCAGACTACAATGTCTACAACTAGAGCAAAACCAGTGCCTGTGTTTTAGGTGTTAGGTTGGGAGCAGGCAGGAGAGTGACAGGGCTGGAACTGTCCTTCTGCACCATTTCCCAATGTCAGAATTAGCCTGGGTCCCTGACTTCTCCATGCCCCAGCCACCTGCCACTTTAGATGCAAAGGAAGTGAAATTATGAAAAAAGTCAGAGTGGGAATCTCCAAGAACATCAATCCCACACTTGCCTGGGGTTTTTGCCTCTCTCAAGACTTTTCCTTCAGACTCACCTGCTTCTTTCAGACCAGAGAAAGTCCATCATGTTCTCTGACCCCCAAACAGTTCAGCTTTTCACTCTCTTCTCTGTCCTCAAAGACCCTGGTACTCACTCCCCACATGCCCAGGGACAGTCACCCAGTCTTTGATTTTTTCCCAGGTGTCCTGGGAAGTCTTATCTTCACCTTCTTTCCTGCCTTTGGCTTCTCACCCTGAGTCTCACCAAATGCCTTGGTTCCTGGTGCTTCTGCTGCCGTCCACACCCCTCCTCTTCATGAAACCACAGTTCAGTGGACACTCTCATTTTCTCAGCATCTCCATGGCACTGAGTTCCAGCTGCATGACCACCTTCTTGTTGTGTCTTCTTCCTTGGCTTCTAAATAGGATCTTCCTAGTCTTTTTCCATCTTGTTCCATAACCCTGGCTTCTCCAAATGTGGTCCAGGCACCGGCTGGGAGCTCTGAGAAATGTAGAATCTTGTGTCATTGCAGACCTCCCAGTCTACCTCTTAGCAGGATCCCCGGATGACTTGCTGAGTTCTGAGAAGTTCTAAGAAGCACTGTTATGAATCAGTGCCTCCTGCTTTTGGTTAACCACAGGATTTACCAGAAGTTAGGGCAGGGAGGTTACCCCTCCCAAGGGACTCAGTAATTAGATGGTGACTCTTTTTACCTGGTGCAACCGTGATTGACTCTTGTGTCTAGTCTCCCTCCACAGCCTGCTCCCAGGATGGTCTTCAAGGTCTCACTGATGTTCTGCTAATGAATCTCAGGCCTATATTTTCAGTTCAGTCAGGCTTTTCTCTTTTAGATTCCATATATCCACATCTGTTTGTGTCCCAAGGCTACTACAACAAAGTACCATGAACTATTCACTCAACCCAACAAATTTAGTATCTCTTAGTAAGGTTGCTTCCTTCTCTCCTCACTCCTGATTCCTTCTGACAATCCTCAGTGTCCCTTGGTGTTTGCCTGCATCACTATAATCTGCCTCTAATTCAAATATTCCTCTCCTTTGTAAAGGCTCCACTGGATTAGGGCCCATAGTCACTGAATTAGGACCTACTTTAATCGAGCATGACCTCTTCTTGATTTGATTTCACCTACAGACCCTATTTCACAAATAGAGTCATAATCACAGATACCAAAGGTTAAGATTTAAGCACAATACCATCCACCTCCCTGGCAGCTGTACTGAGGAGTCTCCTAGGCTTAAATTAAATTTGGCACAACCGTACTGCACCCAACATCCTTCTCTGACCCCTTCCATCCCAGTGAATGGATCAACACCTGGATGTCCACACTGACCATACCTTCCTCTTTGACCTGGCCCACCAAGTCACTTTACTTATCTAGCCCTCAACATTCCCAGTGTCCCACCTCAGCCTGGCTCCACCATGTCATTCCTGAGCCACCACACTAACCTTCCCCTGCTCTGCTGGCCTGAAGCCATCTTCCTCCCATCCACTGCAGATTCTCTTACTAAACACAAATCTGATCTGTCACTGCTATAAAGATATCTTCAATGATTCCCTACTTAGGACCAGCCTACTCAATGGGATTTCTAAACACAGGATGTCCTATACCTGCCCTAGACTGGCCCTTATCACTATCAGTCCGCATCCCCATGGCCTAGTCCCTGCCCTTGTTCTGGCCCTGGTTGCTCACTGGTCCAAGTACCCCATTAGGACTTGGGACACCAAATGACTGGAAGTGGTTATTGTTCACCACTGACCCCCAGATATCAGATATGTAACAGGTGCTCAGGACATGCTTGTAAGCTTCATGGAACAGAAAGAAACAAAGAAGACCTTTACTTATTCAGGTTCAAGTCTCAGACCCAGCAGATTTTCCAGGGCAGCAGCCTTCTTGGGGAACATGGACATCTCGGTTAAAATCAGTGACTCGACAGTTAATTGCCTTGTAAACTGTTTTCTGAAGCATGTAACTTAGGAAATGTGCTCAACCACCCTGTTTATCATTTACCCATCAACCCCAGTGGAAAGGTTATAAAGGACTATCATAGTAAAATATACTGTAAATCTGGATATTAAAATTTGTTTTGCTATTTGTTCACTAAGCAAATTATTTGATCTGGACTTTGGCCTTCTGAAGTCAGAAAAACTAAACTAGCCTGTCTGTCATAGTTTCTTCTTTGACTTATTTAAGAGAAAACAAAGAGCAAATTTTTGGATTGTCCCTCCCTCTAAGGAGTGCTTTACCTAATTAATTCCCATAAAACCACTGTGAGTTAGGTGAGATGAATAAAAAGTCAGGCCTAATTCACTAGAAGCCAGGGGACCACATCCCAAAACATACCGTCCCACATGAAATCGGACCAGAGTCTCCATAGAGAGCTCCTTGCTGAATCAAGTAACCAGGAACAATTCCTCCAGTCCTCCAGTAGACCATAGCATCACATTAGCCACTGTGCTCAATTGTCTTCATGTCTGTCTCCTTCCCTGGACTGCTATGGTGTTTTCCCATAGCCCAGCACCATGAGTCAGCCCAGATCAGAATCCCTCAAATATTACTGCATGGGTGAACAGTATTACAGATGGTTGTCGTCAACTGATAGTGCAAGTAGCCTTGTCAACTTTAAAAGGTGTCTTGTAAGCTGGTGTCTATATTTCACATCTCTACAGATTCATGGATGTGCACATCGGCCACTTACCCCTAGTATTGACAGAAATGAGACTAGGTACCTTCCAACACCATAACGCCTTCTCAATTTGAGGTACTCCTGCTTTTTGTATTCAAAACCCAAGTCTTACAGAGAAAGAGTTTCACTCCTCTTACAAGTATCCACAAGCAGCTATGAGTGCATAAAATGCACCATACAATCCATAAAATGTGAAGTTCAGCACAGTACACAACCACAAAGATGTCTCTAAGTTGTGGAGAACAAAGCAAGAACAAGGTAGCAAAACACAATGGAAAAGCGGACTTAAAAGATGAGGAGAGTTTCTCTAAAGTACAGAGCTGCAATGTAGTTCTTCAGACTATGAGTTCCAGAAGGAAATGGAACAAACTTAAGTCCAAAGGGGAAGCATCCTGGGCAAGTCACACAAGACTTCCATGAGACAGTGGAACTTTGTGTTACTCCTATGATGACAGAGAATATTTAAATGTGCAGCTCAGGACCATAGGAAGGCCCAGCAATTCTCTGAGGCCCATCGGCAAACCCTCCCTGGTGCTGCTGCCACCTCCAACCCCTGCCGAGAGCCACAATGGAGGAAGGGAAGTGAAAGGGATGCCACGCTAAGAATAATCTTGAAATATTTACAATTTCTAGCACCACAGTAGCAAACAGTTATGGAGGTCCACCCATGACTACACACCATTGTGCAATGATGCCAGGCCAAGGGCACCTGCACCCTGGGCTCTAGTACCTATCCCAGAATCTGACAAACAGTGGGAGTCAAATCAAGAAGCCAGATATAATTCAAGGAAAGGAAATGACACTTGGCTCTGACAGAAAACAAACTGGTTAACAAATTAACATATCCCTACTTCCTCTAATTCTTCATTTTAAATTTTACCAGATGCAACCAAAGGACATGGTTCCACGGCTGACATGGAGATGCTCCTCTCAATTAGTCCTTTGGAAAAGGCCTCCCTACTCTACTAGAGTAAATGGTCAGCTGGCAGCCCAGCTGTTAACTCCTGCCCATTCATCTCAACTTTAGGGCCAAGGTCAAGTTCTCCTGGGGCTGGCCAGTAGCCAGTTACTGGCCAAAGAAGTGATCACTGGAGTCACTCTTTTCTATGGGTATTTTCCAGAGAATGATCAAGTGAGTAGCAGTCATAAAGTGGGTATTTCCACCCAAGGACAGTCCCCCTGTTAGGTGTATTTGCTCTCTGGTGAGGTTGACATAGACATTGTCAATGTGGCTTCACAATCCAACAGTAGTTGTGTGCCCAATTCTGCTTCATCTCCCACCACAGGTACTTTCTCACAATAAAACTTTTACACTCCTAACTTCTTCAGTGTCTCTTCTTTGGAGAACTCAAGCTGGAACAATTTGTTCTGCAAAAGTCCACTCTTTTCATGTTTTATGTTCACCTTCAGTTTGGTTAAGAAGTCATGAATTGGGCCATTCCAAACAAAACTATTTAACAACATGGTGATCACACATGGTGTATCAGGCCTCAAGGTTTTAGCCATTAAAAAAGTGTCAACTGCCATGTAGGACTTAGCTCTTCTACAATGCTTGTCTAGGTAGACACGTGTGATAGTTAATTGTGTCAACTTGAATAAGAAATGCCTAGCAGATTGGCTTAGCACAATTCTGGATGTGTCTGGATGATTGACTTTTTGAAGAATGAAGACCCACGCTGGGTATGGGTGGCACTCACCAATATGCTTGTAACCTGGTGGAATAAAAAGGAAAAGAAGAAGGCAGTCTCACTTCTGTTTCTTCAGAGGAGCTCCAGTCTTCACGATCTCCTTTAGATGGCCAGCTCCAGACTTTCAGCACATACTGTGATAGTTAACTGAGTATGTCAACTTGAGTAAGAAACACCCAACTAGATGGATTCAGCATAGCTCTGGGTCTGGAAGACCCACCTTAGGGAGGTTTATTCCCAGAGTGTTATAAAAGGAAAATGAAGAAAGAAGGCTGCTGCTTTTGTTTCCTCAGAGGAGCTGGAGCCTTTGCCTTCACTTCAGATGTCATCCCCAGCCTTCCAGCACAGATTCTTCAGCCTCTACCACATACCCCTCAGCAGACCCTTTGGCTTCCTGATACGGACTTGCACGGGACACTACAATGACCTCCAGGCCTTCAACTGGATCCTTTGGCTCACCGGTGTGCAGACAGACAGACCTTTTGCACTCTTCCACATAGGACTCTGTGGGCGGCCGTTTAAGCCAATCTTGTAAATTCTTGTGTATTTTATATCTTGCATTAATCTGTTTCTCTAGTAAACACTAACTGATACACATATCCTTCCGCTTCCTGATACAGATTTGCATGGGCCTCTGCAGTGAGCTCCAAGCCTTTGACTTTTCACTGAACCCTTTGGATCTCCAGCATGCAGACAGGCCTTTTGCATTCTTCCACATCTGACTATTCAGGTGGCCACTGTAAGCCTGCCTTGTAAGTCCTTTATATAAGTAAGTCTGTTTCTGCAGTGAACCATAACTGATAAGACATGGTACATTAGTCTCCATCCAAAGAAGCACTTTCCAAACCCTGTTTCAGCCAGTGATATTAAGTTATATTAATAATTCTTTTAAAGAGTTCAGTATAGAATTTCAGTGGAAAAATCCTATGCTTTTGCCCTTTCCTATGCATTGCCTTTTAAATGTATATTACTGAGAAATTCTGCAGTTAGGTTTTTTTTTTTTACTTTGTATAAGCCACTATTTTCTAAATAAAATTGACCATGGAAACTTATTTCTATACAGATATTTTCTATTATCTCAAAAATCACTAATGTTCCATGAAACACAGCTCAGAATTATTAGTCAAAAATATCTTCTCCTTTAAAAACAAAACATTGTTTTACTGTAAATTTTACATAACATATCAGTTAGGGAATGAAAAGAAATCAAATTAGGAACCCATAATTGGATCAGACAAGAATAATTTGATTTCTTCCATGTTTTCTACCCCCTCCTGCCCCCCCTCCCAATGCAGGTACTTGACTATATCAGAGTTTCTTCATTGCCCTACCACTGCCCAATGGCTTTTAGAAAATCTACAGCCTCCACCTTCACTCCCCTGTCCGTGCTCCATCTTTCGGCCTCCAGGAACTTTCACTTACACTCTTCTAAGGTCCTGCCTGCTTGACCTTTGACACTCATCATGCAAATCCCTGTCCTGGATCAGCTCATCTCTCTGGTCCTATCCCACAGTACCGGGCTATTGATATTGGCTGGGGACAGGCTGCCCACACAATGCCCTAAGCCAGATGCTCAGCAGTTTTTCTGATCCTTGGATGTTTCCTTCCACAGACCAGGGCCAAATTACCCAATCAGTGCTTTAGGTACATCCTTCTTTCTCCTTTTAGATATCATTTCATTATCTTATTCATCTCCCCTATATTTTCAGTCTCCTCTTTCCCTGATTTATTCCCTTTAGTGTATAAACGTGCTCACATCTCCCCCACATTAAAAAGCCCTCCCTTAACCACACAACCCCTTTAACAACTATTCAGACTTATTTCTTTCCCTCTCAGCTGGGGTCTATAACCATCAAAGTCAGCTTCTACACCTATAGGCTTCCTCCCTGCCACCCACTTCCCTGTACATTCACTCATGCGATACACATGCACTTACAGAGCACCTAACATTTCTCAGCCATGATGCTTGACACAGAGGATACATCAGGAGGAAGACAAGCCCAGCCTTTAGAGACCTTGTGTGTTGCTTGAAGAAAGACAAACTATCACTGCATGATAGTAACTTGTAAACAAATTATCACAGTCTGGTACGAGCTTCCAGAGAAAAGTACAAAGTGCTCTAAGAAGTTTCATCCCTCAAGCCATCATAATCTGGATTACACCTTCATGGTTGGCAAAAACACCTCTCTTTCTTACCTAGGCCACCAGTATTCTCAATGCTAAGTCCAGTAGCACCTTCCTCTTCCAAATTCCAGCCCCATGCTACACTACCAGCTAACTCTCCTCCCACTTCTCTGAACCCTTAGCATCCCAGCTTCCCCTACATCTTGAGTAACACAGCTAACAATGACACCCTCAACCATCATTCTATGTGGAAGACTCAAAGCCTAGAAGCCTAGTCCAGTCCCTGCTGCTTAGGTCTCATTTCTAGACACAAGAAACACACCTTGGTCAGTGGGCCCCTTAAGCTTAGCATCCCTGGAGTCTTCCCCAAGGTGGCTGAAAATCACAGAAACAGTCTTAAATTCATCTCTCTTCCTCACCTACTATGACAACCTTACCACCACAAGTTAGCGCTATTATTGCTAGCTCCAAAATGTCCTTCAAAAGTGGCTACTTTCCATTTCTATGATCCTAGTTTGGATGATAATTAATGCAATTGAAATAATTTTGATGAAGTTCACTCTTTCCATCAGCCAACTGATCTGTATTATTCAGCTTTCCTGTTATTGGGACACAGTACCTGAGACCTACAACTTCAAGGAGGAAAGCTTTAATGTAGTTCATAGTTTCATAGGATTTTATCTATAGTCAGCTAGCTCCAAGACAAAAACATGGCAGAAGGGTATAACAGAGCAAAACTACTTTAGTTCATGACAGCCAGGAACCAAAACAGGAGAACAGTGCCAGAGAGGAAGTGGAGAGGAACCATATATATTACCCATGGCCAAGCCTGTACAACCCACCCAAACACACCAGAAGTACGTTCCACCAGTCCACTGGGTAGCTCCCAAGTCAATCAAGTTAACACAATCACAATTAACTGTGACCCCATCCTATTCCCAATTAATCTGTTTCAAAACACTACTCACTTCCTTCTTCATGTAAAGATGGTAACTCTCCAGTACGTGGAGATTAAAATCCAAACTCTGTGTCCTGGAAATCAACGTACTGCACATACTTTGAACGACTTTCTTCTCAAACCACCCAGACCCTGCTTGGCACCTACAATCATTTCATATGCTATCTAGCTATTTTCATTATCTTTGTCATTACTATTATAATAATTATTATCATTGGTGTTATTGTCTTCACATACACACTGTGCTTGAGCAAAACCCATGTATCTATCCATGCAGCCATTCATTGTGTATTGGTAATTGAGCACTTGCTATGTGCCAGACATCACTCAGGCACTGTAGATTCGTTAGCAAACAGGACAAAGACTCTACCCCATGGATATGGTGTTCTAGTTGAGGAACAGAGTCAATAATAAATTAAAGTGTACACTATTTCAAGAAGAGGATTGGGTCTTTAAATTTGGGAGGTCTGATTTTTTTAAGTTCTTTATAAATTCTAGATAGTAGACCTTTGTCTGAGGAACAGCAGGTGAAAATTTTTTCCCACATTGTGGGTTGTCTCTTCACACTGTTGGTGGTTTCTCTTGCTGTGCAGAAGCTTTGTAATAAGAAGAGATCCCACTTGTTGATTGTTTGTGCTAGTTCACAGGCAACTGAGGTTTTGTTCATAAAATCTTTTCCTACACCAATGTCTTCAAGAGTTTTTCCTAACCTCTGTTTCAGCCAGTTCAGCGTTTCTGTTTTAATATTTAATCTTTAATCCATTTCAATTTTAGTTTAGTGCATGGTGAGAGATACAGGTGTAGTTTTAATCTTTGGCAAGTTTAAACCCAAGACATTTCTCAGACAAAGAAGTAGAAATAGCAAATAAACGTATGAAAAAATGTTCAACATCACTGGCCATTTGAGAGATGCAAATGAAAACAATGCTGAGATTCCACCTCACCCCAGAAAGAATGACTGCTACCATGAAATCAACCAATAACAAATGCTGGCGGGGCTGTAGGGAAAGGGGAACACTGTTCCACTGCTGGTGGGAGTGCAAACTGGTGCAACCACTGTGGAAATCAGTACGGAGATACCTCAAAGAACTAGGACTGGAAGTCCCATTTGACCCAGCTATTCCCCTGCTGGGGATCTTCCCCAAAGAATTAAAACAATCATACCACAGTGATATATGTGCACCCATGTTCATAGCAGCACAATTTGTAATAGCTAAAACTTGGAAGCAGCCCAATTGCCCATCAACTGGAGACTGGATAAAGAAAATGTAGTTTTTTTATAAAATAGAGTACTACTCAGCCATAAAAAATGAGAAATTAGAGACATTTATAGCTAAATGGATGCACATTGAGGCAATACTCTTAAGTGAAATAAATAAGACACACATGTGTAAATACTGAACAGTTTATCTGGTGTGAGAAACTGAAAGTGTAAGTAAGAACTAAAAGGCATAATAGACAATGTGAAATAGGAAAAAAAGGGGCAAAGGGCAAGGGGAAGTGGGAGGGTAGGGGAAAGGAAAGAAGGGAGTGGAATTAATGTGAGAAAATGAAAAAATGGAAACAAAGTCTTTGTAAATAGGGAGGGATGGAGGGGTTGAAGGGAGGGCAGGAGAATGGGGAAAAAATAAGAACCAAGAGAGACTATGTAAAGGTGCAAATTTCCAATGATGAATGTCATTATACTGTATACCTAAAACATGCCAATAAAATTAATTTTTTAAAAAAGAAGACGAACAAAAGCCAGGAGAAACAGAAAGATGATTAGAGTAGAGATTTACATTTTTAGACAGAGTTGTCAGGAAGTAATTTCTAGCCAGGTAACGTCGGAGGAGAGGGAAGTGAAGCAGTGGGCCTTGTGACCTGCGGAGGGAACAGTAGTCTGAAAGGAAGGAACCACAACTGCAACGTGGCTAAAAGGGGTGTGCAGGGTGTTTCTGAGGAGGAGCAGCAAAGAGCTGGAGAGAGTGTAGAGAGTAGGCAGAAGATCAGGTTAGGAAGGGTCAGAGGTCCAGAACACTCAGGATCCTACAGGCCACAGAAATACAGTGGGTTTTGTCATATTTTCTTCTGGGAAAAATGTCCAGTCTCAAGTATGTCTACTAAATGCTAAGTAAATGGAAAGATTTTGTATTGCCCCAACCTGTTAGTATTAAAGTGGGAAGGACACATCATTTGCAAATCTTTTTTCCTCACAGAAGAACCCTTTGGTCAAGTGAACCTTTGTTTTTTGTTTTTTTTCCTTCTTATATTTCTAGGTGGAAATTAGTTTGGGAATGTGGCCTTAAATGTGAACTAGAGGAATGTTAGTATTTCTTCTAATAACAACAGAAGGTGTTAATAACCAGACATTACCATGTGTTGATTCAGAACACGTAGTAAATACAGAAATGCAGAAATGCATTTTTTAAAATTTTGTTTTCTTAATTTAATATTTATCTTCAACAATGAATTAAGAGCTTATAAACATAAAGTGATATTAACATATGTATGCATGTATTGTTTAAACAAATAAATCTTTTTTATTGCCTAAAAGTCAAGAATCTGTACAGGTAGTACAGTCTCTCTAGTTTTTTCACATCCACCTGAAGAAAGTTATTTAAACCTCTCAAACTTTTCTAGCATTTCTCAAAAACTTCCTCTTTAAGGTTTCAGAAATTCTGTGTACAATATAACATCATATAACTTATAAAATTCACAACAGTTAAAAATTTAAATAAGCAAAGAAAAATGAATTACTTTCTTAATCTACATAGTAATTTTTATTACAACTCAGTGACAAAAATTCCTTAGATAGTAAAGCATATGGAAAATGCTTGTTGATATTATTTGATAAGAATGAACATAAAATAATAGCATTAATTCCTACCCCCATCCCTCAGAGCTGTCTTACTTAGATCAAAGGACTAGTATGAAAACAACTAGCTGAGTTTCCTTAAAAAGGGTAGTAAGCAATTATTACCTTCTTGCTTTCAAAATAGCTGATGATTAAAGTAAATTCAACCTAATGTTTTCAAATAAATTTGGTGTCCCCAGAGAACTATCATGAACAAATGCACTTTTTAAATTTTCTCTAAGAATTGTAGCTTATAGTCCCTCGACAGAATGAAATGGCCTACCAGAGAAAACAAAGAGTCTATTCTTCAAATTTTTTTCTTGGCTTGCACAAAAAGTTAACATAGCCAACAAGCTGTCTGAATTTGTCATTTTTAACTCAGGAAACCTGAAATGATGAGCATACCATAAGGAAGTTAGAATTTTATATTTAAAAGAACTACAATTATTTAGACTGAGAAGATGTATAATATGTAGTATAAGTATTTAATGTTCCACAAATACAAATGAATAATGACCACCTGCTTTATATTTTTCATCTTATATGTGGACAGTTAGAAAAGTGAAATTAAAGGCAATGTTTGGACAGAAAGTATGAATCACTAGGTCTCATACTCACAGACGCAAATACATTTTTCAAGTACTAATGAATAAAAATCAATAATGTAATAAAAGAATAGAATACTATAATTTAAGAAGTCCTAGTCAAGAAAGGAAAGGAAAAGGCCCATAGGATGAGTAATAAAAAAGCAGGTCAATATACATTTAACTATTTTCTATAAAAAGTTCTGATTTAAAGAACAAAAACATTCTTGCTTAACATGATAGCAAATGATAATGTCAAACAAAAATTAAGCATTATGACTTATAGAGAGATACTAGAGTTATTCTCATTAACACTGTGAAAAAAGGTTCTGATACTCATTACCAACCTTGTTAGTTACTGTTCCAAAAGTCCAGACCATGCAAATAGGAAGAGAATTGAGAGTTCCTCAAAATTCCTCAAACTTCCCTCAAACACCTTGCCTCGTGGTTCTCTAGAAGATTCCCACTTATAAGACTAACTTTGTTTGTCCTGACCTGAAACTTGCCCATTGAGGAAAGCCATTCCCCAGGGACATGTATCAAAAACTATTAGTGGCAGTTGTTTAAAGTCACAGAAAATTTCCAAGAAACTCAATAAACTTTGGGTGGGATAAACTGGAAGAAATGCATATTTGGACATTTCATAATCAAAGTATCAGAAGCCAAAGCTAATGAGATAATCTTAAAAGTATCAAGACAGAAGAGATTTAACATATGCATGGGATCCTCAAGATTGCCAGCTACTTTTTCTCTGAAAAGCTAGAAATCCAGAAGCCAGTGGGATAACATATTCAAAGTAATGAAAGAAGCAGTTAATCAAGAATTTTGTATTCAATAAAAAATCTTCCAAAAATAAAGAAAATGTTGATATTTCACATAAACAAACACTGAGAAAATCTGCTGAATAAAACATCTGCTCCACAAAAAATACTAAAGGAAGTCAAGATGTGATTAAAGAACATTAGACATTAGACAGTAAATCAAATCTACAAGAAGAAATAAGAAAAAAAGACTCAAGGCATACAGGAAACAAATATCAAAATGGCAAATATAGTAATTTATCATTAATTTAATTAAAAACAAATAGATTTAAATCTCCAGTTAAAAGGAAAATTTGTCAGAAAGATTTCTTTGAAAACATGGTCCAACTATACGCTGTTTATAGAAGACATACTGTAGTTTCAAAGACACTAAGCTGAGACTAAAAGGATGGAAAAGATATACCAAATGTAATTTAAAACAGCTTGACTGGCTGTACTAATATCAGACAAAATAGGCTTTAATTCCAAAATTATTAATAGAAAAAAATTATAGCATTCTGTAATCGTAAAGGGTAAATCAACCAAGAATACATAATCAGGATAAACACATACGCACTTAAAAGCAGAGACCTAAAATACATGAAATGAAAACTGATGGACTTGAAAAGATACAATTCAACAATAAATTTAGAGACTTAGATACCTGTTTTCTGTCATGAATAAAATACCTAGCAGAAAGTAAACAAGAAAATAAATCAGAAATGTAGACAATATTATAAAACAATTAGAACTAACAAATATCTACAGTACACTCCACTTCCATCCAACAGTAGCAGAATGCACATCCTTTTCAGATGTATGTGAAGCTTTCTTCATATAGACCAAAAGTCAAACTACATAGATAGCCTCAATAAATTTAAAGGTATTGAAATCATACATGGCGTGAGATTCATAATCAATAACAGAAGAAAATTAGAAAAATTCACAAGTATATAGAAACTAAGCAAACCATTACTAAATACACAGTGCATCAAAAAGAACTGAGAGAAATTTAAAAGTAATTTGAAGTAATAAAAACAAAAGCACAACATACTAAAACTTTCAACTACAGACAAAGTATTGCTTGAAGGGAAAGCTTTAGTTGTGAATATGTACATTAAAAATAATAATATAGTGGCTGGGGATTTAGCTCAGTGGTTTCGCTGCCTGCTGTGCAAGCACAAGGACCCGAGTTTGATCCCCGGTACCCCCCAAAAATAATAATAATAGTATCTTAAAGCCTTGGTTTGTGAGCATAATTCATTCCACAAACATGCTTATCATCTAAAGCACTTGTATATCAAAGCAAATTTCCCCATAAGAAATAATGGGCACTCAGATGATTCATTTCACAACTCAAAAATATTCATATGAAAATGATTACAATACTGTAATATAATAAAAAAGAACACAGAAAATACAAAATAGGAAAAAATAAACAAATTAACCTCCACTTACGTTTGAAAACCTCACACCATGAGGAAGACAAGAAAAAGCAGGGTTATTGTGAAGAACAGCTTTCACTACCACTAACAGAATCAATGCTATCTACTGCTTCCGTGGAATCTTACCTTTTCATGCAACTTTAACAAGGAAACTATCCAATGACACTTGCTTTTGCCTCCTTTTGAGGATTTTATGGAAATGTAACATTGCATTCTCATTAAACAGATCATCACTGGCACTGCTACAGCCTTATTCAGGTGATACTTTCCCACAAACTTTTCCATTATTTTCCACATTTTACACATCTCCCTAATCTCATTTGAAGTGAGGGATTCCCCCACCTTTTTCTCCTCCTCTTTTGTAGACAAGATCGCATCAAAAATCTCTTGCTTTTGGGACATGATCAATCACCCACAATCCCATAGCAAGAGGGAGGGACAGCCATTGGCTCAGTTGTGATTATGTGACATTCCGTGTCACTCACTATTCCTATTGCAAGACATCACTTGTTTATCAAGTTAAAATTACTAGAAATGTTTATCTTGCAGAACACTCGTAGAACAAGTAACTCATGATCAAAGGTTTTACTGTATTCTAAATCAATAACCTAAATTTATAAATTAAAAATCTGGAATAAAAGGGCAAATAAGGCCAAATTTAAGCATAAAGAATAAAACAATGAGGATTATAGCAGAAATAATGAAACAGAAAGTCTAAAAACAATAGAGAAGATCAATAATACCAAAAGTTGACTCTTTGAAGAAAAAATAAATAGGATTGACAAGCCTACAGCTAAACTGACCAAGAAAAAAATAAACATAGAGTACTTCAATTACTAGAATTAGGAATAATGAAACAACTTTATTACCAACCTGACAGAAATAAAAAGGATTATAAGGTAATATTACTAAGAATTGGATGCCAACAAATTTAGATAACCTAAATAAAATGGACAAATTCCTAGCAAGATACCAAAATAGATCAGGAAAATCTGCATAGACTTATAGTGAGGAAAGAAATTGAATTTATGATCAGAAAACTTCCCACAAAATAGAGCCCAAGACAACATTGATTTACTGATAAATTTACCAAAGTTTTAAAGAATTTTACCAATACTTCACAAGATTCAGCCCCCACCCCCCAAAAAATGAGGCACACTTTCCAACTCATTATGTGAGACTAATATTATCTTATACCAAAATCAGACAAAAATATCACAAGAATGTAAAATTAAACACCAATATCCCTTATGAATATATGGGAAAATCCTTAATATAATACAAGCAAACTGTTAGACTCTGTCTCAAAATAAAAATAAATAAATAAATAAGGTCTGAGGATATAGTTCAGTTGAAAGGCCCTAGATTCAATCCCCAGTACCTCCTATGAAAAAAAAAAAACAAACTAATCCAGCAACCTATCAAAAACATTATATACCATAGTAATAACCGAGTAGGATTAATCTCAAATATCCAAGTTGGTTCAAGAAATAAAAATCTATCAATGTAATACACAGTATTAATAGAAAAGACAAACTCATCATGATCATCTCAATAGAGATGAAAAAGCATTTGGAAAAATCCAATATCCTTTTGTGATAAAAGCATTCAACAAACTAGAAATAAAAAGCAATGATGTCTACTCTTACCATTTCCATGCAACATTGTAATGGAGATACTAACTAGGCCAATAAGGCAAGAAGAAGAAAAGAATACCCATACTAGAAAAGTAGAAGTAAAACTCTATTTTCAGATAATGTGATTTTTTGCATACAGAACATTTTAAAGAATTAAACAAAAAACCCAAATAAATGAATTCATCCAGGATGAAGACATAATCCAGTTATTCAAAAGTTCTTGTATTTCCATGTTCTAGTAACGAACTAGCCAAAAATGAAACTCAGAAAATAATTTCATTTGCAAAATGACAAAAAGAATAAAATACTAAGAATAAATTTTAACAAAGGAAGTTTAAGATTTATATATTGAAACCATAAAACATTGTTGAAAGATGTCATACCAGCCCTAAATAAATGAAAGACATCTTGTGTTCATGGACTGACAACACTCCCCAAAATTATTCTACACATTTAACACAATCCCTATCAAACTATCAGCTGAGTTATTGCAGAAATTGATACTCTGATCTTAAAATTTATAATGGAAATTAAAATTTATAATGCAAAGAACTCACAGTAGCCAAAATAATTTTAAAGTAAAGAATAAGGTTAGATGACTCATTTTTACCTACTTCAAGACTTACTACAAATCAATATAACCAAACAGCATGATCCTAAGAAAAACTATGAATATATTGATCCATGGACAGAACTAAGAGTACAGATATAAACCCATAAGCTTATGGCCAATTGATTTTTGACAAGCGTGCTAAGACAATTCAATAGGAAAGCATAGTCCTTATGAGAAGTGCTACTGCAACAACTAGATATCAACATATAAAGATAAAGTTGGGCTCATACTACATCCTAAAGAGAAAACCTTACAAAAATAGATCCAATACTCTTAAGTGAAATAAATAGGACACACATGTATAAATACTGAATAGTTTCTCTAGCGTGAGAAGCTGAAAGTGTAAATAAAGACTAAAAGGTACAATAGATAATGTGAAATAGGAAGAAAAGGGGCAAAGGGGAATGGGAAGTGGTAGGAGTAGGGGAAAGGGAAGAAGGGAACCAAATTAACATGAGAAAATGGAAAAATGGAAACAAAGTCTTTGTAAATAGGGAGGAATGGAGGGGTGAAAGGGAGGGCAGGAGAAGGGGGAAAAATAAGAACCAAGAGAGATTATGTAAATGTGCAAATTTCCAATGATGAATGGCATTATACTGTACACCTAAAATGTACCAATAAAATAAAATTTCAAAAAAATGGATCCAAAACCTAAATATCAGAGCTCAAACTATGAAACTCTTAGAAGAAATCATATATATGTGTATCATGATCTTGGATCAAGCAATAGTTTCTCAGAAATGACACCAAATAAAAAAAAGAAATTGGACTTCATCAAATTAAAAACTTTTTTCCGCTTCAAAAAATACCATCAAGAAAGTGAAAACATAACTCACAGAATAGCTCACTCATTGTGGGCTGTTGATATGGCTCACTGGGATGTACACCTGGTCTCTCCAGGTAGATTAGAGCTTGTCACTGCATGATGGCTACATTGCCATCAGCAAGTTCCAAGAGCAAACAAGAGGCGAAGGTAGGAGCTGAAAGGCTTCTTACAACTTCAACTTGGAAGGTGACATCTCTTTTATTGTATTCACTGGCCAATCACAAGTGACAATGTCAACCCAGGTTGAATGGCAGGGGACTACACTCAAGTGTGAATACTAGGAGGCTGGGAGAACTGTGGAGGAGTGGGTATCTTCAGAGAAATCACGTCTTGAAATAGAGTGTGAATTTTATGCAAGCTCTATTTTCTTTAGTCTTTGAAACGAAGAGATGGAATTTTCAAACCCTTTTTCAACAATTTTATTGAGGTACAATTTACATACTACAAACTTCATTCATTTTAAATGTGCAATTTAATGCTTTTTTAGTACATTCACTGATATATGCAACTATCATCGCAATCAATTTAGGAACATTTTCATTATTTCAAAAAGAAATTCCACTATCACCTTTCTCCAAATAAAATATTTAATGAAATTCTTGTGCTTGAAATGGTGAATGTGGAGCTGTTGTGGAGAGGTATAGGTGGGACCCGCTGAGATGTACCTACATATACTTCTGCCCTTGTACCGCCACCAATCGCAAGCCTTTCTGTTGAGTCATACAGCTCTAACAAAGGCAATTTGAAAACCACTGGTGAAATTGAAGTTTGTTCTCATTCTCTATAGTTCTATTCTTTCAGTGGCAGAATAATTCCAGTGAGAGTGTAAATTTCAGAATAGTGGTGATCAAAAAGATCTTTCGGTTTTCCTACATTTTTAATTCTTAGGAGGAGTTTAGCATAGACACAGGAAAGGTAACAAGGAGTTTTCAAGCCTAGTTCATCACGTCAGGGTGATTTATCTCCAAGAAGTAAATGATGATGTTGTTGCATCCAAGTCTTTGACAGTGTAAGACATCAAACAAAATACTAAGCTTTAGAAAAGTACAGGGTGGAGTTAAAGGATCCACAGGTTGTGTGGGTGGGGATGAGGGGTGCTGTTTTGGCATTCTAAGGTCTTAAAAATTAAAATAAAAAGAAAAGCAGTCAAGAGTAGTGGAATGTTCTAATGTCAAAACCAAGCTTCAAATACATAAAATTGACTCCCAAAAATTCTGGGAAGTATTAAAATCCCCAGAACACTAAAATTCAGGTTCAGATCAGAAACCCCCTACACACACACACACACACACACACACACACACACACACACACACACGTCCCTTCTACCCAGGAAGAGATTGTTTCTGCAAACCAAGTAGCATGGAATCCCAAAATGGATATCAATGGGATGATAGACGTTCCGTTTACATTTTCCATCTCGACGATGGAGAAATACCAGTAATGCCATATTAGACGGGCTTTTTTTTTACCATCAGTTTTGACTTTGTAACAACAGCTTTGCTCTTTACTGAAGATTGTAAGAGAGCTTCAGAGATCCCAGAAGAAGTGTGAATTATTCACAACCAAGTTTACATACCTGTGTGTATTCCTTTCGGAAATTATAACACTGGAAGAAATATTTAATTGTACTGATATTTAATTTTTATATTATGTATTTTTCAAAAGTTTGGAAAGATTATCACTCTTATTAGTCCAATATCTCATGGTTTTAGTTTAGTAGCATATTATACTTATTAATTGTTAGCTTTTAAGAAAATTCTCTTTCTCTGAAGGAAAAGAAATAAAGGAAAAATAATTTTCTATTCATAAAAATCAACTCATGTGAGAGACAGACAGAAGGGAAGAGATCTGCAGTTTGGTGTTCAAGTGATGGGCTTTATTATCATTTTGGCATTTCCCCCCATCCCCGGAAGCTGAGCATGCGCTGGAAGGAGTAAAGGAGCCCTCTAACCCAGAGTCATGGGCTTCTTCCGGCCTCGTGCTCTCTAAGACTGACAATTTGATTGGAGTCTCCATGTTCATCGCTCGGATTTTCTGATACTTATTCCCTTGCAGTAGCCTTTGTGAGGCTGTCAGTGTCTACCTTTTGTTAAAAAAAAAAATGG
The DNA here is from genome assembly GCF_053883595.1 of Heterocephalus glaber. Lineage (NCBI taxonomy): Eukaryota > Metazoa > Chordata > Mammalia > Rodentia > Bathyergidae > Heterocephalus > Heterocephalus glaber. The sequence goes on from NW_028258320.1 coordinate 56,645,644, forward strand.
TGGCAATTCTTAAGACAGGATGTTTCCTCATTATTTGCAGCTGTGTTTCAAGCTACACATTCTCTCAAAGCTTGCTCCCATTCTGTTTCTCTGCTGGCTGTTACCTGCTATGTCTGTGACACCTAATTGCTTCTCTGTAATGTGCACATTACTCACCCATCCCCCACACACACCCTTCATGAGATTTACTCCCTGGTTAGGCTGAGTGAAAAGAGAGATGTTCATTTTGACCACCAGTTTCCTCCCAGGTTTTACAAAATCTTCAAATCATTCCTTTCCTGGGACTTGAAATGTACTTCCCTTTATAGTTGAAATGCTTCCAATAAATATATACTCCTTATTCTTGGAAACAAATTAAGTCATTCCAGTGGATCAGGAGAACCACTATTGTGCCAAGTACATTATACAACCATTCAGAGGCCAGCCACGTCTCACTAACACTGCACAGACCTCCTGAAAACTTTTGTCTTTGGCTATGGAAAAAGGGATGTCAACTCTTTAGACAGTGCATGCTTGAATCTTGACTGATAACTAATTTTAAGCGCCAAACATCCAGGTTGAACTCATGGGCTTTTGATCTAGAAATCCAGAAGACATGTTCCAGAATTTTCATTTTGTAAAGAGCCTGAGGCCTGAGGAAGAGTATGGGATTACACATCCTTCTCTTTGTCTGCCTTCAGGGACATTCTAACACCCTACCCCAGATGCCTGCATGTTGCAGGCTAAACCACTCATGCCTAAGCCTGGCTTCTGGGCAGGGCTGCCTCCTTTGTGCCCTGCAGGCTTGAGGAAGGCATGTGTCTATAACTCTTCTCCATCCCAGGATATTTATATCTGTCCCATCCTCTCAGCTCCCCATTACTACCTAGGCTGAAGCCCACAGTTGGAAGTAACTCTTTTGGCAGCTTGATTTTCAACTTCAGTTCAGTTTCCGAAATGCCTGATGTACATTAACGGATATCGCACATGACATTCATCTATTTTGGAACAATGATTTGAATTGAAAGCTCTCACCTCCAACATAAACAACTATAGAATATGTTTCCTTGTAAGTCTTCTGAGAAATTATCTGATTTTGCAGCAGAGACCATTGATTTAAAGTAACAGTGGTGTGAGACAGAACCAATCAACAGACTCTCCTGACATGAGTTAAACATGTTTACTCCCTAACACAGAATTATGTATGGTGAGGAAATGTGTTGGAGCAAAATTATTCCTGAATGTAACAATGACAATGCAATTTTCTGGATTTATGATAGGCACTTTGGGAATTGTGTAGGTGCCTAAAAGAGTTAATGTTCCTCCCAAAGTGCTTTATGTTAATGTTTAGGAAGTTTATAATCTAGTATACTATACTGCTTTATAGCATACTATACTGCTTTAATTATTGCATAATTACAAGGTTCTATCCTTAAGAAAATATTTGCCTTTCTGGATGAAGATACTTTCTTGACAAAAATATTAAACTTAGAAAGTTTGGAGCTTCCCAAATCTAATCACTTTTTAAAATCTGCAGTTCTCATATTACCACAATAATAAAAATAATATATGGAAGTATCCACCACCATTCTGGCCAAAGGCCCATTTCAGTGGTTGATTGAACAAGGATGGACTGCATTTTTCTTTCACCCAAGCTACCTCTCTGTACAGTGTCACTATCAATCCACCATCAGCAAAGTGGAAAGGAACTGGAAAAATGAGATGAAATCGTTCATGAAAAGGATTAGGAATAAGATAGAACAAGATGGAGCCTTATCTAAGAAGTGGCACAGCTATGCAGAAGTATTTAGACATTGGATGGAAAAGTTAGAATAGGAATAGTCAGGAGGAAAAAAAGAACATCAGAGTATTTTGGGGAAAAGGTCTTGGGAAAGCAGAGATGACTTAAGTGGCTATGCTAAACAGGGCTCCTGTTACCTTTTTCTGAATGAAAAGATGTTACTTTTCCAGAAGAATGGAAAACAGATTTGTGTTTAAATAATGCTCATAATCTCTTCCTGACCGGCTCCCATAAATCATCTCTTACACCAACAGCCCAACTTTTGAAGCCCAGAGCAGCGTGAGGGGAGCAACATGCTTCCCTCCCCCTGGGGCACGATAAATACAGGCCATTATCAGCCAGCAACAGAGGTTCCAAATCCGAGGCCCCAGAAATTGGAGCCTGTACTGGCCATGGAGCAGGATCCAAGCTCAGTTGTTCCTTGAAAAGTTTGATTCCAACTCTCCTGACTTCGTCCAACTGCCAACTTGGAATAGAAACCCCTGGAGAGCATGTTTTCTTACAAAATTTACAAAGAGCTTTGCTGTGAGCCAACAGCTGGAAATGCCGTGCAAGCAGCCGCACTTGGAGATCTGATTCCTTACAGCATTTTGGCACTTTTGGCTGGCTCCTGGCGAGCAACCAGAAGCTAGCAAGGTAATAAAATATGGTCCACTCCCAGAACAGCTCTGGGCCAGGCTCTTCCCGGACAGGGAATGACTAATGCCAGGGCAAAGGCTGGACTTTGCTTTTGCTCCTCTTAGTAGAAGGAATGCAAGGGATTTCTCAGCATGCCTACATTGTGCTTTTCCCTGGGTAATGACAGGCACCAGGGCAATTTCCTCCTTTCTGGGGAAGTCACTTAAACTGGGTTCCTGGTTCATGCTGCCCCTGACTGGATTTAGGAACACAAGGGATTAGAGAGGCAGTCTCTGTAAATAAAAGTGAAATTTGCTAGTTTTAATCCTAATGTGATCTGTAACAAGTTGCGTCCATTCCCTAATCATTTTTTAAATAACTAGAAATGATTGTGTCAGCTAAATTTCAGTACCTACGGTTTTTCCTGTGTTCATAATTTCCTTATTCTTGCTTGATTTAGGCTACTCTTCGCTTTTCACCATTTCCACTCCATAGAAGAAAGGAATAAAATGCGGAAAGCCAAGGTTTAAGGACCTGAGAGGGGCTGTCCAGTTCCCAGGCCTGTCCTGACTCAATTAATACTCTGTCATCCTCAAGAACAGAAGATTTGGATTCGAGTATCTTTCGGGGCTTGTCAAAGGGAAGGGCATTGATAGCACGAACCCCATTGGAGACGAAATACCTCATCCTCTGGGCAAGTGCCTGACCTTCCTGATAAAACTACAAACTACAAACTGACTCACCCACTCCTCAGCTATTTCTCTGGTTCTGAAAATTATACAAAAGTTTAGATCATAAAGAAGAATGACCGATCTTGAATTTTCTGATAGCTAGTTTGTGCCTCTTCACTGCCAGCACCCAGATAGGGGCCACAGGGATTGACTATGCTTTTTCAAAGACCAAGGTCCTGGCCAAACCCACCTATCTACAGGTAAAGAATGAAAAGTCCTCCCCCTATAGGCAAAGCAGTTTAGTCCAACGCAAGGCAGGAGGCCATCCTGGCATGTGGCCCCCGAAGGCCTCTGGGATAGCAGGCTTGTCACATAAAATGCAGGGTAACTTCTTGATTCAAATTTCAGGTAAACAAGGAATTACTTCTAGTATGAGTATATTTTCAGTACTATGTGGGACACTAAATTAATTAAACTAAGAAAGACATTAATTAAACTAAGAAAGTTACCTGTCCATCTAAAATCTAATTGAACTAGGCATTCTATATTTTTATTTGCTACATCTGGCAATCTTAAATTGAGGTATCTGTTGATAAGAGAGCGACTATTTATTCACATTCATGCCCCAAACAGCCAAACTAATTGGGGACCAATGTAAACCCCCAGGATCAAACAGAATATGAGAAAAGAGTAGCGAAATTTCACCTCCATCCTTCTTCCATCACAACTCCAAGGGTTGCAGGGAGCTGATCCGTGACTTGGAAACAGCTTCCTCAGGAAATTAAGCCAGGATGCCAGAAGGCTGTGAGGAAAATTTGTCCAATTTGAAAAGAATAAGTCAGACTTTAAGTAAGGAAATGTTATTAGGTAAAAGCAGGGAGGCTGGGAACCACCAAATTTTAGAAAGTCTAGAGGGAAGTAAATGTCTCCAGCAGGAAAAAAAAAAAAAAAGAACAAGAAAGAACATGAGAAAGAGAGAAACAGACAGACAGATAGACATTCAGCCTTCCTGTAGCCGCAGTCTTTGATCCTCAATCTTCACTGGGGTAGAGGAAGACTGTTCAGACAGCCGTTGGATAACAAGGCCTATGCCGCTTCCTTGTGGAGCTTTTAAAATGCTTTTATTATAATTATGATAATTTCTGTATTAGGAACACAGTGTCACCACATAAATTTCAGAAAGTTCAGAAAAGGAAAAAGAAGAAAATAAAAATTACTCATAATCCTGAGATTGAAAGATAACCTCTGTATTTCCATCCATTTTTTATCTAGGAATATACAATTTTTATGGCATCAGAATTAAAGCTTATAATATTTTGTAACCCACTTTTATCATTTAATATGTTGTGAATGTTATTGCATATGCTTACACAGTTTCTGAAAACATGGTTTTGATGTCCACTTAGTATTCTGTTGCTTTTAATGAACCACAATTTATTTAACCCCTTTACTCTCATTGAGTATTTAGGCCCTCTCCCATTTCTCTCTGTGGCAGAGAGCACCACAGTCCCCTCTACAGACAGCTCTTTGTGAGGCTCTCAGATATGTGAAATAAATAAATACCTGCAGTTGAGAGTACAGCCATGCTGAATGATGCTAAGGCTTTAATTCATATTGTCAATGCATCCTTCAGAAAATCTTACACACAAAATCCAAGACTCATTTTCCCATAACCTCACCAACACTGAACATTACCTTTTCAATAATCCCTACTAATTTTTTTTTGGTACCAGAGATTGAACTCGGGACTTTGCACTTGCAATGCAGGCAGCAGAAATAACTAAGCTAAATCCCTAGCCCCAACAATCCTTACTGATTAGCTAAAATTACCTCTCATAACAAGATCATATTGCCTTCGTTCCTAATGGTGTCAACATTTATTCAAATGTTTATTGAGCATTTGTAGTTCTTACTTAGTGAATGTGTTTTCATGGTTTTAGGCACTTTTTCTAAATTTTTACTGAATTATATAAGGGTTTTTTATATATATTAATGATAACAACTCTTGATATTACAGTATGCTACAATGTGACCCCATTTATCTGCTAAGATTGTTGAGGATGTGATATGGTGTTGGGAATTTTCAAATTTTTATGTAGACAAATCTTAGTGATTTTCCTGTGGTTTCTTCCCTTCTTCCTAGAAACCAGAATTATATGCAGCCCTGTCCTCTGGGTTCTTCCAATTCTCCAACACCCACCTCTTTAATCTACTGAAAGGAATTTTGCATCTAGGGATGACAAGGAATTCTTTATCAAATCATCAACCTGCCAGCTCAGTTCCATTTGCTGAATAATCTACACTTTCCCCACCCCTTACTTGGAATGCTGTGTTTATCATTTGCTAACAGTGGTCCTAAAGATGGTGGCCATGACCTCCTCACCTGTCCAGACTTCATCTGAAGGGCATTGGAGATTCCTCACTACATGAGATGTAGCTACTGATTTCATATTGTTTTTTCATGTCAAGGAACCCTTTTCCTATTCCTGGCTTATTAAGTTTTTATCAGAAATTGATGTAGAATTTTATCAAGTACCCTCTGGGACTTCACTCAGGTCTTCCCTCTTTTAATCTACTGATGTGATATATTTTATTAATAGATTTCTTAATATTAAAACATTATTGTATTCCTAGAATGGATCTATATGGCATATGAAGCTGTTTGCAATTTGACATATATTATTTAGGACTTTTTGTTCTTTGCATAAATTACTACAGACTTCGTCTCACCAGGAGCCATCCCAGTCACTGCCCTAGCTTCGTCTTTCAGTGAGGTGGATGCAGTTTCCCTCACTTTTTCAGGTTTTAGATTCAAGCCTCAGCTAGCTCTGTAAAATACAGCAGGAAACACTATTTCCCTATGGTGCTGAGTCTTTCATATAGCAAGAAAATCACTTGTTCTGACAAGATGGAAATTCCTCTCTCCCAATTCTAAAATTATTCTAGAAAATGACCACAGTACTGAATAAAACAAACTAACACAAAAAGTTATTTGAAATTATTACAAAGCTATAACAACTAAACCTTAAACAACTTTTAAAATTTCTCTCCATGGTTATTAATCGATATGCATTTGCTTCTTTTTAAGTCAGACATGAAAATTCATATTTTCCTCAGAAAAATCTATTTCATTGGGAGTTATAACCACTGAGTTATGTATAGTATTCCTTAATAGTTCTCATTACCAATGGGTTAATGATAATATCTTCTTTTTGTTTTTCCTCCACCATATTCATTAATTCCTCATTTCGCATATGTGTAAAATATGCATGTATTTTATATAAAATATGCATATATTTTCCCCATTTTTGTCTAGCTCATATTTTTCAATGTTTAATCTACATGTATGTGTTTGCTTTTAAAGTTCTTGAATTTATGAAGCATATTATTTTTCTATGTTCTGATTCATAAATGTCTGCTATTATCTTTATAATTTTCTCTTTTAAAATCCTTGAACTTAATATTCTGGATGTTTAAAATTATTAAATTAGGTGAATATTACAAGTGTTTTATTGTTGCTTATTTTTGTTTAAAAGCAAACATATTTAACAGGATATATTTGAACCGTGAATTGACTTTGGGGTTTCTTCCTTTAAATTTTTAAATGTTCTTATTTTTTTAAGTATTTGGGAATTAAATGCTTGGTTCCTTCTATCTAATATTTAGTGGGCAAGTATTATTTTAATATTTTAAGTGTATTTCAGTTTGTGTTACATCTTTGTTATTAAAGTTCTTGTCTATTTTGTCGTAGCTGTGAATATGGTCTGTAGTTTGTCCCTTAGGAGAATTAAGTTGTTTCTTGTGATGAAGATTTTTCTAGTCATCAGTTTCTACAAATACAGCATGGTCATTCATTAGTCTCTTTCTTTGGATGACACAAAATCGTATACCTTACTAAATACTGAATAATCTCTATTTGTATGAGGCACAATTTTTTATCTATTTTTGTCAGCTTGTCCTATATGTCTGTGCATATTAAAGTCACTCATCTGTTAATCATGCTTTGTCAATTTCTTCTTGTATTTTTATTTTACTTTACATATCCTAATAATTATATTTTACATATAGGGCTCATTATTCATATGTATTTGTGGTGAATTTTACTTTCCATAAATATCAAAATAAACTACTTGAAACCACTCAAACTCTAGTTGATACTAAGATTGCTTCCACTTTTCAATTCTTATTTGTCAAATAGGCTTCTCTCCAGCTCATAATATGTCGACCTTTCCATGTTGTTTTATTTTAGAAATATCTCTCACCAATAGATTTTAATTTGACCCTGCCCTTCAATCAAGACTAGACGTTTGTCAAGTGAGGAGTGTGACCTAGTCACATCTCTCTGGACTTACTGCCATTGTACCTCATTTTTAAAATGCTTCCTTGTTGCTTCTCTTTTGCCAAAAGATGTTTTTCTTAGATTTTTTTCCTTTAATAATTCACAAAGAGTGAATTTTTTTCATTTCATGGGTGGTTATTTTTACACTCCTTTTTCAAAAAAATCTTGTATTTTTCTAGTTACTATTAACACAGAGATATCATTCAATGTCTTTTCCCAAATAATATGAAAATTTAAATTTAACACACATTTACTTTTTCTCTTCCTGCCTCATTTGCCAATTTTTGCTTTTATTACCAAACAGCTATACAAGATAATTAATATTAAACCATTTTCCTAAATTACACATTTTTGCTTTCAATGGTTTTTTGTTTGGTCGCTTGATTTTTTTGCTTTTTAATCATGTGACCAAGTTATTTACACTCTGCATGTTTTGCCAGGTTTGCTAATTACCACATTTTTTTTTCCCACTGTGATTTTGCCTTCCTTACGCAGATGGCTACAGTGTGTCTTCAATGCATTTCTCAGTGTGTCTTTCACTGCAAATTTTTTGTTTTTTTTTTTTAATCTGAGAAAGTCCTTGCTGTAACCAATTCAAATTAATACATGTGCACTGTGTACCTTACTATGTGTCTGGCACCTTGCTAGTAGGTCCAGGGGAGAGAGAATAAATGATATAACACAAATCTTTTAGACCTTATCTTACAGAGTTTGCAGACTAACTGGATGTTATCTAATAACGTACATTGTCTGGGAAGAGAATATTTGGGTCAAAATACCTTTTTATTAAAAGCACAAAACAGGGCCAGGGATTTAGCTCAGTGGTTCTGGCGCCTGCCTCGCAAGCACAAGGTCCTGAGTTCAATTCCTGGTACCAAAAAAATTAAAAAAAATTTAAAAAAATAAAAGTACAAAACTGACCCTCTGTTATCTTGTCTTTATTTTTGCAGAAAAGTCCATCAGCTCTCCAATTTGTCCAAAGATACAGATTATCATGGGAGTTGGAAGAACTAAAACCTTTTCCCCAGGCAAATTGTTCAGGTAAATAACAACAACAAAAGCAATGCAAATCTGATGCAGAACTGAATATAAGTCGTGTGTTCCCATAAAATGGACTTGGACTTTTGTACACAAAATAAACTCCCTGCAGTTTGACTTTCATTTCTTTGAAGGTGAGCTTTCTTACACCTGGGTGTGTATAGTCATGCTTCTTATGATGTTCCACGTGGGCCCACGTTTTATTGTCTAGTGACACTGTAGCCATTTTAGTTTGTGTAAGCACACCGTGATAAAATGACCTAAAAATGCATTTGTCAGGCCATACTCCCCTCATGAAGAGTCTCATGGCTTGGATCTCCTTTTACCTCTGAAATTTAAGTCCCATTAATTGTATCTAGTACTCCAAGAGGCCTTCTGATTCCTCATTGGTGACCTTGGTTTTTCTCCCCATTGTCCTTCATAAATTTGTATATTCATTATACATACATTGGATCTCTTCTACTCCATGTCTCCTGCTTTTTCCTTTATCATTTTATTTTATGTACCCCTTTTCATTGGGTTCTCTAACTTATCCTCTGTTTCACTAAATCAATTTTTTATAATCAGCTTCCCACAGTGCAGTTTTAAATTATTTGTTTATATAAAGCCATTGAGGGTCTAGAAACTAGAAACTTCTTAGAATTTTCCATTCCTTACTGTTGTTCCATTTCACAGAAGACAGTTCCTTCCAGTTCTCAGAACTTGTGTCTTGTCATAAGACAGTGTCTTTGCTTACCTTTGGAACAAGGTTTATTTTTTCTCACTGTTAAGTTATCTTGGGTTTGTCACTAGACAAATGTTTCAGGCTCAAAATAAAGGATTCACAGGGAAAAAAGAGTTATGAGATGAGTTACCCAGCAGCGCAGCTATAAGGAAGCAGAGTTGGGATCCCTCCTCTGCATGAAAAGTATCTCTCCTGGTAGGTTTGGAAACCCTGCACTCCTGGGAGCTAATTTCCTGTTCTCTGCCTGGCATGACTGCTGGTGGGGTCTAGATGAACACTCTGTCCCCAGCCCAGCTCCTCAGAGCTAGGGAGCAGTAGGCTGGATCTGTTTTCTGGGTCTTTCCCACTAGTTTTCAGAGGACCTCTCTGTCCTTGAGAAGACATGGTTCAAGCTGGCCCTTCCTTCTATGCAGTCCTTTTTGTGGAAAATGTTGCCAAAATGTCCTTTTTCCCCTCCTCTTCGCAACACTGGAGATTAAACCCAAGGCCTTGGCACTGAGCTCCATCCCCAGCCTTTTTAATTTTTTTTTTTTTTGAGAGACAGTCTTGCTACTAAATTGCCCAGGCTGGGTTCAAATTTGCAATCCTCCTGCCTCAGTCTCCCGTAATACTGGGATTATAGGTAGCAGAGCTAGAAAGAACATCTCCAGTTCTAACTTTGGGTCTTCCCTACTTTTACACTTCTGCAATTTTTTCAAGGAAGGCTGGATAGCAAGGATGGGCAGAGATGGCAGCCAGGAGACCAAAGTCACCAGAGCCCCAAACTAGCAGAGAATAAGGAATAGGACCCAAGTCAGGGGGAGGGGCAGGGTAGCACCTGCTGCCTGCTGCCGCCCTCTTAGGATGATTGCAGATCCTTGACCCTGAGAGGATCCTGATCCCACCCAACCCACCTCAAGAAAGCCTGAGTGAGGGGCGATTCCAGTCAGCTCTTCTTCAAGGGTGCTTGACCTACAGAAGTCTGAGAGGAGCAGTTTCCAGCCTTTGTCCCTAAGGCGCTTCCTGCTTCCAAGTCCCACTGGGGCCAAGTTCCCTCCCCAACGTCAAAAGGAAGAGTTAGTGAGAGTTAGCAGGCTTGCTGGCAGCGCCTTCTGGTCAGAAGCAGGACTCCAAAGACCACCCTGGGCTTCCCCACGTCACTGTGTTGTGAAGAGAGCTGTGCCCCAACCTATGTCCTGAATTAACCAGTGTTTTCTAGGTCTCTGTAGGGAGGGCCAGTCATGCTTTCATTAGAAAACATTTTTATTTTGGCTTTCTAACTCAAGGAGCAATGCGCGGCAAAGATGTACTACTTTCACATCACAGTTAAAGTAAAATTTCCTTTAGACAGTCAGTAACATCCTGAGACCAAGAAGGTAAATATGTACTTTGCCCACGCCTTCTCATTTTTACTTTTTTTTTTAGAAGCCCCTGTTTTGCGTAGCTGACAGGAAGGCATTGCGTGGGAAAGCCTGTAAATCTGCAGTAACCCAGCCACGGAGGGCAGCGGCATTCTTTATCTTGCTCCCTATCGATCGCCTCTAATGAGCACCAGTGCAGCTGCGGCTAATGGTGGTGCGTCTGGTGTTAAGGGCAAATGTGGGAGAAGATTATCAACCCAAGGGGCTTAACAGTTGCTGGACGGCCCGAGCCCTCGGGGCGATGATGCACTTGAGAGGTCACTGAATCAAATGAGGGGAAAGATTCAGTGCCTGCTGCCGGAAGAAATGCGGCAGGACTGGATTTTTTTTTTTTCCAACAGAGACTACAGGCATCAACAAAACCGTTACCTTCTGCTAGTCATTAGTCCCTGACCTTCGCCCGATAAGAAGGTTCCTACTGGAGCCGCCTCATCCTAATTATGACTCATCAGACGGCAGCAATCCTACCCAATTAGTGGGGCTTAAGCGAGGGGCACTTGATGGAACAAGGGTCCGAGCCCTGTTCGAGTCAGAGAAGGACAGAAGCCTGCTCGAAGCCGTCCACCCCAGCCTGCTCCTTTCCTGGGGGGCCAGGCTGCCATTTGATCTGATGTGCTTGATATTTCATTCACTGTGTTGCCTACCACCCCCCTCGGAGATCTGAGAGGGGCCAGATGAGTGGCCATAAGAGGTTGAGGCCAGTGGCCTTCAAGGGACAGCTAACCTGCAGATCCTATAGAATGCTCGCAGTCAAATGTTAACACAGACAGGGAGCCACAGGTATTAGACAAGATAAAAAAAAAATGTCTGGCAAATGCCTTCAGGGGTCGGGCATGTTGCACATTCTGAACTTTAATAGCATAATGGAGTAATTGCAGCTGGGAAAAGAACCCAGACCCAGCAGGAAGGAAGGGTGTGCTGAGGATGGAAAACCAGGGCCGCAGGGGAGGAGAAGCCAGTGACAACCCACATCCTCTGCTCTGCAATAAATAAATAAATAAATAAGCCAAAACCACTATTTATTTTAATGCTGTAAATAAGCAATTTAAATATTATCCTAGTTCCATAATAAGTAACATGGTAACATGGTGCCCTGCGGTTATAACAAATTATTTATTAGGATTTTTTAAAATTCTAAGGCAGTGTCTTTGTAACCAGGAGATTTTCGTTGAGTCAGATCATTAAGAATAGGGGTGTAGGTCTGCCCCTGCTGCAGTTGGGAGCCCTGATCTCTGACAGGCTGCTGATAGTCTCATTTTCTTTGTCACTTTTTTCTACAGTTGCAGGAAGGTCTTTAAAAGTGGTTAGCCAACAAAAGGTCACAAGCCTCCAGAACTCATCCTATATGCTTCCAGCCCCTCTTCACACATTTGGCGAGAGTCTAAAAGACCAGGGCTGATTGCTGGAGAAACCCCTCAGGTTGTAAGTCCTGCTGTGTACACATTAAAAATAATGGCTCCAAGCAGCAATAATTTGGAAGTGTAGGTTTCCAGGACCCCGGAACATGGTATGGAGGGCATGGGGTTTAGCAAAATCTGTGATCTACTATCCCAGGAATAAAAATCATGACATGCATTAACTTCTACCAGGGAAGCATAGAAGACAGCAGCAGCCAAGATGGTCAGTATGAATGAAAGAGAGTGTTCTTTATCCCTTACTCACATCCTTGCATACACACCTAGCCGAGGACCCCTCTTTCTAGTCCAATGTCAGATGCTGCTGAACATGTGGAGAAATAGATGCTCAGACTCCTGACCCCAGAGCTTTAGGCAAAGTTAAAAACACTACAAGCCACTTGTGATTAGACCACAAGGGAAGGACACTAAGGGGACCACAGGTGCTCAGAGGGGAATCCCTTAATGCTGGGATGATAGGAAAGGGCCAAAAGCACATGGGCCAAGCAGAGCAAGCTTTGGAGCAGCATTAGGAGACACAGAGAGGGGGAAAAGGATCCTGACTGGTACCACAGACAAGGAGGGGGACAGGGATATTTAAGGAAAATATTAGATAGCTTTTAGGAGATGCTCTCAAATATATTAGCAAAAGAGACAGAATTAGATGGATCAAAACATGGAAAGAAAAATACAAGAGTGAGCTCTTGTTTTGCTTCATCTCTAAGCATTCTATGAGTATATGTTACCCTTAGAATGAGAAATATAATTCTATCTAAAAAAAATCTGTGCCACAAAAATGTTGAATAAACACATCTAGCAGGCTGCATTGCGAGGACAAGTGTCCACAGGTTCAGAAGCTCCACACAGTGAAACTCTAATTTGTCTTGTTGTAAATCTAGCTAGTTTCAAAGTTAGCAGCCTCTCCACTACCCTGCAGGGCTGCACACTGAGTGATTAGGTCTCTGCCTACCTTGCTTTAGAAAGCAGAGGCAAAAATGGTGGTTGGAAAGGAGAGACAGCTGGTGAGGATGTGCAAGTAGATCTGATCAACACATGGAAATAGAAGTCAGGTTCCGGTTCTGAGTCCATACCTGCAAGTGCCTCACACTGAGATGAACACAAGGCCAGATTTCTGTTCTCAGGAGCCTGGATAGTGGGAAATTAGCTGCACCATGTCCGTCTGGTGGTGAGCCTCATCGTTTGTCCACATCTGTGATACAAAACTTCATTGGATGATTAAATTTTTATCTGCTAGAGCTCAAGGTTTCCCAGCCCTGCTCATCCCTTAGCTCCCAGAAGACCCCAGTCTTTAGGAATCCCCTGTATGGGAAGACACATCATCTCAGTAGTGCTTCGAGGCTCCCAGCCCACAGAGGGCACACAATTGGGGTTGAGCACCTGATCACAGTATGTGGTCACATAATGAGCACTGATTGCAAGGCCAATCAGGGGACATAATCTATCCAAAAGTGGTCTCTGCAAACCAGGAGAGACACCTAGAACATGACAAAGAAGAAAACTCCTCTGGGCCGGGGATTTAGCTCAGTGGTTTCACCACCTTCTGCGCAAGCACATGGACCCGAGTTCGATCCCCTGTACCAAAAAAAAAAAAAAAGAAAATTCCTCTGGGAGTCAGGAGTCAGCGGGATGCAGGCTCCTGATCACAGCTTGGCAGGACTGGGTACTGTTTTAGGCTGAACCACCCTGCTCTGGCTCTTTTCCAGCTGCAGGTCATATGTCACTGAGTATGCTGCTCTGAAAAGAGAAAATGGATGACGAAAGCCCCTGGAGTGGCCCCATGGCCCCCTGCAGGGCTGTTGGCTTCCCTCTCCTCAACTTGCCATGCACCTGTGCTCCACTGACCCTATCAGCAGCCATCAAAATACAAGTGGTCCTATGACCCTAGGTTCCAAAGTAATAGCCCACAGAGGAATGGTCACAGTAACGAAATAGGAAGTCAAAAAGATCTTAGCAAGACAATAACAAAAGAGGACCAGAATCTTCTGGGCCTCCTTCCAAGTTTGGTCAGGGAATATCCACCCTGGATATTCTGGACAGGAGCCCACAGGACAAGGCTTCCAGCACACCCAGGCCAAGTCAGCTAAAATTCAGTCCCAGGCTCATCTAGGGAGAAGTCCAACAGGTGAGGTAGACACACAGTGTGAATGCCATTTTACCTGAAGAATGTGCCTTACCAACTAAGAAAAAATTATTCAATAATATATGGATTAAATTATACAGATGATAGTAGTTCCTAAAGGCAAACCCCCACTTAGTATATGCCATGCTTACTTCACTTCAGATTTCCATTTATGTGTACCCTGAACTCTACTTTAATGACAAATTAATTAGGAATTGGATGAGGCTATGTTGCTGGAATCAAATAGATCTTGTCTTGGTTGGGAAGATAGCTAGATTTCAAGATCCTTGGTGGATTCTATTGTACACAGTAGCCACTGGCATGGAATAAAATGTTCGTAGCAACATAGTGCATCTGCTATCATTCTGTCTCAGCTGTTTCATTTTGTGATATTGTAAAATCATAGAGAATCAAAGAATCATGGTTCTGGGAGGAATTTTAGAAGTTAGAGAAGGCACAGTGGGGCTATAGCTGGGGTCCTCTGGGCCAGGCACAACCTGTAGGGCTTCAGACTTCACAGTCTCATTTAAGGTGCTATATGAGGTCTTGGCTTTAGACCAAGTTAGCCTCAACAGCAGATTTTATCTCTTTAAGAGGACCCTTCCGCCACCCAGGACTCCTCCCTCCACGTTCGACAGTGTAGTGTGGTAGGTCATATGGCCCAGCCCTCAAGCTGGCTCCTGCTGACCTTTTCATTTGTCCCTCTCACTTTCCTGCTCCCACACAGTCTCCGATCCACACACTGTTCTCTGAGTACGCCATGTTCCCTCTTGGGTCTGGGACCTGGCTCACCACTTCTCTCTTCCTCAAATGCCTTTCTCTCTCTTCAGACCCTAGGGCCTTGAAAATCTACTCTTAAGGGTGAAACACTGAGTATGACCAACTCGGGGAAAGTTTTGTGACACTTCCTCCTTCCTCAGCCCCTGACAAGCATAGATTCCCCATGGAGAAGGGAGGGTCACAGTACGGTGTCATAACTGTTGGAGACAAGCAGACCGATTCTCTTACGAATAGCAATAGCTTTTATTTATCTATTTATTTTATCTTATCTTATTTAACTTAGACTAAGGTATCCAACAAAAGCCCGGCCCATAGAAGGTGCTAAATGATTGACAAATGCAGTGGATTCATCAGGGAGTCAATACAGGCCAAGGTGGCTACAGCTTGCAAAGACAGAAACTTTAGGATGAAGTCTAGGAAAGGTTGTCATAGAACTGCCTGCTTTCTTACTACACATGCACTGACTTTTAGAATCCCTGGCAAAATTCCTGATATTTTCTTATGCTATACTATGCCAAAAGAATAGCGAAACAATGATACAGACTAAAAATAACTACATTCTGTGGGCCATTTGCATGCATGTAGAAGAAAATCAATAGTTTGCAAAGAATTTTCATTATATTCCTTTATTACTACACATCAAGTTAAGTAAATGTAAGAAGACCAAGCCAAGTGAACTTACAGATGAGGAACAGGTTGAGGGGAAAGGTATTGACATTTCAACATGAAGAGATCTTTAGTTTATGTGAGAATAATGACCAGTGGAGAGAAAGATCAGTGCAGAGAAATCAAAGGAAAAGTTCCTCCCAGATGTGGAATCCCCCGTATTCATCTCAGAGAACCTAACTGTGGAATCCACAGTCAGGTCTCCAGCAGTGCCTGGCTCATGTGAATCTGGGAAAGGGTGGGGGAGTTGGAATGCAAATTTTGGCACTTGAAATTCTATTTTTGCATTATGTTTCATGAAACACTTGGTTCCCAAACAATGATAAATCACACATAAGAACAAAACAAAAAATGTCAGGTTTAAATTTTCAGGTATGAAAGGATCCTTGTGATAAAATTATCCTATAATATTAACATGTGGGTCATCATACAAATCTACAAAGTGGCTTAAAACTAAGCAAAGACAAAGAAATGCATGTAAAGAGTGAAATCTAAATAAAGTCAATGGGTTTTTCCAGTGTCAATACTCTGGTTGTGATTGTGTACTATCATCATGCAAGATACTACCATTGAATAGATGAGATACAAGATCTGTCTGCATTATTTATTACCACTCATGTTACTCTGCCATTATCTCAAAATAAAAAGTATTTTTATGAAAACAGCTAGTCATTACTCAGGTTAAGATACTAAACAGCACAGAAACCATGGTGAATGTAACCAATGGGCTGAGTTTTCATACCTATGGCATTTACAAAGTTAGAAGTAAAGAATTATTTTGTTGTGCTCTGAGCTTTGATTCCTATTTGTGCTTTTCCTGATCTTTGCTTCTCTGCTCAGTTATTAGAGTGGTTACTCTGTGGAGTCCACCAAGAGCTCCAGCCAAGGCAGAAATAGCCAAGTCTTTCTCAGCATCCAAGCAGTCTGTGGCCCTCAAAGACAGTCATAATGGAAATGAACAAACTTCTGTGTGCTGCATGTCCTTTACTTTTAGAAAGCTAGAATCATATAAGAACTGAAGGAAGTCCTCTGTTTACAAACCAAATGACAAATCGGATCCCACTGATTGCTTTCCAATTGTACAGCAAATGTTTATAACTCAAGACTTTCACCAACTGAGTGCTTTAGTGAGTCTAACTTAGAAGTTCCAAACTTTTGTCCTTTCTACTGCAAGTGCTAGCTAGATTTGCTTATCTTACAATCTTCAGGGTCCCTAGCCACTGCTGGTATTTTCAGAGCATTGCTCACCCTATCATTTGAATCTTTGAATGCTATGGACAGTCTAAAAAAAAAACAGTAAAAATGTGGAGTACATTCTGCAGGAAGCAACCAAGGAGTAGCTAAGCCTATATCTCAAATAAGCACACATGGATTGCCAGACCAGCAGGACCCATAAATAGCATGTCTAGCAACCTTGCCTGAAGTTAAATAAGCACTAAAATGGCTCCTAATGTGTAACCTGCCACAATGTAGCCACCAGGACTCTTTGCTAAATTCGAAGGATAATTCATTGCTTCAAATAACTGAAAGACTCCAGGGATAAAATCAGGATCCAGTTTCACCAGAGGTGCAACCATCTAGACCGTATTTCTTTGTCCAGCCGTGCTTTCTTCTGCTTTGTTTATTCTCCAGTAGATTCCTCCATAGCTCTGGGCTTTGGTCCTCCAAGTTCATGGAGAAAGCAAGCGTCCTTCCTGGGAGCTCCAGCATAATCCTGAGGACTCTGTGCATCCAAAGATGTTTTGAGACCAATGTCAAGTAAGTGCCTGATGTGGAGAGATGGAGAACTCTACTGGATGTTGGGGACCTGGCACTTCCCAGGTGGGGCCACGAAAAGGGGATGTTGGCTTGACCTCAAAATCTGAGCAAGAATTTTTCAGGATGAAAACAGGGCTGGGTTTTCTTTTTAAAAATACTGAACAGAGGGCCAGGGGTTTAGCTCAGTGGTTCCAGCACCTGCCATGCAAGCTCAAGGTCCTGAGTTTGATCCCCGGTACCAAAAAAATAAAATAAAATAAAATACTGAACAGAAGAGAGTATATATAGATTGACAAAGAATTCTTAGAACCTCTAAGGATTGTCCAGAAGACTGATTTTTGTAGATATTTCAGACTTGGTTCTATTTTCAAACTTAAAATCCTCCAGATTTGCAGTTCGGCTTCAAACTGTATAAGAAAAAATATGGTTTGAGAGAATTTAATTTGCAAAATAATTTTAAAGGAAAACGTGAGCCCCAAGATGATCTGCTTTCAACTTCCAGTTGTTATTTCTGGACAGGATTATGGCTATCAACTGCCTGGATACCAAGATTTCAGTACTGAGGTTATTTTTTTAAAGTTACACCTTTTCTCTTAAGCCTCTTCATTTTGTTTATGAAAGAAGAAGTGTACTAAATACACTAGTATTAATTCCCTATTTTGTTTAAGAAATTTCATGTCTATATGGAAATTAAATATACAAGGAATTTACTTAAAGATCGGTTATCAATTAAAACTACCTCTGGCTTGCAAAGAATCACATATATTTTTAACCATGAATAAATCAATGGAACAGTGTTTAAAATATTTTATGCACCATTCAGATGGCTTAGAGACTGCATAACACCTGCAGAATTCCTTGCATTCTAGACCATAGAAGTGTCCTTTTTCAAGAATAATACTTTAAAAATGAGGACTCTAAACATTCAAAATTTTAAGCTCCCAGGGAACCTTAGAATTTCTTATTCATTGAAGCTTTCTTGGTAGCAAGGACAGAAGCAGAACTCAATCATGCTGAAAGAGAGAAGAGGACATTTGATGGGTGAAATTAGGAGGTTACAAGGGATGGGTGCAGGTGGACTAAGGATTTAAGGATACAAGGGTGGGTGTTCACTATGCCCCTCCCACATGCTCTTCTACCCAGGCTGGCTTTGTTCTTCCAGCCAAGGCCAAGACCACAGCTTCTGGATACTTCTGGACTCATGTTAAGATAACAGGTTTTACTTAACTCTCTCAACTTTGATTAGACTCAGATTAGCCTCTGTCACACAATCATGAGTCACATGACCAAAAGAATAGTGTATAGTGACTGGTCAAGCCTAAGTCCTATCTTCTTCCCCAGTACAAAAGGGATTGGAATACTGGGGTGAGAGAAGGTTGGTACTGTGACCTGTCAGTCCAAGAAAGCAAATAGAGCTCCTAGTCAAGCCTTAGGATTAGAGCAGAGCTACTCAAAGTCCAGACAACATGAAGTCCACATGCTATTATAATGCAGGTAATAATGTGAAATCCTTGAATGGAGGATCTATGATCTAAACCAAAGCAGACCCTCTGTTGTTGTTGTTGTTGTTGTTGTTGTTTTGGGGGGGTACCAGGGATCAAACTCAGGACTTTGGGCTTGCAAGGCAGGCACCGGAACCACTGAGCTAAATTCCCAGCCCTGTAGAACCTCTGTTTAATGCAGCCCTCTAAAAAGCAAATGCCTTGAACAGCTGGATGGTTCCCTCCAGTTCTATAGATCCTGTGGAACCTGACCAGGACGCCAGGGCACACAACCAGGAGGAATTCAATTAGGCTTCTGCCCTGAGACCGAAGCACCCCTGTTCCCAACCCATGCTCTAGCACCACAATTCCCACTCCAGATTTGCATTTGTCTTCATTGCTGAAGCTCAGGATCTCACCTTGAGCTCTCCTCTGCTTTCAGACATGAAAACCCCTCATGGACCATTCCGGAGCCATGCCAGAAAATTACCCTTGCTAATTGCAATGAAATAAAGACAGCCTCTGTGCCAAGCAGCAAGCCTATGCTATCTCTACAGCAACTGTCAGGGAAAAACCAATCCAGAGTCACAGTAAAAGAGAGAACTGAAAGTATTGTGCTCTCTCAGGAAATGCAGAGAATTCACATATTTACTTTTGTCTGCCAACAGATGTCTTTACCTTGGAGGATGCCCTTCCTTCCTGAGGATGGGTCGGGCATCAAAGGGCTGGCTCAAGCCAGCAAACCCACTTGGACCACCTGATTCTCCCACTTCTCTGAAGAATACCTAATCCTAATCATATTTCTTGCAGATACACATTAATTCTGCATTGTTCCAGTCACAGAAAATGCCATATTCCTGGGCCACACTATTAAACATTCACTTCATGTCTCTCTGTTTCCAAGACTGTCATCCCTTTATCAGGAACACTTGCATTTCTGGTGTTCCTGCCTTTCTCAACTTCTGGTTTCACCTTAGGTCTTCAGAGTTTTCTCCTATAGTTACCTGGTGGCGGCCAAAGCTTTGTATCACTCTTTCCTTGCCCGTGGCACTAAAGTAGTCTTGGTTGTGCCTCATTGTGCCAACAGCTGGATCCAAACTGACTTGATGCCCCCCAGAATGGACCACAGCTAACCCATTCTTCCTAAGGCTTTTGGAACAGTGCATGCCAATTTCAACATTTTTGTGCCATTCTCATTAGACTCTGCTAATAAGGAACAAAGACAAAGCAAAAGAAAGAAAAAGAAACAGAGAAAAAGCACAATAATATGAACAAAATCCTAGGACCCGCCAGAAGAGATAGTCTGAATCTTCACTAATTCTCAATTCTTCCCTTCCTGGTTTCTTAACTGCTACAGAGTTTTTTTCTCAGCCAGGGAGCTGTTTTGTGTAAAACAAAAATCTCAAGAAAAGTATCAGTAATAGTGCAGTACAAACTGCCATCAGTGAATCCAATTTGTATAAAGTTCTCTCTGATTAAGAACACAATGCTTTGTTTGCTTCATTTTACAAAATCATTCAGATAGAAGGCTGCATGGAACAGAAAATCAAGTGCTGAATCATGAAAGGCAGTGGATCAAGGTCTTTCATCTAGGAAATCTTTAGCTAAAGAGAGAGAGAAAGAACATCAATCAGATATTATTTCCAATTATTTTTCAAATTGGAACAGAGAAAGAAAACACACACACATAAGCCTGACATGGTGTTACTCGAGTTTGTTGCTGGAAGGAAAGTCCTTGCTTATATTGAAGTAAAGTTCTGAAAATAAGCAAAGAACAGATTTATTGATTTTGGGGGAGTCTGGGTGTAAAAAAGAGAAAGAATAAAGAAGTGCTCTTTGCCCGCTCTGTCCAAATGACATCCCAAGTGGCCTCCCTAATGGTGGGGGAGGGGAGGGGGCAGGTGCCTACCCGGGCACATGGACAGAACTGCCCTTAGGCTAGGGCTAATGGTATTGGCTGAGCCTGCTGTAAGCCTCTCTTTTCTAATAGCCAACTTTCTATGTGAGAGAAGACAGACAGATATTGATTGGTCCAAATGCCCTTGAGTTGACAACATCTGAAATGAAAATCCACAAGGCTAGCACAAACTTTCTGCAAGTTCAATTTCTGGAATCTGATTATGACACTGGATTGTGAAGCCATTCGCACATGTAAAAGGCCTCTCTTTTGTGCACCCCCCCACTTGGCGCCTGTAATTGGAGGGAGTTAAATGGCTTCATCAAGCTTGTTATTCAAATGTCCAATAGAAAGAGGCAACTGAAGGCTAATCTTGGGGTGATTAAAGGAAGAAATGTTCTCTCACTGGTACAGGGCTAATGTCTGCAACAAAATGGACCAAGGCTTCATATCACTCCCCACCTCAAACAGGAATTATCCACAGCTTAAATATGCATTCTCTTAAAAAAAACTGATGCATGAAGCTATTTTTCCAAGTTATTTTGAAGCAGCTATGGAGAATCTTCCTGATTTCATGAGTCAGGCACTTGGTGGGTATTACATCCCCCGTTCTGTGGTCTCCATTATTCTACCAAAATTAACATTTTTTCCCTTTTCTTCTCTCTCCCAAATAAGATGCTGAAGTTGCAATTCACAATTGCTAAAGTCTTGGGAATAGCTAAGTTTGTGATACTCTACCCAGCTCTTATTAAAACATGCCTCTGTGTTCTACAAATTCCTCTTGATCGATACATCGACTCCAGTATAAACTTTAAATAAAGCACTCCTACACTTGAAGTACACACAGTTCTTGTCTTAGTAGGTTATTTAGAAGCATAAAAAGGTAAAACCTTTAGAAACTGGCATCTAGATGCATGTGCCAGGGTAACTGCAGATGGAATACATGTTATAAATATTCGGTCATTGATTGGAAATCCTGATCCTTTATGTCTTTGTGTTTCTTTCCTCATTAATCTCAGTCAGCCCTCTCAAAACAATACCAGCTTTATTGCTCCAGGTATCAAAAACCACCTGTGCAGAGAAACCTGCCTTTTAAGGAAGGTTTGATTCCTGGAATCAGTGGATCAGTCAACAACCCTTATCTTAGAAAATGCCATTGCTTTCTTTATTAACATACTAAGATAGGAAAGAACAACTTTCTACCAGATGAGGAGTTGAGGAGTAGGTAGGAAACAGAAGTGAAAGAGGGTACACAGGCCCAGTCAGGTGGACAGGACACAGATCCACCTCAAGTCAGGCCAGCTCACGGACTTGGGGTGCAGCTTCAGTGACAGAGTCACTGTCAGCCCAGCCCAATGTCACCTATGCCCAGAACCAGAGAGGCCAGGCCCACTTGCAGAGAAACAAATGTCTCATGACTTCCACAGTTTAAGAGGATGTGCCTCCCAGTCAGATATGTGTCTAGGCTCTGGGCATCAGGCATAGAGGAAACGTACATAAGAGTCGTGCCTGGGCATAAGGCACAGACGTAAGAGTTGTGCTCCTCACCCCACTTTGGCTAATTTATATGAAAGCGAACTTTCCATTTTTCCCACCTAGTGAAAAGATGTATCTTGCATCATTCCTTTCTTGCCACAGCACTGCAGAGGCCTAGGTTGTATTTTTGTTGTTGTTGCTCATTAATTTTATTGGTACATTTTTAGGTATACAATATGCTGGCATTCATTATTGGGAATTTGTACCTTTACATTATATATCTTGGTTCTTATCCTAGGTTGTATTTTGACATGGCAACAGCTGGCTCCAAACCACCTTGCTGCTCCTTGGAACAGGCTGCTCCATTCTTCCTAAGGCCTTTGCAATACCAACCACCAATTCCAATACTTTGGATCTTTCTTGTTAGTCCTGATAATGAGAGGAAGAGAGAGAGAAGAGGAGGAAAAAATATATTGCAAACATTTGAACATAAAATACTAAAAGCTTCTAATTACAAAAGAAATGAAAAATGCCTAGAAAGAAATGTGAATAACCACTATACTACTGCAGTCAAAATTAAAAATATTTCACAAAGGACTTGAATCCCTACCTACTGCCACGAAGTTCTGCATTTAGTGTACCAAATCATCATGAATGGCACTCTGGAAGGTAAAAACCCTTTCTGAATTCGTGAAAAGATCAACATCTGAATATATATTAAAGATAAAGTCTAAATAATTCATAAGAGGCAGAAAAACACTAGCCTAACTTTTAGTTGGGTATAGGGCCACTGGTCCCTGAGGAGGGGGCAGAGCCCTGGGGAAGTGTGTGCTAAATGAATTATGCTCTTATTGCACACAAATAGGCATAGCTTTAAATGGCAGACTGTTTTATTGGAAGAAAAACATAAATCTCTCAGCCTAGCCAAAGATGTAATCTCAGGACAAAAGAGAAAAATATCCCGTGCCCAACACCAGAACTTTCAGTGAAGATACAAACAGTTCACAAGTCCTCAGCTGACTTCTCTCCACATAACTAGAAGTTTGGAAACAGTTGTTGGACTCATCTCTGTGTGATAAGAATTGGGAACACCCCAAGTCCCCAGAGCCAGCCTTGGACACAGGGCAGGAGCAGCACTTGAGCCAGGACTGTCTAGAACTTCCACACCAATGTCGCCAACAGGAGGCCTCTCCTGGGTTCTCTTAGGCTTCAGGTCCATGCAAAGCCAGATTGAAGACCAGTTGTAATCACAGCATGGGCTCTAAACCTGGCTCCTCCTTTCTCTGTCCAGGTGACAAGCCCGATAATTTCACCATGTTTCCGTCTCCTCTGCTACAAAATGGAGATTACATTTCCTACCCAGTGGCCTTTTGGTCATCAACATAGCACTCATAAGCACATCCCTCCTTCAGCACTTACATTTTTTGTCATACTAAACTCCAAGTGACTTCTGTCTACTTCCAAAGAGAAGATCTGCCTTCTTTAAAACATAAAATTGGTCTTTTTAAAATCAGTAGAACAAAGGAGCATCAAGCCTTGAAGGCTGCTCCAGAATGTGAGTCTAAGGGTATTGTTGAGTGAGTGTATCACTGAGTGAGTTTAAGTGTTTCGTCCACTCACCTGGCCTCCCAAGGTGACTCCATGGAAGAACACAGGTGTGGGAAAGCTCTAGCCTGACTACAAAGTCACCTCTCTGCTTCAACCTGAACATCAGAATTTTCCAGGAATGCCCAGACATCTAAAGAACTCTTTTCTTCTCCCATCATGATCCAACCCATTCCCAAATGAGTGAGCCAATAGAGAGAGGGGAAATTATTAAAACAACTTAACTATTCTTTCTGTGCATCCCAAGCTCTCTGGCCCACTGTCTTCTCGGAGTACCCATTTTAGAGAGTCCTGCCCAGGCTCGGTGTTAAGGTCAAGCATCCCTCATCACACTCAAAGGATTTTGTCTGGCAGAAGAAGCACTGGGGTTATAGTACTATGGCCTAATTGGGTGAGCAAGCCCTTTCAGCCCTGTCACTGTCATCAGGAGGACCCTGGGCTCTGCACAGCCGCCTCAGACAACATCTCCCCAAGCTACATGTGGACAAGGCATAACAAGCTTTGGTTGAGTGTGTTAGTGACTTTTCTCTCATTGCTGAGCAAAATACCCAACACCCAAAGTTAAAGGAGAAAAGGGTTTATTTAGCTCATTTTGTGGAAGTTTCAGTCCATAATCAGCTGGCTCCAAAGCAGAGTGGCACATGGCGGAGGGGTGTTGCAGAGGAGAAACAATTCATGGCACCCAAATGTAGCAAAAGCAACAACAAACAACCACAGCTTGTTCTATCCCTTATAACATATCCAGACTACTTAGGGCAGGTAGCATTCACATCCTTAATCGTAGTGCCTTTGAGCCTAGCTTTGCACCATGAATCAATCACACACTCTAGATTCAACCACCTCCGCAAAAAAACCCACCTACAACTGCGTGAGGCTTTGAGGGGACGTCAAGACACAAACCATAACATGGGTGAGCAGGGCATGGCATGACTGGCTGCTCAGGGAGGTGCATCCCACTGCATCCTCCACACTGCACCAGCTCAATACCCAGGACCAGACAACTCACACTTGGCTCTTTGCAAGAGAAAAATGCTTTTCTGATTGAGAACAAAAGACTCACTGAAAAGAGCCTTCTTATGTTTCATATGGCCTGCTGCCCCACACTGCCCAACACACTGTCCCTTCCCACTTGTCCTACAAAAACACAAAGGTGGAGGTTTTTCCTAATTTCACAGTAATACATGTTGTTTGTGTATTTGTAAAAATGAAGAAAGAAAAGAAAAATTGTAATTACCTATAATTCTAATTATTCTTCCCATAGTAAATAGTTTTTGACATATTAGCTTAATTTTCTCATGGTCACATCTACCTTTTTAAAACAAAAATTTTATACTTTACATGCTATTTTATAACCTGCTTCTCTCATTTGTTAGCATAATCTGAACAATTTTCAAGCCCTTAAATACATTCTTTCAGCATCATTTGAGGAATCCAGAGCTGTAGCACCCTGTATCTACTCAAAGTACCACTGTCAGGCATTTCAATTGGCAATGCTGTGAGGCTCATCCTCACCTAGCTGAATCTGTGCCCAGATCCAAAACTATTTCTCTAGGCTGCACAAAGAAGAGTAAATGCAGACAACACTGATTTAGCTCAACCAACATGCATTTTCTTTTTTTTTTTAATTTAGAGCAGAAAATGCTCGTACAAAACAAATGCACAAAATAAACAGCAAATTCATGAGTTAGCAAATTGCCACAGGTGTTTCAGGGCACATTCCTCACCTGAGCTCTTTGATCTCACCTCTGCCTTCTTCATACCACCTGTTAGTGCGTGGCCAACATTTTATGGTTCTTAATATGACCTCTGCAAGAACCACCACTGGTGATCCCCTTCCTGGAAACCTCTGCCTGCTCACAACCTGCTTTCCAGTGGCAAGAGAGGGCCACATCTCCTGGACAGGAGAACACACTACTACCTTGTCACTGCCCTCTCTAAGGTCACTTTTGCCCACATGCCAGAGTCCAATTCCACTTCTACCAATACAGTCCCCAGGGGAGACACATCCCACCAGAGGGTGGGACTGGTACAGGGCAGGAAGCATCCTGAGCTTCACTTCCTCAAGGGGCCTAACTCAAGCTTCTCCCCCTGGGGCTCCCTCCCCTAATGAGAATACCGCCTGGACCTGAAGGGGCATTAGGAGCGCTCTCCCTCTCTCTCCCTCTCCCCCCCCCATTAATGACTTCATCAGAAAGCCCTGACACTTTCCCATCAGAATGCTTTCCAGCAGGTAGTATGATTATCTGCCATGTATAGTGCTTGGCAGCTCCTGGCAGTGAGCATCCCTGGCAATTACACACCATACTACACACACACACACACACACACACACACAGAGGCACGCTACAACCTTCCCTGGCTGCTCTCCTGTTCTGCTCTTATTCTATATGGAAGGGAAGAGAAGATATGGAGAGGTTGGGAAGAGAGGCATGAGGAGCATTTTAAACTATGTATCTGAGTGCACTTCACCTCGCTGCCCAAACCCATCAGTGGTTTCACATCATCCCCAACCCAAGTCTCTGGGTTCTCAGTGCCTCACATCTTTTCCCTCAGGGCCAATTCTATTTCCCTCCCCACTCCACACCGACCACCACTGTATTAGTCTACTTTTTGTTCCTATAACAAAATACCTGAGACTGGGTACTTTGTGCAGAAAATAGGTTTACTTAGCTCACAGTTCTAGAGATCTATGATGCCAGCATCCGCTCAGCCTAGTTAAAGGCATTCTGACTACAGCATAAAAGGGAATCCAATCAAGGTGACAGCCAGTATGAAAGGATCCCATGGCAAAACAAGAAGCAAGATAGAGCAAGCCAGCCAAACTCTTTATAACCACCAATTCTTGCAAGAACCCACTAAATACCATGAGACTTGCATTAACCCCTTTATGAAGGCAGTATTTCTGTGATCTGATCACCTTTCAGTAGGTTCCTCCTCTTAAAAGGCCACCATCTCTAAACGTCACCACTATAGGGACCAAGTTTTCAGCAACCACCTACACTATGACCCAGAGTAGCAATTAGCCACAGGGGACATTTAGATTTAAATTTAAATCTTCCATTTTTCAATTGTACCAGCTATACTTCATGTGTGGCTGCCATCTTGGAAAGCAGAAATGGAAAATGTTCCCAATACACACATCCTACTAGATGCAGTGCTGTTACAAGACTGGAAAACATCGCTGAAACTCTCCAAAGAGCCATGGTCTTCCTCCTAAGTTCTGTCCTCATCTGGGAACTCTGAGAAGATACCAATGAGTGATTTCTCAAAATACCCCACTAATAAATGCATAAAACATCATTCTTCTGAATTTATTGGATTAATTTTGTTCCTGACCTATTCCATCAGCTTTTGGGTAGTAATCTCCTGATGTAATAAGCTGATTACCCACTGATTACCCTTAGCTTGCCTGATGGCAAATATTAATCTCTTAGTATGTTATCTCTAAAGAAAACCTTCCTCTGCCTACTTAATTCTCCCAGAGTTTGTCCTCACTGGTGTCCCCATCAGCCTGAATGTGTGGGAACATCACACAGGGTGTTCCATCCTTCTGAGTACCCTCATAAAGCTCCATAAGATACAGAATCTCTCCTCACACACTCTGCAGCTGAAGCTGGATCAGCACAGACAAGAGCAATCACCTTCTATCTCCACCAAACAGCCTGGATAGCCTTCACTGAATCCAGCCCCAGGGCAAGGCTCAGCTCAGTTCAATATTTTTGGGCACCCAGACTGTGCAACCTAGGAGGAAGCCAAAGTCCAGAGTCTACCCAACTAACGTGCCTGAAGTCTCACATGAATCAGCCCCTCTTGTAAAACTTGAAAGGCTCTATCTAGAATGAAAAGGAAGAAGTAGTTATCAAAAAGATGAAACCAGCCAACAACCACCATGCAGTGATCACCAATTAGTACAGAACTTCCAGTGTCAGCATGTGGAGGAGCCGTGAGGCACTGGCATCGGGATTCCAAGGGTGGGCAAGAAGAAAGAAGAGGGAAGGATAAGAGCAAGGAGTGGGGTCCAAATCTGAGTTCCACCCTGCTCCCCAGCTTTCCTGAAGCGCACTCTGTTCTTCCCAAATACATGGGCTCTCTTTGCAGCCAACTTTGCACTGAATATTTCAACACAAGAAGAGAATAATAGGGCACTTTCTCAAGGTTTCCCCAGGAGATATACCCTTGGTGGAGGAATTCCCAGCCCAGGAAAGCAGTAAGGAATCCTACAGTAAGTGAACTCATCAAGGGCAGTTGGAAAAGTTCCCTTAGGCTGCTCAGCAGTTCACAAGAATTATTAAACATCATTGCAGACAGAGAGTGCAGAGTAATTCCACAAACCAATGCAAAAAGGAAGATGAAGTTAATTGACTCCGTAAAAGTAAAGACGCAACCTCAGACTTTCTGTAGAGCATTCACTGATCGGAGGGCTAGTCAGAAATCTGAGGGAGACCTATAGGTGGCAATTATCTGTTATACATGGCCTCCAGAAAACTTGAGGATCTTCCTGATCACAGTGATAGGAGGTTTCTCTCTGCAGGACTTCAATGGTTCAGCTTTGTGGGCATTTGGGAGGTCCTCAGAGACCAAATCAAAAGCACTATTGGTGGGAAGTGGAAGAAGGTGTCCATCTGTGCTCTGCATGCTTCCGTGAGTAGAGCCAGGTGCTTCTAGTACCCAGAGAGTAGAACCACTGAGCAGACAGAGAGGCAGCATGGGTAACAGCTTGGGAAATCTCCAATACATATGTGCTTTTTTACATGGACATTATTTTCTGGAGAAGAGGTATAAGCAGAGTGGAGATGTCACTGATGAAAGAGAAGAACAAGCAGACAACCTCCTGCTTCTTCTTTCCCAAATGTTTCCCCTTCTTGGAGACATCCTGGGTTTCCCTGTGTGGCTGCCCAAATGGAAATGGCCTGTGGGACCCCTCCACCTGCCACATTCCTTACACATTACCTAGGATTGTCATTCTAGACCTCACCGGTCAGGGCTCCTGAGAACAGCGTTCTGTGTGCCCGGCATGAGTGCATATGAACTGCACCAGTCTCCTACTTCACAGCTCAGGAAGCAGTGTCCCAGAATATCTTTGATTGTGTCATAAAGCACCTCTGTCACTCACTCCCAGCCCTGCAATAGAAGTACACCATGGAGTTGTGCTCACACCTCCCTGGGTTCTTGTCTGGAGTAAACACAAAACAGCATTTGGCTTTGATCTGCCAAAGAAAAGCTTCATGTAAGTGCTGGAGGGAGTGGATGCAACTCACAGTTTAAAACAGGGTAAAAACACTGAACAAGGGTGTCCTCTGAGCCACAAAGGAGTCCTTTCAATTTCTTAGGTCCAGATATTATGCAAGCAGTGTTAGCTCAGGGAGGCTGCCTTGTCTACCGTGTGTTAGCTAAAATAGCTAGGCATTCTAACCCACTGGCTCAGTGACAGGAAAGAAGCCACATTGGAAACAGACCCAAAGATTGTATACACAATGCCTACTTTCTGCTATAGGATCCAACACCCGTTTGTCGCTGATTTCTTCCCCCAAATACCACTTCATACAGTATTACGTAGGCTTCGTGATGCTAACATGATTTGCCATATTTTTTGTTTGTTTTGTTTTTGGTCCTTGGGATTGAACCCAAGGTCTTCACACTGAGCTACATCCCCACCCCTTTTTTATTTTGAGACAGAGTCTCTCTCAGATGCTAAGTTGCCCAGGCTGGACTCAAATACATGATCCTCTTGCCTCAGCCTCCCAGAATGTTGGGTTACAGGTGTGCCCCACTACACCCAGCTCACCATTTGCCTTTATATTACTTTCAAAGTGCTCCCTTTCTGGGGGCACTTTGAACTGGATGATGAGGCTGAAGGAACTACCAGCTGTCCCTCCCCAGTGATTGCAGAAATTGCTGGCTACTAGCTGCTTCTCACTGCTCTTTAGTAAGCCCCCAAGGGACAGCTTAACAAGCCCCAGGACAAGAAGGGGTATGCCTCCTTCCTCAACAAAGAAAATGAAATGGAGAGAAACAATATTAAAGAGTCATTCACCCCCGCTCCATAGCCATCACCACGTAGAACTGGTTGGCAAAATATCATAACCTAAATCATGATACATGGTTACACATCCCCAACCCCACGTGGCTGCCCAGTGTCCAGCTGGTGACACCGTGTAACTCCAGGACGTATGGTTCTAAGGCTATCTGCACTCCACAATTTTAGCTCTACACCCTTGAAACTAGAATAAACCAAAAGGGAACCTACCAGAAAGATTCAAATATTAATAATTGTACCATTGTAAGTGAACATAAACCGAGAATATTTTCTGAAATAAAAATATTCTAGAAAGAATTCCTATGAATGGCTCAGACTTTAGAGTTAGAGCCAGGGTTACAATTTGGGTTTGATTTAAAGGTAACCCACACAGGGGTTTTTTAAAATCTTTAATCTGAAATAAATTGACAAAGTAAAAATTTTTCTAGAGGTAAAGAATATTTTTCTCTATCCGAAGGGGAGGGGACAGCAGTGACTTCATTTAAACAAAGGATGAATATGAGGAAGGTCAGGGAGCAGAAGCAAGCCTCAGGCAGGAGGGAATAGCTGGGGCAGAGGTGTGCTCCCCAACATCATTCCAAGAGAACCCTGAGCATCTAGGACACCCAAACATGGGGAATGAAGGAAGGAAGAGAGCGGAGCTCCTGCCTCTCCCCCAGCCTCACACTTCAACTGGAGTAATAGAAAACAAGTGAGTAAACCAGGAAAGCATCAGAGTGCTGGGGAGGCACAGCCAGCAGGAATGGAGAGAGGAACAATCCACAGGGAGGGCGAGACTTCAATTACAGTGATGGGCAAGGGGCGTCAGAGCCTTCCCAACAGTCTGAAATTTTATCAGGTGTGTCCATGCATAGAGCCGGCAGTGGGAGACAGAGGAAGGGCTGAGATGGAGAGACTTCCTGTCTCAGCAGAAGCTATGGGTCTCAGAGTCACCCAGCTCAGGAGAGCACATGCTCCACAGAACAATGACCATCACCCTCAGAACTGCAAAGCAAACCACAAGTCCCAAAGTTTGGAACTCGCCTCCCTCATTGGCTGCACCCCACACAGCTCCCAGAAAGCCAAAGACTTTAGGATTCCCCCAGCACACTGCCCCCACTGCAGGCTCTGGCTCATGTATCAAAGTGTCCCATCCATCATTTAAGCAGGCAGTCAGCTATTAATTCCAAAGATGTTTGCTGAACACCAGAGGTGTTAGGCAGCAAAGCTTAGAAGCCACAGCAAGTCCAGATCTCTGTTCAGAAATTAGGGGTGCTTTAGGACACAGAAGAAAACAATTACCAAATACAATGAAAAGGGTATGTCGAACAAAACCTAAATTAATTCTTATCTCAGGAGACCACAGAGGGTTAGAAAGGAAGTGATATTAGGCCTAGGGTTTTGAAGAAAGAATAAAAGTTTTTTCCAGGCTGAAAAATGGAAGAGCAGTCCAGGCAGGGGGAAGAAAAGATGCAAAATAACAGAGAACCTAGGATACTAAGGATGGCTGTCTAGAGAGGCTGGAGCATGGGTATATGGCCAGGGCACACAGAGACATGGCTGAGGAGGATGTGGCGACAGGGTAAGGAGGCCCACGCTGGCCAAAATGAGGACCTGGCATCCCCCTGAAGGCTATGGTATGCAGGGCAGGCTGCCACTCTAGGCCACCATGGCCAGTCCAGGCTTTCATGAAAGACATCTCTGTTTCAGTGTGGACCAGGCACTGTTGGGGGTGGGGGACACTGTGACAGCAATGTGGACAGGAAGCCATGCAATAGTCCAGGGGCAAGATGGGATGCTTGAAGGGAAGCAGACAGTGGGGCTGGAGCTGCTGCTGCACGACAATGCCACCACAACATCAGCACAAATTACACAAATGTATGATTTTTCAGTCTCTGTGGGCCTAGAGTCCCAGCATCACCCAACTCGGGGTCTCTCAAGCCCATGTATGAAGCATCAGTGACAGGAGAGGCGTTATCTGGTGACTTGACCAGGGAAGGACCCACTTCCCCACTCTGGTGGTTCCTGGCAGCATCCCATTGATTGCAGCTATAAAACAGCACATTGATTATTCAGCTGGACCCACCCTTAGCTTCCAGAGCC
Organism: Heterocephalus glaber; assembly: GCF_053883595.1. NCBI lineage: Eukaryota > Metazoa > Chordata > Mammalia > Rodentia > Bathyergidae > Heterocephalus > Heterocephalus glaber. Next base: position 56,677,530 of record NW_028258320.1, read on the forward strand.
CTCTCACATTTCTTTCCAAGTGGGGTCCCCCACATGGTCCTTTGTTTCATCACAGCCAGCAGAGAGAAAGACACAACAGAAAGACTGGAGCTAAAACCTTCATCATCTCTTCACACACATCCCACCACCTCGCTATGTTCTGTGGGTCAGAAGTGAGTCCTAGCACCCAACCACTCTCCAGAGGAGGAACCAGGAGTCACAGTCCATCCATCCAGGAAGGCTTGCTGTTTGCTGATGTACAGGAAGAGGGGACTGGACAAGGCCACAAGAAGAGTATGTGGCCACCGCTGATGTCGACAAGAGGAGCAGAGTTTCTGTGACCCCAGGCACTGTCCAATCACAGAGAGAAAGTGTTTCCTGCTAGGAGTTAGGAGGCAGAGTAATCAATAATGCCCCTGAAAAGGACTCACAGTGCATGATGCCATTGATATGAAAGAACCAGAAAGGATAGATGGATGGAGACAGAAAGTAGATTGGTGGTTTCCTGGGGCTGGGATGGGCATGGGAAAGGAAGGCACCTGAGTACTGGAGATCTTCCACGGTTGATGGAAACATCCAAAATTTAGATTGTGGTGATGGTTACACAGTTCTGTAAATTTGCTAAATATCACTGATGTATACATGTAAAATGAGTGCATTTCATGGTGAGTCACTTGTAGCTAAATACAGCTGTTAAAAGCTATTGATGCAGAAAACTCTACCTATAAAAAAAGTTCAGGTGACAGACATTTCTCAAAGAAGTAAAAACAGGAAGTAAATATATGAAAAAATGTTCAACATCACTGGTCATTCGAGAGATACAGATGAAAACAACACTGAGATTCCACCTCACCCCAGAAAGAATGGTTGCTATCAAGAAATCAACCAATAACAAATGCTGGTGGAGAGAAAGGAACGCTTCTCCATTGTTGGTGGGAATGTAGACTGGTGCAACCACTGTGGAAATCCATATGAAGATACCTCAAAGAACTAGGACTAGAGGTCCCATTTGACCCAGCTATTCCCCTGCTGGGGATCTTCCCCAAAGAATTAAAAGAATCATTCCACAGCGATATATGTGCACCTATGTTTATAGTAGCACAATTTGTAATAGCTAAAGCTTGGAAACAGCCCAAGTGCCCATCGACTGGAAACTGGATAAAGAAGATGTGGGATTTTTATAAAATGGAGTACTACTCAGCCATAAAGAATGAGAAACTAGAGACATTTATAGCTAAATGGATGCATATTGAGGCCATACTCTTAAGTGAAATACATAGGACACACATGTGTAAATACTGAATAGTTTCTCTAGTGTGAGAAATTGGAAGTGTAAATAAGGATGAAAATGATTAAAATCAATAATTGATAATTTGAAATAAGAAAAGATCCAAGGGTTTAGGCATGGTGGAAGGGAAAGGGGAAAGGGAAGAAGGGAAAGAAAAAATTATGAGGAAAAAAAAACGGAATCAAACTCTGTGTAGATAGGGAAGGGTGGAGAGGGTGAAGGGTACACAGGTAATGGGAGAAAAAATAAAAACTAAGATGCAGCATGTTCTGGTACAAACACCCAATGAGAAATGTAAATGTATTTTATACCTAAAATGTACCAATAAATATATCTATTTAAAAAATTTTTTTAAAGTTCAGGTGGACACATGGTAGCGACATGAACGGGATGGATGACACTTGATATATGACAGCATAAGCCCACTTTCCTCTCCAGGAGTCTCTCACCCAAAGAACAGGGCTAACACAGCCACGCTGAGTAAGCACAAGGAAGACCTGGTGAGCCCCATGTGCAGGATGAGATGCACTGGATGAAGCATCTCCTCGAGAGAAGCAGCACACCCCTTCCTCTTTTGTTCATCCAACAAACAGTAAGCAGGTGCCAGCTTGTCCCTGCCCCAGACTGATGATGAGCCAGGGCAGAGTCACTCATGGTCACAGTCCCCTGCCAGGACACTGGAAACCCATCCAGGTATGTCACCGATGGCCTGGACCACCAGAACCGAGAGGAGAGTGTATTCGGGTCTTTGTTCTTGTTCTTTACATTGGGTTGTCATGAACTTCCTGTATTGAAACCATGGTGGGTCACAGGCCAAACAAATGTTGAGCACAGCTTGTCCCTAATTAAATGCCTAGAACTCCATGCATCCCCTGCCTGCTGTCTCCTTGCTGAGGTTGCCGGTGGGACCACTATTCCATTTCAAAGCTAAAAGGACTCAGAAAAACCGTACCCAGGGCCTTGAGGCCCTAACCTTGGTCTCCTTCCCAACGCCAAAGGAAAAGGCTGTAACTAGAAGGAACCAGGCAGAGAACTGTGGCTGAATGGCACCACAATAACATCTGACACTCATGGTGCTCACTAGCACCCTACAGGCTGCGTGTGCATTTGCAAAACAGATCATTTCTTCTACTACTTATCTGCCCTTCGAAAACAGTTGCGATCCTGTTTTACAGATGAGAAAACTGAGGCTCAGAATCAGACCTCCTAGTCTATAAATTAGTTGACTCCTCACATCTCTCCTGTCTCCTGCTTCCATATCTCCTGCCTGCATGTCTCTCCTGTCTCCTAGCTCCACATCTCCCGCTTGTCTGTACACACCTAAGTGAAGGCTCCCCTGCTGCCTCTGCATAACATCTCTCTATTGTCAGTCCTGCCTCGGGCCACTGCAATCAGCCCAGAGAACATTTAGATTAAGCTTTCGAACCCAGTAAATGTTTTTGAAGTGCTCACCTCACCTGTTTCTATGATTAGATAAAAGTCAAAACAAGTTGCAAAGAAAAGTAAAGGTCATTTTACAGCCACACAACCCAGCTAAGTATTTTACGAACAGGCTGGAATTATGAATCCCAGCTGTGGACAATAGGAAGGTGGATAGAATTACACACTTAGGCCTGGAAGGAGCCTGGCCCAGCTAGTCCAAGCTCTAATTAGAGAGATGAGAACAGTACAGCCCAGAGAAGGGGCGTGACCTGCCAAGGTGAGTTGGAGCCGACCGTTAGGCAGTGAGGCCCCGTGCCCCTGCTTTAGCAGGCTGCTCTATGTCTGATTAACTCATAGCTGAAGGCGGAGCTGCCTCGCAGACACCTGACAAAAGTTGTTTTCCAACGAAGGGTTCTATTTAGTCCTTACACATGACCTGTGTATTTTCTCTCCTGGAATTTGATATCTCAGGAAACCTGCCAAGCACTATTCACCAGGGAGGGTGAGTATGTAAAATGGGAAAGGGAAAATCAGAGCAGGAAGGTGCTGGCGAACCAGATAAATTTCTCACCCTGCACTGGGGCTGGGCCCCCGGCTGCAGAGCACAGCCCCTGGCTGGCTGCAAGCTTCAGTGTTTGCACAGCCCAGGCCCAGCAGCTGGGCAGGATGGGGTGGGCAGCCTCACTGGGGAGCCCCTGCCCAGCCCCACAGAGGTAACTTCTCTCCCCACACATGCATCTGAGCAAGGGGCTGTGCCCACCGCACTGGCTGTTTCTTGTGTTGTTTAACGTTGCTTTAGAAACAAATTTTCCAAACTCATCAATCAGTAAACCTATGTACAGTGATAGTAATGGCAATTATCATTGTCAAGGCTCTTTAATTTTTTGCCAAAGGATGGCTTAATCTATTAGCCTGTAATGGATCAGGATGGAGGCCACTTATCATCCCTGAAAACTACACGACACATATAAAATAACGGTCAAATGTGAGAGGGGCCTTTGCTCTGATTGACGGCTTGCCTTTCTCCATTCTCTCATTTACTCCTCCTCTCATTCATTCCACAAAAACACTGTGTGGGCCTCTTGGGTGCCAGGTACCAAGGAGAAGGTGACCATGACAACCCTTCCAGAGCTCCCACAACCGAATTACAAGGAACTTGCTGGAAATGCAGTTCCTGTGCTCATTCCAGAGGTTGGGATTCAGGACTAAGTATTGGGTCTTCTCTCACTGCATCCTTGTGATGACTGGTGATGCACACAGATCATCCTATGAGGAACACCAGGAAAGCTGAAGTGGTGCTGTCCAGGACCTAGGCGAGTTCCAGCACATGGAGGGCAACTCTAGAGAAAGGGGAGGGAGGCAAGCTCCAGAGGAAGTGGCATCTGAGCCACCGGAAGGATGGAGAAGTCGGCTGCATGGACTGCACAACAGCTGGAGATGTGCAGGACAGATACCCTAGGAAATGTGGACAGAGAAAACAGAGTGGGCGAGGGTTCAGAGTAAGGAGGCAAGAAGCCACTCTCACCTTGGGTTTACGGGCACCAAATGCCAATGTCGGGCTCCCTAGGGGCCCAAAGGGTTGGCACATTTGTCCCTGTTTGGTGTGGACTGGCCAGAAGGACAGGATGAGCAGAGAGAGGAGAGCAGACACACTGTGTTTAAAATGGCCTCCCACCATTCTGCCAGGCCAGTTCCTGCGTTCCCCTCTCAGGTTTTCTGTCTGCTGCTGTCTTGAGCAAATACTCCCATTAGAAAATAGAACCATCATAAAGTCATTTCTACCACTGAGTGTATTTAGCACAGTCCAGCCCCAAACTTAAAGCCCAAGGAGACCATTAATTGAACCTCAACACCGAGCCCAGCAGGGCACGAGCCAGAGTGAGGCCAAGCACAGACCTCCTGAGGTCCCCTAACTTCCCCCGCACCAGTTAATTTATTCCATGTACAATCTTCTCCCAGTCTGCAGGGAATCCAGCTTCATGGAGGTCCTCTTAGCCGAGGATTTATCAAACCAGAGTACATGCATGGTATGAACATCAGATCTATTATCTAAGCTGTTGGTTTTAGTCGAAATGTCAAGAAATGATTTAGTATAAAATCCGTCACAAAAGCATTTATTAAAAAATCTTTTGCTGCTCTTCATCTACAAACATTTACTACCCTGCATACAAATGTCAGCAGTGTGACCTAATATACTTCTTCATTTATTTACTGTTCATTCCTTCTGGATAAAAGCCAAAAACGATATCCCCTGTGGGCTGCAGCACGGTGCAGACAAGAGAACACGCCTCACGGCCTGCTGTCATCTACGCCATCAGATTGGGGTGTCATTTGATCACAGTCCCCTGCATGAAGGTCAGGCTTTCTTTGGGAAGCAGAGTCCTCTCCTATGAAAGTTTTACAGTCACATACAAATGTATCAATGTATTTACTAGGAATTTCCAGAGTAAATAAATAAACAAGAACCTGACCGCCAAATAGACCCAAGTACATTCATGTGCTTTTGTCCAAATAAAAAATGTGTAAAAATAAAATTAACCTGCAATTTCTCTGCCTCAGTTCACAGGCCCTCATCCTCTCCAGCAAGCTCACCTCCTATTGACCAAGTCCTCTAAGAAGCCAGTTCCCCTGCAATCATGAATTCTGCCTTGGGGAAGGACTTCTTTGTACATTGGTATGCCTCTCTCCCTTCGTGACGAGAAAGAGTGAGAGCTCCAGAGAATCTGAGCAGTGTGTCGAGGTCACACAGATGGCTGGTGACAGGAACAGCCCTAGAACCTTGGATTCATGGATATAGATTAGATGGATGTCATTTGGCCTGGCCGGAGGAGAGCAAGAGGGGATTCCAACAGCCGAGAAAGCAGCCAAAATAAGCAAACAAATACAGGCCATGGAAACTCAGGGGAAGCTTGGATTTCAGAGCCTCAATTGCAAGCATCGAAAACCACATTTCACCCCCAAGTAACCCTCATCTGCTTTCTATCTTCCAAATCTACACCCATCACGTCATCCTTACAACGGGTTATAGATGCCTTCGTTTCGGGACCCATGTACTCTAAATTGGCAAGGCAAACATGCAGCTGTTAAACACAATCTGAAAAAGAATGGGTCACTAACAGTATGCTCCAAGCTGAAGGAAGGCCAGGCAGGCTGTCCAGATCGCCTTGCCCCCAGGGACCTTGGCTTTAGTGTGAATATACCCCCGGGGCCAGCTTCGAAAATCCAACGATAAACGTACACATTGCACTTTCTGCTTTTGGGGGTGCCTCCTGCTCTAAACTCGAACAAACCGCACCAGCATGCAAGTGCCACTCCCACCCCACCCCACCCTATGTCTTGGTATCTGGGTGGTGCTCACACCAGAGTTGTGCCCACATCCATTCTGACTGCCCCCTCAGATAGGGGAGAGTAGGGAAAACAGAGGAGCTACTAGGCCAGCAGGGTCCAACTTCCTTGCCATCTCTCTAGATGAGCTGGGCTAGGGGGACCTGGGAGAAAGAGACAGGCTTACCATAGAGAGAATGCAGGTGGCATGCATATGCGCATTGGCAGGTGAAGACTCTGAGCCCACCTTCTATTGCACCAGCCTCTGTGATTCTTCCTTTGCTCCTTTTTCTCCAATTTCTTATTTTCCTTCTCTTCCTCCTCCCCCTGTTTTATGTAAGGAAGACACTGCTGACATAAATGGTGAAAAGAATAACACTGGTATTGCTGCAACTCATAACAGAAAAAGCTCCTCCATCTAATCTGCTCTAGATGGACTTGGTGCTACTCCAGCATTACCCCTTGTGCATTTGTGATCTTTAGTCGCTCCTGGCCCAGTCTCTTTGGGGGCAGAGGCATCCTGGTACCCTCTGCTGCAGCTCCTACTCGCAGGAGCTCTTCCTGGCATGAAGTACATCTGAATCACTTAAAGGAAGCAAGTTCAATTATTTAACTCTACCTAGATTTAGTTCAAATATAAGTGTTACAGTGTACATCTGAGACTTCTGGGAAATTGATTTTTCTGCTTAAGATCATTTCATAGGGTTTAGCATGAAAACTAAATCAGACGCAAACTGATCTCTTAGTAGATACTGAGCTTGTTTCCTCTTTCCAAAGACCAGCTGAGATTAGAATTGCATTCCCACCCCTGTACTTGCCGTATATGGCTCATAATTTCCACAGGCAGAAAAGGGCCACCAAAGATCACCCTTAGGACAGCCACTCCACCTTCTGTCACCACAGTGCCATTGGACCAGACACCTCCAGGGATGACCACAGGGCTGGGATAGGAGTTAGCACACAGCTGACTTTAGAGCATATCCTAGAGCCAAGAAGTTTGGAAAGGGGGTTCCTATTTCTCAGCCATTTTCAAGTGGTTTCTTTCACTTCCTCCTAAGAGTAGAGTAAAGCACTGTTTGATTAAGAATTTCTTTTTTATGCTAGTACTGGGGATTTAACCCAAGGCCTTCACTCTGAGCTATATCCTCAGCCCTTTCTTTCATTTTTAAAAATATTTTATTTTGAAACATGGTCTCACTAAATCACTAAATTGCCCAGGCTGGGCTTCACTTGCCTCCTGCCTCAGTCTCCCCTAGCACTGGGATTACAAGTATGTGCCACCACGCTCAACTATGACCAAGGATTTTTAACTGAAACCTCTGACCAGAAAATGCCATGGATGATACCATCATGGAGTTTATCTTGATGTTTACAATTAAATTAATGGGTACTAGTTTCAGTGAAGATGTTCTGTTTGCAAGTTCCTCAAAGAAGAATGAAACCATGTGATTATATGAGGACAAACAGCCTGAAAGAACTTTCCAAAAGGTAGCAACTTTAAAAATGGAGATGATGAACTTTTAGATTAACAGTATCTGTTTGAGTCCATAAAGAAAAGCAAGTACAAATGGCACCCACAAATCACCAACAGGGTCCCTGTCTGATTTTACTGAAAAACCATCCCTGAGTGATTTCCTTTGGGGAAAACAGTCTGAGTGTTAAGACGTGGACTAAAGAGTTACAATTATTGCGATAAAAGAGAAACATGATATGGGGGAGTGGGGCTTCTGGAAATGGGTTTCAAAGTGGGAATTCAATCAGAAAGAGTCCTACTATTACCAGTGGGCCACCCAGTGCTGGTACGGACCTGAGGAGACCCAATCTGTGATGAGGAGCATGTTACCCTGTCCCCTGGGGGAGCATCAGGGACTCAGGCACGGAGTAGACTCCAAATAAATGGTGGTGATTATTATTTACTGTTACAATATATACAAAGCACGAGGCACAGTGGCTGGCATATTAAAATAAAACAAAAAGATCTGAAACAAAGGCAGCTCCCTGTGCTCTGTCTCTCTTCTTCCCTAAGTCAGATGAAATCTAGCAGGGGGGTCAAGGTGCTGGGGACCAGCGCAAAGCCCTTGACTTCATGGTGGTAGCACAGACGGGACTCAAGAACAAAGACAAGACAAGAACAGAGGGATGTCAAGGTCCCTGAAGTATCCACAGCTCCCCAAAGTGGTGAAGACGCACTCTGAGCCACCCACGAAAGCAAGAGCATTCAAGAGAACTTCTCATGATAGGAAAAATGTTCACGTCTGTGCTGCTGAGAGGGTGACCACTAACCACAAGTGGCCACTGGCACTTGAAGTACGCTGAGTGCTACTGAGAAAACAGAGGTTGAATTTCATTTGATTAATTTGTTTAATGGATTATTAATCAATTAATTGATGCTATTTAAATAGCTACATGTGGCAAATGGATGCCATACTGGACATCACAGCTCTAGGACAAGCCAGGACTGTTGCACGGCAGGCTGGCAGGGCTGAGGACAGGTTGGTCAGATGATGCATCACAGATCCAGGCTGCTTCTCTCCTCCCCTCAACTGCCCTCCCACCAGCAGGCAGTTCCCCTCTGACATGGGCTTTACACGGAGACTACAGGGGACACTGAATTCCCAGACCCTCCTACCAAGTAGCCAGAGGTAACCAAACTGAGTGCACCGCTGGATAGAATCCCTCCCACCCAGACCCACTGTCCCCTCCCACCTTCCCTGGCTCTGTCTCATCACCTGGGCCTTCTGTCCCTCCCCCAGGCAGCTTCTCTGGCCTCTGTCCCTGAGCTGGGTGCTGCTCCTGTGTCTGCCCCACTGTCACAGGGGGGCTTGAGGGGTGGAGACAATGTCAGTGACAAAGTGTGTCTGAGGGCCAAACACTACATGTACAGGAGAAATATTCTGATAAGTCACTCGAGGTGGATAGATGAGACTCCAAAAGAACAAGCTCAGGTGGCAAAAGAGTATGAAGAATGCAAGGCTGCACTAAGGACAGGGTGACAGGAAGGAACCTGAAGCTCCTCCCTGTGAGGTAACCAAGGGAAATCCCAATAAAATCTCAGTAACATTTGTATGATTTGCATGATTTGCCAGTGAATACATGGGAATGAATTATTCTGAAAACCCCAAAGCACTGGCAAAGGCCTGAGTTTTACTGTAAGGAAAAAGCAAGGACAAGTTCAGTTAGAGATCCGACATGAAGAAGTTACAGCTGACACCCAAGCGCCAATTTTAACAGTCTGTTTGCTCAACTTCCTGCCCGTTGTAGGTTAAATGTGTGTTCCAGTCCCAGCTCTAGTACCTGTGACTACGACCTTATTAGGAAATAGAGTCTTTGCAGAGATGATGAAGTTAAGAAGCCATTACATTGGATTAGAGTGGAACCTAATCCAATGACTGATATCTTCATAAGAAGGGCAAAGTTTGGACACAGAGAATGCCATTTAAAGATGGTAGCAGAGATTGGAGTCATGCAGCTGCAAGCCAAGGAATGCCACCTTGGACAACAGCAACACCAGAAAGTGAGACAGGCATGGAACAGAGAGAGTGTGAACCAGCCGCAGCCTTAATTTCAGACTTCTAGAGGACTGGGGATGTAGCTCAGTGGTGCCGCATCTGCCTTGCAGGTGCAAGGTCCTGAGTTTGATCCCTGGTACCAAAAAAATAATAATAACTTCAATTTCAGACTTCCAGGCTCCAGACCTGTGCACCAGCAAATTCCTCTTGCTTTAAGACATCTTAGTTCATGTCAATTTGGATGGGATGGCAGTGATGGGAGGCCAGTGCACTGCCACAAGTGGCTCTGCCAGAGCTGGCTGCCCTCTTCCTGTTTACTTTCCCAATGTCTGACACCAGCCTGGCGTATAATAGGTGCTCAATAAATTTTGCAGCATGGATAAGTATGTATGCATGAGAGAGAGAGAAAATTTGTGAAGAAAACTCCTTAGTGATAAGAGGGGCTTCTGAAGGTTTTGCAGCACGAAGTCTAAGCATAGGCAAAGTCTTCAAAAAAGACCCTTCTCTGATTTTTACTACTGTACCTCTACTTCCCCTCCATTCTCCCTTTCCTCAGTTTCCTCTTCCTCCCCATCTAATTGCAAACCATCCTAGCAGCTGAGTGGCAGTTTGGTCCAAGTTCATTTCTGTGTTTTAATTTATACTCAGAATTCATTTAACTCTTGAATTTTTTTAGTTTCCCCAACAGCTGAAGCCTATGATTTAAACTTCGAAATGAATCATCCTAACAGATAATCAACTTTTGCAGCGTGGTGTAGCAGAGTTCTAAAGATGGCACCCAATGGTACCCACCCCTATGCGACCCTTGCCTTTGCGTGTGTGTTGCGGGGTGGGGGGTGAATACAATGAGATAGGGAACTCATGACTGTGTTACATTACAGGCCAGAGGGAACTCTGCAATTGTGATCAAGGTTACTTATCAGTTACATAAATATAGAGACCCTCTGGGTGGGCTGATCTACTCAGAGTGCTTTCTCAGGCTGGAAGCAGAACACAAAGTCAGAGAGATTGCCAGTGTGACTAAGATTGAGAGGCCCTTGCTGCCTTGCAGAGGAAAGGACTCCAGCTGAAAGCAGCTCCCACCTGAGAACCAGCAAGGAAACAGATCTCAGTTTTAGAACTCCAAGCAACTGAATTCTGCATACTGTGTGTAAGAACTCAGAGGCAGATTCCCACCCAGGACCACAGGTAACAGCCCAACCTGACCAAAGGCAAGGCATTGGCTGTGGGAGATTTAATCAGAAGTAGACTGAGTCAAACCCACTGGACTTCCACACTGCTGAACGGTTCTGTTGTAAGCCACTAAGTTTGGTGATAATTCGTTCTATACTGATATATAATTTATAGAAGCCTAACATTATGTAAGAAGTCCCAGATCCATTTTACAAAGACAGTATTCACTCCTTTAGCAGGAGCAGTGACAGAGTTAAGGGAGCTAGTTAAGGGTAGCTAGGACCTACACTGGCCCGAAAAGCAGAGCACACTAACTCCAAGTTCATGGGCCAAATTCAGCATCATCTGCTTTTGTACAATGCACAAACTAAAAATGCTTATTGCACCAGTAAATGCTTGGAGAAAAAACCAGAAAAATATTTTGCAACATATGAAAATTATATGGAATTCAAATTTTAGTGCCCATAAATAAAATTTTGTGGGAACACAGCCACACTCATTTATCAGATGTTGATGAACAACTTTCTCTCTCCACAGCTGAGCCGTGAGAGACAGAGCAGCCTGGGAGTCTAAGAGACTTCCCCTCCAGCCCTTTACAGAAAGGGTTGCCTGCTCTTGAGCAAGGAAGGACCTTTTCCAAGTACCACTGTGGGCACTGATGCAGGAGCCACCCACAGATGCAAGGCAGAGGCACTAAGTGGACAAGAAAGACACAGCTCACTGAATCAGGGGACTCCTGTACCACACACTGTTCAGCCGCCAGTCAAATAATTTGCACAATCGCTCTCCTCCAGAGGAGAAAATGGAACTATGAAACTATTTCATAACTTCCAAAATATAAATGAACTTATTTTCAGATTACACATGATTTTAGGAAAAAGTCATAGGACCCAATATTTGGGATTCTTTAAATCCTAATCGCTGTGGCTGATTTTTTTTTTTTAATGCAGACCTTTTGGCATTATCTGGTGAAAGCCTCTAAGTCACTTTGAGCAAAAGACCCAGGAGCTGACTGAAAATATCTGATGGGGGGAGAGATTTCCTTGGAGCTCCAAGGGGTCCCAGCACCTCTGGGCCCAGACAGGCATCGGCTCCCACTGAAGATACACCTAGACGGGAAACACACACTTTACAAACAGAGGATGAAACTCTCATCAGAGAGACTTAAGGAAGTCTGAGCAGTGTTTCTTTAAAGCCTTTATATTTTATAATTTGACCATTAATATAGGAACACCAAAATAGAATACCCAGGGGTCAAATCAGGCACAGCCAGGTCAGATATAATTTTCTTTTGCAATCTGAACAAAAGACATTTTCTAACCAAGCCAAATAAGTAAGCGGGGAAGTAACACAGATAGATAGAGCAATGCAATGCTTCATGCAAGATTTCAAATGGCTTAGTGACAGTTCTGAGAACCTGTCTGGGGATAATTTTATGGAAAAGCAGTCACAATGATATCAATTAGGAAAGCAAGCAGGATGTGTGTTCTGTCATTTTTAGTGGCAAAATGGCTGCCTGATTTTCCTCAGCATGCTCCCTCACAGCCACTTTGAAGACTTCTCAGCTGAGAAGGAAAATCCACGTTCTGACAGGTTCTCCGCATGTTCCTCCCATCAGATACAGCTTCATCTTTCATCTTCCTCTAAGTGGGGCACTCACTGTTGGCTGGTGCCAGAATGGAAAGGCTGGAATTCCAGCCTTTCCATAGCCCTCCGGCTCTCCTCTGGAGCGAATCACATCTTCTCCTTCCCCGCCTCAGTTTCCTTGTCCATAGAATGGGGGTGAAACCCGGCCTGGCCTTCTCAGAGGAATTTGGCCTAGAGCAGTCATTGAGATGAAAAAGTGAAGAATGCTAAACAAATGAGGGGTATTCTTGTATTTGTCTCTGAGCTGCAGCAAAGTGAAGATCAGTGCAGACCAGAACGCACTCCTGTGTTTGTGCACTGCGCTCACATTATTTCCCTAAGCTAAAGGGAAAATGCATTTGCAACACGGAAGCCAGGGGGTTGACGGCTACACGCAAAGAAGGAGTGTCTTTTCCAGCCCCCTACCCAGCCCCAGGAAAGTGTGAAGGGCCTAGAATCTGTCTGATTCCCCTCTCCTGCTGTCTCAAACCAAAAAACTGCTCACAGAACAAGAAAACTATATTGACATAATCCTCAAGATAGAAGAGAGATTTTCATGGGGAGAAAAGAGCAGAATGCTGAATCTTCTAATGGTGAGGGTTTATATCAACCCAGAGTCTCTTAAACATATCAGCGTTAGAAAACACCAGACAGAAAGGAGGGCCGAGGACTTACTTTTTGAGGCCAGCAGAAGGCTTGGCTGGGCAACTCCACGGGCCTCTGGCCCCGGAAGAGCAATGCCTTGACAAGTGCTATCGTGGGCGTACAAGAGCTACTACTTTATGAATAGAGATGTTTTGAATGTATTAAACATTGGTCCCCTTTTTTAGAGATTACACTGACAGAGCCTTCCTTAAACATTATTTGAATAAAGCCTCATTACTCGCAGTCCAAAGAAGTTCATTAGGAGGAGATCGCCTTGGAAAGGAATCAAGGAGCTCGCCTTTCTTCTCAGCAGTGAATTACATTAGCTACTTCCTAGTTATTTAAATCTTGAAATAAAAGATGTAAACGCTACAGTGACATCTTAAGATCATTGCGAAGGCAAGTCTTGCATGCACAAAAATGCCCAGCTGGTCTGCAGATAAAACAGATTGATAATTAGTTGCAAAATGTAACATTTCATCAAGAATATTTTGAATAATCCAATTTATCTTTGTCAGATATGCAGCACATATTTTTCTGGGGAGCGGCTTTGTTCTTTAACATAATATTATAATTTCAGGCTGCTAATGAAGGCGCCCGCCGGCCGCCCGAGCCTTGATGTACGGCGTGGTGGGGAGCGCGCCGCGGCCCGGGGACCCATGCGCCCGAGCGCGCCGCGCCCCGCTGCCGCCACCTGCCCGCCCCGGCGTGGGCCTCAGGCGATCAAAGGCCGGCGGGCGGCAGGGAGGGCGCCCCTGGCGGGCGGAGAGCCAGCCGGCCACCTGGAGCTCAATAGACTCGGTTTCCAATTAACCGCTGGAAACGCGCACTCGTAGCTCAGGGTGGCAGTGGCAGAAGCGAGCAGGCAGCGGGCTCGCACGCAAAGCCTGAGGTGTGGCTGCTGGGCCTCGAGCTTCCCCAGGGGTGTGTCCCGGGAGCACCCAGCGTGGCCTCACCAGGAGGGTGAGGAGCCAGAAAGAGATAGGGGCAGGGGCCAATCATGGTTTGCAGTCACCGGAAGAGCTGCAAATACAGGCGGGGGGGGGGGGGGATCTTAGGACAACTAGGACCCGTGCAATTTACAACTTGAGGAGAGAGACCTGTTTGAAACCCAGGAAGTCACTATTTGCACACATGAGTGAGAGCTGTTCAGCATTCCTCAGGAGAGCCCCAGGGCCCACCCAAGAGAGAGCCTTCTCTAGTTTCTGAGAGGCCTTGATTGACATACCTAGAAAAACAATTCCCCATACTCGAACATTCTTTTCCTCCAGTGACCTCCCCTCCCACACATCTCACCAGACTGGTCAGGGGACAGCATGTAGCTGGAAGGAGGACCAAAAAAATGGGACACAAAGTTTGGCAAAGCTGAGGAAACTCCAATTCCAAGAATATCCATATAATGTTTTGTCCTCATAGCCATCAGCCATATGCTGTATGTGTGAAACATTTATTTCACATAAAATTTACCATTTCAGTTGTTTGTGTGTGTGTGCAAACCTCACAATGATTTTTATAATCAGGCTGCTGTTTGGTAATATTTGTAATTTTCATGAACAAATTCAATTCTTGCGTCAAGATTGAAATTTCTTATGTTAGTTCAAAAATCATGATCATAAGAAACAGGCACTGGTGTCCTGACTGTCTACCTTCAAAAGGACAAAAGCTAGATGCTTTCTAAAATCCTTCACAACAGATTTGATTCCCTCCCTCCCTGACTGTTCCGGAGTAAGCATTCCTTACTGCAACACCTGATGAAAGTAATAATAATACATTTGAATGTATTCCGAAAATTCAGAATACTTTGAAAAATTGGCCTGCTCAGAAGACCAAACCCTGGGATTGTTCACTTTAAAGATCATTCCATCAGCAGGGCTCCTCTCTACAGGGATGTTTCTGCTCTGTTGTTAGGGACTGCATTTCCCATTTTCAAATATTTCACAAACTCAAGGACTGTGATCAACACATGAGGCTGAGTGTATTGATTGGAACCTTTCCCAGTTCGGGCAGCTCTTAAAATACACTGACAAGGTAATTCAGCCTGAAGTGGGCACGCTTTTGACTGGCATCCAGACTGGTCAAGTTGTCCATTCTGCTTTCTAAACAGTGCTGCAAGCCTTCCTAAGGATTTGTCATCTTCACACTTAAAGGTAAGGCCAGTATGATCTGTTTTCCAAGTCACTCTTTCCTTGGTAAGCCCTGCTTGGGGGCTCACAACTGGCTCATGTTCTTTCATGAACTTCACTTTCTCTTTCTTTTCTGCCTTCTCCATGGGCTACCAAGACCTTTAGAGTCAGGGAGGAATCAGCAAGCCCTTAGAATGGCCAGAAGGCAGTGCCCACCTGCCCCGCGCAGCCATCATTCTGCTCTTCGTCCTGCAGTGGACTCCTCTGAACCCTAAGCAGATTGAAGGGACAAGGGTCAGTGACATCCTGTGCTGGCTTCTCAAAGCAGGCCGATGCTCAGTATCTCTGTGGGACCCTCCCCTGGCATGGAAGCACTGAGTGTCACACTCAGGCCCCTGGTCTCCTCGGGAGCCAGCCATCCTGAGCTTCCTTGAAGGAGCCATCAGAAACATTAGGGAGACTCACTCACTTTATCCTGGTGCCATTAATGTTAGCCAGCTCCAATCTAAGAGCCGAGTGCTGCTGCAGCAAACAAATGAGAGCATGTAGCCCGGCCCCCACCTTCTGACAAAGCGAAGACCCTGAGGTGGCCCACCCACCAGGCACCCGGCACCCATGCAATCCTTCTGCCCCGAGGTAGGCTCTGCCAAGCACAGCAACACCCCAGGTGGGGACAGGGACAGATCTCCTTGTCTGTAATTCTTCAGCCCATGGCAGTGCCAAAGCACCCAAACAGAATGGCTCCAACAGGAATCTTGCTGGCCCTTGGGTTCCTGTGAGAAGACAATCATCACTGCCCAACTCAACAAGCAGAAGAGTCACAACTCTCAGTGGGATCCTGTCATCAAATAGGCCCACGTCAGGGAGTAGCGCATGCCTGCTCCTGAGGAGTTTTATTCCCCCAGCAAGGGGACAGCATACATACATCAAGGCTCCTGGGTCCTTCTGTCTCCCCTCCTCCTTTCCCCAGAGCCCTGCCTTTGACAGCCTGCAGTGACTCCCAGCCAGAGCCAAGGTCTCCACACCACTGGTTCTATTGCCTCCCTGAGAAAAGCCCTTGTCCGAGAAGAGCCGCTCTCTGCACCCTGCAGCTCACCCGTCTCGGAGTGCCTCTTCTCCTCTCTATCAGCCATCCTCCTGCTCTTCACTCTCTCGGAAGGCAAACTCGCCATCCCCACAACCATGAGTCTTGCCATCATCACACCTCAGCAAAGTCATCAGCCAGACGAGTGGAAGCCCAGCGGTGACTCTGTGGGGTCATGGTCTCTAGAACCAGATGGCACGGAATGAAGTATGAAGGGTGAGTGAGCATCCATCGATTTACCACTTGCACCAATCTGAGGTTGGAAATTCTTCAGAGCTCTGTCTGGGTGGGGAGAAGGTGTTTGAATAGGCATCAGCCCTACTTGTGTGAGAAGGCCCAAGAGACCCTGTTACTGAAACCCTGAAGAATGAGTGACCTGTGACACAGGGACTACCGTCCTGAAATCCACCGTGTCCCACTGCTCGTGGTGATGGTGCTGCTGCCACTGTCATGTTACTCTGGGAGTGGCCCAGTGGCTTCTCTGCAGCTGTGATGACCCAGTACTGAAGAACCAGTGAGTGGTTAGCTCAGGATTTACCCAGGCTCTAGGGTGTATATAGCCCAGGCTTATGTGTGATTGTGACTGTGACTTTGGGTAGAGTAAAAGGCAAGGTGACTTCATGGAGCAGATTGGAAACTGGAGAAGCAAAATTCAGATGAGGACCTACCCTCACCCCGTAGAGACTCATCCTTTTCCCTCTGTGGACTGAATGAAGTGGCCTGGCATCTCTGCAAAAATGGTAGCTGGCGCACAGGAAGGGCTCTGACATCTGTCCCAGGTGGGTATCGGATGGCCATGTGGGCGCCAATCAGAGATGAGCAGAGACCAGGCTGGGTCCTGGATTACCTTTCTCTGAGTACGGGAACGACTGTGTGTGTGTGTGTGTACATGTGCGCGTGCTTAAAGAGACTCCACGGCCCATCTTTGTACCTCCCTTCCTTTAATGTCAACTCTGTCCCTAAATTAAATTCTCCCCTATAACCCTCTGCACAGAGCCCTAATGACTTCCTGTCTCTTCCTACTTTCTTCTCAGGTCCTGTAGATAAAATTGAGGTTGGATAAATAAAGCCATGTGCTGTGTGGTTAGGATATGGTTTGTCCCTGCCAAGACTCTCGTTGAGGTTTAATTCCACAGTGTGACAGTACTGAAGCAAGGTAGCCTTTAAGAAGTGCTGGGAGTCAGGAGGTACCTGCTCTCGTTAGGGGAATTAATGTTCTTCTCTAGAGACTAAGTGTCTTAGCCACTTTTTCTTTGCTGAAACACAGTACCTGACACCCATAGTTTAAAGGAGGAGAGGTTTGTTTGGGTTCACAGCTACATTCCATGGTCATCTGGCTCCAGAGCAAAACAGCATGGCAGAGGGACATAGTGGAGGAAAGCTGCTCATGTCATGGTGGGCAGGAAGCACAGAGCAGAGAAAGAAGGAGCTGGGGGGAGATAAACCCTGCCCCAGTGACTTGCCTCTTCCAGTCAGGCCCCACCTTCCAAGAGCACAGTCAGCTCCTGAACTCACCAGTGGATTATTCCCCTAGTGAGCACAGCATCCCATGACTCAACCACCTTCCACAAGACCCATATGTGAGCACATGAGGCCTCTGGGGGACATTCTTGATTCTAAACCATAGCACTAGGTTAGTCCTCTCCAGACTAGAAGAGATCTCAGAGGCCTAGATTAGTTACTACAAGAGCCAGTTGTTACAATGCAAGTTCAGCTTCCTCTGCTGGCTCTCTTGTTTCCTCTCAAGTCATCTGACACAGTTCTCTCTCTCTCTCAATGTGTGATGCCATCTGCCATGCTGTGATGCAGCCAGGGATCCCTCATCAGGATAATGCCCAATGCTTTTGGACTTTCCAAAGTTGTGATCCAAATAAACCTCTTTTCTTTATAAAGCACCCAGCCTCAAGTATTCTATTATAATATTACAAAATGGACTAAATCACCACACCCCCTCAGCCCTGCTGTTGTAGTCAGGGTTTGCAAGGGAATAGATTTAATACAGGACACATAATTTACGGGATTATTTTATAATATTTACCCAAAAAGTCAGATGCAGAGGAGTTCAAGAGATCTGTCCACATGCTGGAGTACCAAGGAATCCAGTCAAGGGCCTGGATCCCACAGCAATGTCCCACACCAGTCTAGCTGAAGGCCTAGACCCCAAGGCAATGTCTTCCATGAGTCCAGCCCAAGGCCTGGAGCCGATGGCAATGTCTCATACTTATCCGTATCAAGGATCTGCACTGGGAAGGCGCAAAGGCCAGTGGTGGAAGATGGAAAGTCTGTGCCAGCACGGTGAAGGAGCTAAACCACCAGGCTGAGCAATCTGCGCTGGAGCCAGGAAGCCATGCTCAAGGTGAAGATCAGAACTCCCCTGAAAAGAGCAGCAGCCATCCCTAGCAACAGTGAGGACTCGAGCTCCTCTGACAATGCAAACAGCGGAGTTCACATCAAGAAAACCAGCCACAGCCATCTTCTTTAGGAAAATCAACAGCATACAGTGTTCCCCTCCAGTTCTCATTTCATACCATTGGCAACAATTCTCAAGTGGGTCTTCCACAGCCAGGAACACGCTGACTCAGTTCAACTGGGTGTTCCAAGTTGACCATTGGTTAATCCACCACACTGGCCCTGGGGTTCTCAGCACTCCAGCTCAAAGCCACCTTCTGAGCATTGTCTGGAAGAAGTATTCTGGCCCCCTCCAGCCTTGGCCACACCAACCTCAGGTAGCTCTGCACCCTCCCTGCCCAACCCTACGTCCTCTGCCTCCTTTGCCATTTTCCCTCCCTTCTCTGCCTCTTGGTATCTTACACAGCCTTCAAGCACCGTTTTCCTGTGAGAGTACCCCCAAGTCACCCAGCAAGAATCATCTCCCCCTCTTAAACTTCTCTTCTCATCAGCCTTTTGGTTCCTAGAGCCCATCTCCTACTGAAATTATCTATGGGATTTTCTAATCCTTCCCCTAGACTGTCAGCTCCATGCAGGCCGAAATCAGGCACCTTGCCTGCACCACACACAGAGCTCAATTAACAATTACTGCAAAGCTACGTGATACATCCATTAACAAACACCTTCACACAGGCATCATTTCAAGATTCATATTTGTATCGAAGAATCTCTAAACATTAAATAAGAAAAATGCAAACTGTTCAGTTTATTGCAGAAACAATAAAATGCATGAGTTTTGATATAAAAGTGAGAAACTAAGGTGACCGTGCCTTTTTTTTAAACGTAAACAAAAGTGAAAATATTTTTTTCAGAGATGCCAAGCAAAGTCGACCACAGAGCTCCTGGGAAAGCCCAACATAAGTACACTAAATAATAAAAAGCAGACAAAACCTAGTGAAAGCCTCAGTCTTTTCCCTTTCAGGCACAAATTTACTCAAGAAGATGGGATGGTATGATGCATGTCTAGTTGTCAAAGTCCCACAGATCTTTCCTGAATGAATTTCTGAGCCTCTGTGACAACCCTACCCAGCACAGGCCTGGCTCAACTGTGCCTGTCTAGTGTGTCACCAGGGCCTCTTGCTCTGAGACGTCTTGCCCTTTGCCAGAATCATGACACTTTGTGATCAAGACACGGAAGATGCTACATGCATCAAGATTTACTTATAGAGGGCCGGGGGATTTAGCTCAGTGGCACCGCACCTGCCTCACAAGCACAAGTTGGATCCCCTGAACCAAAAAAAAAAAAAAAAGATTTATTTATAGAATGATCATTCACAAAGCCAACAGCAAAAGCAGACCTTGAGGAGAATTATACAAGGGACCAGTGAGTGTTGAAGGTTTCAAAAAGGTTCAACAACAAGGACTTCCTTCCCAAGGAGTTAACCTGGGGGACCCTGAGGAAACAGTTTACCATTCCCCAGTTTTTCCCTACCTTGTCCCTCATCTGTATTAGTATGTAATGCTTCCTTATCTGGAGGGCCTTGCTCCTCATTTTCCTTCCAGTAAAATCCCACTCAGTCTTCAAAGCCTAAAGCAGACACTGCCACTGCTGAGGAGGCTCCCCAGCTGACTCTATCCCCCACTGCACCAGGGCCTCACCTGTGCACAGGTGTGTGTGGCTGAAGTGTCATCACAGAGGCTGATGTGTGCCCAGCTGTTTCAGGAACTAGGTTGTTGTGCTTCATAGAGATAAGAAACCACATCTCCATCATGACAGCCTCCCAGCATCTGGCAGTCTCACTTGCAGCAAGTGGGTGCAGCACCCACAAAAGCTTGATAAAAAAGAGATCAGGCAGGAGAAGATAGGAGAGAGACAAAGGGAGAGAAAGAGAAGGAAGGACAGAGAATGAAAAGCACCTGGCTCCAGTACATGTTCAAAAAAACACGTCTGGAATAAAAGAAAAAACAAATTAGTCAGCATGACAGAATTTGTCTCTCACTTACACGTAATTCTTCTTCGTCTATGTCACCGATATTTTTATGTGAATTTTTTAATCTCTTAACTTTGTTGGAGCAACCAAATTTTTTCATAAAATTCAGTTATTTTTAAAGGAAATTAATACGTTTGCTTTATATTCTTTATACTGAATATATTTGTGAGTGTTTTTTCTGGGAGAGAGCTACATAAACCACGAAAGCAGTCCAGATTTCCTTATCCCCATCCTCAATTACCTGCAAACAAGTCAACCCTAAAGATCTGCTTTTGATGCTATAAAAGAATAGACAATCAAATCTTGAATGCAAGGGAAAATGTAGACTGTATGACTACGTTTAGACCAGCAGCTGGGGAGGCAGGATGAGCTCAGGCAAGTGGGCCCAGACCTGCAAAAAGCAGGCATCTTGACTAGATCCCAAGTGTGGAATCCAAGGAAGAGGGGAGACGGGATTGTGTTGCATAGGGGCCTGAGGGCAGGAACAGTTCTGCAGGAGCTCTGGTGCCCCCAACAGTGCACAGCCACAGGGGCAGGAGGGGAAACCAGCCAGCGCCAAGAATAGTCACTTGAGAAAAGGACAGGCTTCGGGGTTGGCTGAGCCTCCACTGAGCCTCGCAGCCTGACAAGTGTGGGTCATATTCCCCTTCTGCAGCACCCAGCCTGCTGGAGAAAAGCCTGGATGAGCAAGAGAACTGGGGGCTAAAATCCTTTGCCTCCCTGTCCTCCTTTGAGTGCTCCCCTGCAGCAAGTGACCCTGCTTCCTCTCTTCCAACTTCTTGGGTCTTTTCTTCTGGTGTACCCATCAGTACATCTGGTACTTCCTCTGCAGTCTTTGCTTGTTTTATTTTCAAGCTCTCATTCTGCTGTGAACCTGTTGGGATGGAAACCCTGTTTTCTCCCTCCCGCTTTGCACGCAGTAGGAATCTTTACTGAAAGAAGGAATGTGCATCCACATCAATTGGAGTCTGGCTCAGGTCTCTGCACAGAGATGGACAGGGAAGTCTCAGAGAGGCAGAGATAACATCAGACTCCAGGAGGCGCCTCTGTCATTCTACAAATGGGGCTCCAAGGCAGCAAATCCATCCCTCGAGCTATGCAAGTAATTTCAGCCAATGTTCAAAATATAGTTTTCCAAACACAAATCAATTGCCATGGACGCTGACTCCATAATTTCATACACAGATCATTTGACTCAAGAATTTCACAAATGCCAAGGAAACAGTTGACGTGAGCAGCAAATTGCTGAGGAGGGGCTTCAGAGATGAGCCCCCAGTCAGGGGATGGTGTGAAGCATTGTAGTAGAGCAGATCTTCTGAGCAGAGAATTACCCTGATAGCCCCAGAAACCACTGCAAGTCTCCACCCACACACACTGGGAAGACGCAAAAATAATACACGGACAGCCACAAATACAAAACTTAAAGAAATCTTTCCTCCCAACAATTTGGTCTGCAGCTCTATTACCTGGGGATAAATCAATTTGTGGCAGCTGCAGACAGCCATTTCCCTGTGAGTCCTGCTCAGCTTAACCAGAGAAGCATGTTAAAAGTTAAAGGACCTTCATCACATTAAGAACATGAATTTTTCTAACCATAAATTTATTTCACTGGATTCCTGAGCTCTAAAGTCACACTACTCTTCCTTGTAAATCAGAGGAGGTGTACCCACTTCCTGATGTGTAAATTTTCTATTTTTCCTGTAATTAGGGAAAAATGCAAGTCACTAGAGTTACAAGCCCCAGCAAGGGCACCCGGCTAAGTTGGTGTTTAAAACCTACCTTGACTGTGTGCTTTATAAAGAATGATTCTATAGAGAAGTAAAAGGGCAAAAATAAATTATTATCTAAACACAGTATGATGAGACCCAATGTCAGGCACTGTGGGTTTTTTTCCTCAGAATGGCTTTGG
Source organism: Heterocephalus glaber (assembly GCF_053883595.1). Taxonomy (NCBI): domain Eukaryota; kingdom Metazoa; phylum Chordata; class Mammalia; order Rodentia; family Bathyergidae; genus Heterocephalus; species Heterocephalus glaber. The sequence continues at coordinate 56,699,991 of NW_028258320.1, forward strand.
TCTTTCTGCACAAATGAAGAATGCCATGGATTTATGGCACCTGGTAAAAGAAGAGCGGAGAGCTGAGAAATGAATTAAAGGTGCTGGAAAGATCTATTTAATTCTAGGTATATGGAAAGAACTCAGACTAGAACTGCAAGTCAGGACACCAGAGTACCCAGCACACCATCACAGAACCTTTATGTGGTAGGGATTAGGAAATCAATGGAATTTGTGAGTAACTATTTCCTAAATCTCTTTATTCATGTTTTTCTTTAAAGTGGAAGTGATTTTGATGTATCATATTTTCTTATTTTTATACTTCTGTATACATCCTAAATTCTATTTTTGGTACATATTGGTTTCAATCTTGGGAAATATACTTTTCACTCTCTACTTAGGGCATTATTACATATTGCATAAACAAGCATGTTATTTCATGCTTTGGTTTTCAGTATAGACGGTATTTTGTAGGAATTACTTCCGTGCTTTTTTGAAAAACACATTGATATTCATAATTAAAATAAATACAGCATTCATGAAAAACATAAAAGCAATCAGTGCTTATGTGGCCAAAATAGCCCTTTAGCAAGGTTTGGTACATGTTACATGCTCAATAAATATTTGAAGAATTAACTTCAAATGAATTAAATCACAGACTTTGTTTTAAAGATGAATTAAATCTCAGACTTCGTTTATTCCTACAAATGGAACACACTCCTATATCTATCCTTACAGAACAAAAGCAAAAGCAACAACAAAAACCCAAAACTCTTCCTTAGTTTTAATCAGAAGATAGCAAAAATAGCAAAAAGAAATTTTTTTAAAGTGCCATTTTAGGAAGCTGAAACACTGGAGAGGGGGCATTTCCTGTTGCAGCAAGTCTCTTCCTTCCTGTCACCCCCCAACTCTGTTTGCAGTAACCAAGTAATTCTAAAGGTGAACAAAATGGACCCTTGTATCTAATCATCCTAATGACCCTGGCCTTCATATTTAAAATGTCATTCAGAGATAGTTTCAGGTTGGCAGATGCTGATAGAAAAGAGTAATAAATAATACTACTTCCATTTGCACACAAGCTCTGCCTGCAGAAGCCACTGGAAAGGCATTTCAGCAGAACACCTTGGGACCCACTATTGGAATGCCACCCCATTTGATGCCAGGCACCCCACACATCAGCTTTTAGGAGGGAAGTGAGGAGCAGCTTGCCCAATTGGAGTTTCAGGGGGATTTAGGAAGACAGAATGTAATTACCTGAACTGGAAGCCAGCCAAGACACTAGGGCTGTTTAAAAAAAAAAAAGAAAAAAAGTCAAGGAAAAAAATAACCTTAATTCTCTTAGCTGATAACAAAAGCCAAATGTGGGATTTTTTTTCCTGCTTATGATTTGGCAGCGTAGGGTATTTAAATCACCACCAAACAATAAATAAAAATAAAACTTCCAAATGTACAGCAGGCCCCTTCTGAGACACATGCCACTGCTCTGTGCAGATGCCTTTGTCCATGCACTAGGTAGGGAGTATAGTGGGGAATTCAGGGTTCATTTGTTTTCACGTCCTGGCTCCATGCACACTGGGCAGCAGGTTCTACCCACAGACTGACCAGGCCACATTCACTAAAATGCAGACACCTCATCAGAGGCCACAGGAGGGGGTCACATACTGTATTAACTGTTTGGGAAGCTAATTTTTCCTTTCTAAATCTGAGCTTAGTTCAAATGAAGTGAATAGAATAGCATCACACCAGAGATGTGAAATTTTATGGAGCTCTTTAGCTGGGAAGAGTTTGGCCCCTATTTTTTTTCAGGAGGCAAAGAAAGAAGAAGAGAGAACAATTTGCCTCCAAAGGTCTGGAGGTTGTCTTCATGCTTAAAATATTAATCAGTTGGCTACAAAACCTGCTCAGGAGGATGCAGTGCTGATAACATCAGCAAGTGTGCAAGGGTGGTCTTCTCAGGAAGATTTGTCACGCTCCTAACTTCGTATAAAGCAGAGACATGGTCTGGGCACTTGCACAGACTCACAGTTATTTGCTTCCCTCCCTCCCAGAACAGCCAACTGCTAATGATCTGCTCCTCTGCTAATGACGGGAAGTTGTCGACACAAAATTTCCAGTTCAGCTATGGTCTGTGGTTTCCCCTGGAAGGGGAAACAAAACACCCCAATACGACAACCTCAAACATTTGGGGTTCAGTGAAGGTATGACCCAGTAAGCCAGTTATCCTTGTAAAGCTTAATAACAAAGAAGTCCAGTCTGCTAATTCATTTTTAAACTAGGAAGGCCATGTCTTTTATACTCTGAAAACAGTAGACACCAATAAAATTAAAGTGGAAAATTTACCATTGTATATGATTGTCTGTTTCCATAATGTTGAAAACCTCAATCACTGTAAACATAATTTTTTTTTTACTTTTTTCCAGCTATCTAAGATATCTGCACATAATTGTTAAAGCAAAAAAAAAAAAAAAGATATGGTGTTCATAAATTCTAAGTGTGAAATGAAGGAGGGGGAGGAGAAGGAACAAAAGCAGGAAAGCTGTTGAAGACATTCCTGTGAGCACTTTGGCTTGTTGCCAATGTCAGGAATACTCAGAATAGCTCGATTACCCGCCCCCCGGCCCTTATTGTTCAATTTTGCACAACTATAAATATTCCTGTGATCCTTGATTGAATTAGTTTAAAATTTTAAGGTAAAATGTCTTTACTCAAATGTTTATATTTCTACAAATCCTTCAGTAGTAAAACAGGGAAAGCAAGCTTCCCTCATCTGGAACCCCAATGACTGCTTGTTTAGGGGTGCTAAGTTTTAGGGGTGCTAAGTTTTGGTGAGATTTGGTGAGCTGGCACTGTCATTCGCTTAGCCCAGTGGAGCTTCGTGGGAAGAGCCTGGTGGTCTCACTCCTGATATGGGCAGAGTAAGGATTTAAGAGAATCCTCTGAATTTTTTGATCTGTCTCAAAAGCTACTTTTTCCTGACCTTTGTCTTCTCCTTCAGACTTGAATCCTTAAGAAACCATAAATTCATACCCAGAAACCATACCCATTGGTTTCCAATTGGAATACACCGGAGCCAAACCAACACAGTCATTGGTAGTTTTGTCTTTATTTAACCGCTGCTCCCCTGTGAGTTCTTGGTGTTTGGGGGTGTGTCTTCCATTCTAGACATCCATGCCCCACATGCAGGCGACACCAATGGCACAACCTGCTATGCACTTCCATGCAATGAGCAGTAAATGAATCTAAGAGACACCCAACCCACTCCAACTCCCATAAAATCAGGGTGGGAAGCACAGGGGAGAGAAGGATTCTTATTAATAATTCATTCCAAGCAACCCCCTGGAGCAGTCTCACTATGATATGCTATGCAGAATGCTTCAACACACTAATTAATATTTTCAAAGTGTTCCATGGGCCCCTTTTAAAAGCATTTTTGCCATCCATTGAATGTTCTGCATTATAAGTAAAAGATCAATGCCATCCCCCAATCCTATTGATGAGCTGTCTAACCAAAGTAGGATATTCAGAGTCAACAGCAGTTCTTTTTTTTCTCTCCCTTTAATATCATCCTCCAAGTCATGGGCTGAAAACTGCATCTCCTCTGAGCCCAGCTCTTCCTCCCCACAGTGACGGATGCAGCTGGGAAGCCAGCAGTGTGAACTGCCCCAAGAACACTCTTGGCCTCTCTCTGCTCATCCCAATGCCCAAAGCACAGACCCAGAGGGCAGGGACCTCACTGTCCAGGAACAATAACAGGATGGCCATTCATCTGGCAGCTCCTCCGGGCCTCATTGCCAGCCTGCTGTTGAGCTTCTGACAAGCAGACGAACCTGAGCAGGAGACCAAGCACAGCTGCTGCTCCAGGGCTGTCCACTGCCCAGGACCTCCTCCTCAGCACAGGACATGAAGGGCTTCGAATGTGCTGCCCCAGAGCCCTTGCTGCTCAACATAGCATCAGGACACAAAAGACAGGACCATCCGACTTTTCATCCTGACCTTTCAGAGCAGAAGCAACCAGGATCCTTCCAGGTGGTTGCATGGAGGCCACAGGACAGGCAGAAATGGTTCCAACCTCAAAGGCTATCCCCTCAGAGTGCAGCAGACGATGACTCTCAGTGTACCAACCTCAATGATTCTTCCTAAATGTTACCTGGAGACTATTTCTCAATTCCAATCAATTGTGCCTATTGATCGCAGCAATTACAAGAACAGGAAAGGAATAACTTTTGCCCTTTACTCTCCTGCATTCAAAAGTGATTTACAGAGTCAAATGGGTCAACTTGGAAATAACCACTTTCCAGAGTAGCTCCACCTTCGGGGAGCTCCACAGCCTGGACTCTAGGCAGAATCAGGGCCCAGGCTCTCAGGCCTGTCCTCCCTGTAGGCTGTCTCACTGCTCCTCTGATAGGTGACAGCCAATGCCTACAGGGAACACAGGGTGGACAGAGGTTTATTTGTACTGTGGTGAAATTCACATAGTATACAACTGACCATTTTAAAGTGTACCATTCAGGGGCACTGATGAAATTCTCAGTGTTGTAATCACTTTTATCTAGTTCCAAATATTTTCACCCTTCAAATAAACACTCATACCCACTAAGCAGTTATCTTGCCATTCTCCTTCCCATAGATCCTGGCAACTATATAATCTGCTCTGCATCCCCTTGGAGTTGCCCATTCTGGTTATTTCCTATAAGTGGAGTCCTATAACGTGTGGCTTCTTGTATCTGGCTCCTTTCACTTTGCATACTGGTTTTGAGGTTCGCCCATTTGGTGGCATGTGTCACTGCTTCATCAGTTTTTTATAGCCAAATACTATTTCACTATGTAGACACAGAACAGTTTATTTCTCCATTCATCTCAGTGAATATTTAGATTGTTTTCACCTTTTGTCTCCTGTGAATGTGCTGATGTGGACATTTGTGTACAAACACTTGTTTTAGTTCTTCCTTCAATTCTTGGGTGCACGTATCTGGAAGTGGAGATGCTGGACCACGTGGCAATTCTCAGTGAAAAAGTACCAGTGTGGACTGTGTGGCTTCTATACCATGGGCAGAGAAGAGGGGGAGGAGCCTTCGTGTCCATGTGAAGGTTTGCAGGCAGAATGACTCCTCTTTACAAGCATATCACCCTCAAACACATAATCTCATGAGGATTTGTATTAGTAAACCCAAGGAGAAGAGGAAAGAAATTCAAGAAATTTCCCTGATTTAAAATCTATGTAATCGGGCCGGGGATTTAGCCCACTGGTGCTGCCCCCTGCCTCACAAGTGCAAAGTCCCAAGTTCAATCCCCAATACCAAAAAAACAAAACAAACAAAAAAACCACTATGTAAATAACAGCATAAAATACAAACTCCTCTCCCTGGCCCATAAGGTCCTTTACTGACCGTATATAGCACTAAGCTTCCTCCTTCCAGGCTGTGCCAAATCCCTGCAGACTCACCAGACTTAACCACTTACAGATTCCTAATCCCCTATTCCCTGACCTGAGTCTGTCACATACATTATTCCCTGTTCAAGAAAAAAAATTTCCCTTCTCTACCCCAAACTCACACTTTGAAAACTCTTACTCATCCTTCAAGACCCCGGTCAGATGCTCCCTCCTATGGTCTCCAGGCTGAGCTATCATCTCCCTCCTCTGTGGTCCAGAACCTTTACTTCCATATCCATCCTGATCCTGGTGCTTGAAGGGAAGGAAAGGGTAGAAGATGTTAAAGAATTAAGATGTGTGATGTACATGTACCAACTCCCCATGATGAATGTAATCAAACATAGACTACTAAAAGTTTTTACAGAAGAACCTTGCAAGAACAATGGGAAAACAGAGCAAACATCAGGAAATCATACAGGCCAAGATTGTCACCCTGCTTTGTCATTTAGATTCACAGCTAGAAAATACATAATAATGATATACACAAGTACGTTATGAGTGCTTAATGAAATAAGAAAGTAAGGAATGCAAAGCACTTTATACTGTTCCACAATAAACAGAGACTAGCTTCAATATAACACTCATTGCATGGAATTTGAGCTTGTTTGGCACAGTTCTTATCTTTCTTTAGCACCCAAAACCAAGAGCTAGACCTTCTCCCTTTTAGATAGAGGTATATAGCTCATGAAAGGTGCTCAAAGAAACATATCTGTACAGCAAATTAAAGGGTTACTTAAAGAATCATGAATGCAATACAGACACCTCAAAGGCTGTGGTTGTCAGGGATGCCTTTTTTAAACTGTGTTGGCTTCTGCAGCTCCAAATACTGGTTCCCACAGACATGAGGGAGCGTGCCTCAGCACAGATGTCAGTTGCCCACAGGACATTGGTCCCTTTGGTGTCCCCATGTATGTATCCCAGGACAAGGCAGGAAAGATGCAGGATAACCTCACAAAACACATCAAGAGGTTGCCTACAGCCTTTAAGGTTGCCTTCATCCTACATGACAGCGGCTCACTATATGTAAAGATGATATCCATCACACATAAATGAAGGGTCACTATCCGTGTGACTCTAAGTGGCAAGTATTGTTTTAGAAAAGTACGAATGAATCATCTCAGTCAGGAAGAAGCAGCTCATCAAGGATGCTGCATAGACAGAAAAAACCCACATACAGCAAGAGGAAACTAAGCTGCCATTTCCACTATCAGGTGAAATGTCCCCCTGCTTGGTCACATGCCTTGCCAGATTTAGTGTTCTTCTACCTGGAGTACTTTCCCTTATTTCCATCATTTATCCTAACATTGTCTTCTTACAATATCCACCTAAGATCCAACTTTATCCATGAACCCCCCAACCTGCCCCAACCACATCCTTTGCCCTGTGGACTTCTTACCAATCATGTAGCAAATTGCCCCAAACTACCTCAAATCACGAGGCCACTCAAGTTGTTCTGACTTTGAAACGGCAGTTTAACCTCCCTGAGTGCAGAAGCCTGTTGGGTGCACTTGGTACTCACAAGGTACATGGGTGAGAGTCACATACATTGTGAACAGCCAGGAAATTTCTCTCAGTGGGTTGCTTAGGAGTAAATAGAGGAATCCAAACCAAATCTAGTAACAGCAGTTCTTCATAAAGAACCTCAGCAGCGACACATTTCAACCTTTTTTTTTTTGGTACCGGGGATCGAACTCGGGTCCTTGTGCTTGCGCAGCAGACAGCGAAACCACTGAGCTAAATCCTTGGCCCCCACATTTCAATCTTAATTGCAGCAGTAACTGTGTGCTTACAGTCCTTAGCAGTGCGGAGCCACAGTTGGCAGGGTTCAGGCCTCAGAACTCCCTACACAGTGTCCTTTGCAGAGATAAGGCTCTGAGAAGATCTGAACTCATGAAATCATCTCAAATACATTTGATTTGTACTGCCAAATAATTTGAACTATAAAGCACTCCCCTCACTTGAGTGCCAAAACCTTCTAATGTCCTGGAGAAGGAATGCCCAGCAAACGCAATTAGGGCAACACTGGTTGGATGCTATGTACAATAACACAGGACAAAGCAAGCGAACCAGGAAGTAAAATTATGCAGTTTGACAAGATCGCATTTAGGTTAAATATCAATTCTTAGTTGGTCAAGTGAACTTGATCATAAAATTAATAAGAAAACTCCAGAGAGATAATCATATGATATTCTTGAAGGTTAAAATATTTTTATTTTATCAGAAAAGAGGCTAAGGGGGTCCAAGCTAGGATCATAATCATTAAACCAAAGCTTTTGTCCATTAAATCGGTGCTTTTCAGACAAGAAAACTAAGGCTCAGGGCATGGAGTCACGCATGGTGTTCCAAGCAGCAGAACCGGAGCTGGCCTCAGATCTGCACATTTCCAGCCAGAGTTCTCACTGCCATATCCCAGCTGGGAACATGGGCTGGCAACCTCAGGAGGTGGATGGGAGCCCAGGGATGCAGGATATGGGAGTTTCCAGACACATTCAGGAAGACTTGGTATCCAGGCATGGCCACCTCCCCACTCCTCTGCCTTCTCCTCAGCCTCATCCGGAGACACCAGCTTATAAAAAGCAAGGCAACATCTATACTTCAGCCCAGACCAGTAATACAGATCTTTATGAAAGATGATCAATGAATGATGACAGAAGGATCGATGTCACCTTTTAGAGCAGGGTGCCATTAACATTCAATGCAGAGAGCAGAGCCACCAGGTCCCACCCCAGCCAACTAGCCTGACTCCTGGGATCTTCACCATGAACCCGGGACTCACAAATCCTCCATCCAGCACAACCCTCCCTTTGTAGACCCATCAGCAACCCCAAGCAAGTCTTCAATGAGGTTAAATTGTTTCAGTGCTAGGTGCATTTGACTTAAAGGACACCAAGTGAGTCAGGGCTCTCTGCAGACTCAAATGACAGGGCAAGTGACAAAATCTTTTCTGCCACAACATTCATTCACATAGCAAGAGCCAGGAAAGTTTGTTTACAATGGGACTCAGTTGCCACTAATACACTCTGCCAGGTCCCTAAAAGACAGCCATTCTGCCTCAAGATGGGGGCCAGGATTCAGGGTTGGACCTCAATCTGATTAGTGAGGCAAGGTTGTAAAGCTTGAGTAATACCAGAGATGGACAGGGAAAGAGGGCCCACTGACTGACAGTACCCAGCATGGGCAAAGCACCATCCCGTCACTGGTCTCCTCACTGGCTGGCCCAACTGCATCTTGCAGGGATGTTTTCATGTCATAAACCAGAGATTCACAGCCATGTGGTAAACAAGTGGTAAAGCTGGATGGGAGCCCGGATCCACAGAACTCTAGATCCACACTGTATGCCCTACTGTCTTAGCTGTTGCCAGTGCTTTTGAAACATCAGACTTCATGGCTTGCTACACACACCTACATACAGATCAGCACACAACTGTATGTGTACACAGATATGCTACGTTCAAAGTTTCAAGAAATAGCACTCATCCTGACCACCTGCTATAACATCTGCATTTTCTCGGGGGTTCTAGTTCATTTTCATGGGACCCTAGATTGGAGGCACGGGTTGGAGTGCCTGTTCCTTGGCTGACTGGCATGAATGCCCACTACCCTCCCTAGTCACCCTCACTCCAACACAGGTTTTTAGCCCCAACCCTAACACCACTTCCTGGAGCCTGGACCTGGGATGCCCCAGCAACTCCTGTCCATCTAAACTCCCTTCTCTTTGGATCCTGAGTGGCATGCTTGGTTTTGGGAGCTAATCTGACTTCACGGCCTTTCCAGTGTGCCCAGCCCTAGCCCACCATTGACTTGTGTGTGACCTGACAGATCCCTGTCCTCAGGGCTTACAGGCAGAGTGGAGGTGATCATAGCCAAGGCAGAAGCAGGATGTGGCATCCACGACCTCTTCCCTACACAGGGCCTCTGGAGCACCTCCCAGGGAAGGGCTCAGGAACTTTCCAGACACCCCAATCCCCCCACGCCTAGTCCTTGGCCGGCACAGCTCTGCACTGACATCAGGTGAGCAATTATAGGAACTTCCAGCACACCACCACCTGGCAGGGGTGTCCCGGACACTGGGGACTCAGCCCGTTTGTCCTTGCAGGCTAGTGGTTTTCTGTGGCTCAGAGCTGGCACTTTGCACAGTGCTACTTTCTTCATCCCATTCGGGAAACAAAGCTTGAGAGTCCAGCTGTGCTGGGCCAGCGAGGACCACAGCGGCAATTCCTGGGCCTGACAGCTGTGGCTCGACTCGGTGTGTCCCTGAGAGCCTGCATCCCCAGGCTGTGGGCGCCTGGAAGGGGGCCTACAACTGTCCTCCTGCCTCCTGTGCAGCCTTTCAGGGAGGAGGACAGGGACACATTTACTGCTCACCCAGCCCCACTCCTTGGAAAGCTTAAGAGTGCCATCTTGTGCATGAACGGAGCAACCGCGTCGTGTTTCCCCAGTAGCTCTGGCAGAAGGAGCTGCCTTCCTTTCTTCCCTTCTTTCTTTCTCTGACCCAAGGCCCCCTGGCCTCTGCAGGGTCCCCTCCCACCAGAAGGTTCTCTGGCCTGAGGCCAGGGCACAGAGTACATTTCCAAGAGCAGCGGTGCCCCGCCCCTGCACCCTGGGCCGCCCTCCTCTGGCCCCACAGACAGCCTTCTCTCTCCCCACACAGCCTTCCACTGCAGCTTTGCTTTGTGTCCAATCTACCAGTCTGCACACCTCCCGGCTCCGAAAGGTCTGCACTGCGAAGTAGAGGAGAGAGAGCCTACAAATTCAAAGTTGCTTGAATGAAACAAAGAAAACAAGAGACAGAAAAAAAGAAGAAACTAAAGGAAAAGGGAAGAGATAAAAGGGGAAAGGGAAGAAGGGAAGGGATGGGAAGAGTAGAGAAGGGCAGGAGAGGAAGGGAAAAGAACAAAGAAGTGGGAAAAAGACAGAACAGTCTGCCATTGGCTTTCATCTGATCACTGTCATATTCCTAATTCTAGAAATACTATTCCCTATTCAGAATGTTATATGGGTCCCTTGTATGGATATAGAAAATGGGATCATTTTAGGGGACTGACACAAATGAAGGGACACACTGAAAGATAGAAGTCCTCCATCTGGCTTGCCTTAGACAGACATGTTCCCTCAGAGACCTCAGTTTCCCCATCTGGAAAATGAGAGACTTGGTGGGGAGTCATCCAATTCTAACTTAGTGGCTCCCTGAGACTGCATTCTAACCTCCTAGACATCTCACCTCCAGTCTTAGCTGCCAGGCCCACCAAAAAAAAAAAAAAAAAAAAAAGCTTTCCTTTAAATTTCAACTCCTTTCCTCTCCCAAATTTTAGATGAAAATGATGTTTTCAAGGAAGAAAAAAAGGCAGAAAAGAAGAAAGTAAAGAAGGAAAAGTAGCGCGGGTCCAAATGATTCCCAACTTAGAACCAGACTAGAATCTTCACCTCTTTTTTTCTGAAATAAAAGTGTAAGGAAAACAGCAGTTAATGTATAGTGAAAGAAAGGAGAGACAGACAGCAGGACCATTCCCGCCCTCCACTGCCCGACTCACCCAGTCCTGGTTTGGGTGGAGAAAGGGGATAATCAATCACCAGCTACCAGCAAGGTATGGAGACAGTCACACCCCCAGGAAGCTTATCACTATTTATCAAAATTCTGATGAAGAATAACATCCATTTATATATGTATATATGTGTTGCTAAGGCCTTGGAGAGTGAGGAGATTAAAGCGTTTTGTTAATAACTTTCTTGCTTTGAGGATAACTCTGGGACATGAAGATAAAGGATTGTGTCTAAGGTCACACAGAGAAAGAGCCTGAAACCTGGCTCCAACCTCTACTCTCATCTTCCGGCTTGTAAAGCACTATATGTGAAAAGTATGATTATGAGAAATGAGCCCATTTCGCCATAAAACTCAATATGAGATCGTTGTTCAGGTAGTTTAAAATCAGCCTCTGCCAGGCTTATGCACAGATAATAATGTCCTGTGCTATGTCCATAATTTAAACTAAATGCAGATTTGGAAAAGAGTCCTGAGGTCTTACAAAACAGTATACAGTAAGCCCCCATTTTCAGCAGATTGGTTAAATGGGTGTTTTTAATGCAAATTAGTTCAAATTGCTATCGAGAGTAATTATTGTAAAAGAAAGGCAACGTTTCCATCATCCTTCCCTCATTTAGTTCTTCTATAGTCTCTTTTAAATAACTTAGCCGTAAAATTTCAATTGACCACTAAAAAGAAAAAAATGCTATCAGCTGTGGGGAAACAGAGGTAGGAGGAAGGGGGGTTCCCAGCAGGGTAAGGGTCCTTTCTGGACCCTGAAGGGGCCTCCGGGACCCCACACCTGAAGGCAAGCATACACACACACACCACCCATCCCAGGGGCGCGCGCAAGTGTCCTCGTCCCCGGCGCTCCCAACCCCCAGCGGGTCTTGGCGAACTGGCACTCAGCGGCGGAGCATTTCCCATGTGCTGCGCTCCTCCCGCGGGGTCTCAGAAAGCGGCAAAGCCCTCTGGGCTGGGGGTGGAAAATGGGGCCCGAGTCCCCGCGATGCGCCCCCGCCCAGAGGCGCCCCCGCCCAGGTGCGCCCCACTAGCCTGCTGGCGGGTCCGCTGTTGGAGCCAATATATTATAATAATATTAGGTGACACAGGCAAGCATATGAAGTAGAAAATTGCATCTCATTTGTTCTAAATTTGCCAAAGTGTAAATCTTAAGGGAGGTATTTTTACTTTACATATTTGTTAATGGGATCTGTTTCTTATTGCCCCAAAATGCTTAATATACAAAAAAGAATCAGATTCTCTTTCTGGGCTTAATTCATCTTAACCCACAGAAATAGTAACTTGATTTCAAATTTCGGTCTTTCCTCCCTTCTCAGTTCATATTCGCGGCATACTGATCACTCATAGTGTCTGGAGGAGCCCTTTTATTTACCTATTATGGCATCATTTGTAACATAAAACTGTTGTGTTCTCTTTTCATTAACAGATTCAGTTGCAAATGCTGAGGAAAAAATTACAAAGAGCCCCTTTTTAAAATGTGCACATTTATTGGGATTATTAAATCACGGCAGCTAATAGTGGTTGTCACCAACTTAATTTAAAAAGCTGATTATTACTCAAGTCCTATGTATTCCAGGCCTGATACTGTATAATTAGCAGTTGTGATTATTTAGTTAATTTGCAGATTAGGAACAAGTGCCTGTTCTAAAAAATGTGGCCACTCGACCTTCAGCAACTGAGAGGGAGTGAGCCTGCCCCTCCTACCAGAAAACAAAAGTATCCTGTCAAAATAAATGCATTTTGATGCAGGTCAACAGGAGCGAAGGAACATTTTCACAGATCATCTGCCTGCATCCTTCCAGCCAAAAGTCCAGCAAAAAAAAAAAAATAGCTGCTCCAGAAGTGTTTAAATTAGCTGCCTCCCTGGTGGAGCCAGATCAAATCAAATGGCACACTTGGAGCCTAAACAAGTTAAAAGATGACCCTTGTGGGGAGTAGCCGCTAAAACAATAGTAACTAGACAAAAATGTCCTTGCGACCCAACTCAGAAAAGATTTAGCTGTGAAGACTGGTCCAGAGTGGGAAGACATTTGGACGTGGAAACAGAGCCATCTCATATGCATTATTTCTATTGCTGCATTTGTCATCAGTCATATGATGGTAATAAAATTTGTAACTGTTTCCCTTAGATTCTGGTGCGATTTTACCTCCTCTAATAGACAATGCAAATGCTAAAAGGCACATATACATCTTCATTACATAAGCCAGTGCCTGAGCCACCCTCCTCCTGAGACAGTTTTATTCATTTTTGCACAATTTGCCTACTGTATGGTACAGATGGTTTCTATTAAGTAAAATATCTGTTTTCTTCCAAATTTTTAGTTTTCATGATTAAATTACTTTAAAATGATAGTACATTGTATTATCTTCTTTCATGACTTAATTTAGCTCCAATATTCCCACATAAACTGTAAGCCCAGTTTCATCCACTCAGAAAATCGCCCATATACTGTGATTTTCTGAGTTATTCCACCCTGCGATTTCTATGCTTTGTCAATTTCTTTCACCCAAGTCTTAACTGTATGGATTATTTTCCAGAGGTAAATTGAATAGGAATATAAATGGAACTCTGGACTGATATTAAAATAGGATTTTCTCCCCTAAACTGTTTGATTTTTGAGATGTCATTTGTTAATATGCGAGTTGTGTGTGCCGGTGTGTGTGCTGGTGACATACAGAGCGGCTTGTAGTGTGAAATATTCAAAGCTGCTGCCCCCAGGTGGCAGGTCTTTGGAGCTGTTTGCTTTTGCCAGCCATCTCTGAGTGCCCAGTAGCTTCTCGTGAGGCAGCTGCCTGCAAACTCCTACCTCTGCTGGAGGGCAAGCTTGGCAACGGTTCCATGCCCACCTGCCCACTGCCACTTGGAGGTGCAGCTCTGGACCTCAGCTCTGCTGAATGTTGGGACCTCCTTCCTGACTGCTTGGAACCCACCCACCCCCTTGTCTCACTCCATTAGCATGATGCTAGGCAAATGCATGCGCAGGAATTTCTCCTTTTTACATTTTGCATTCGGGTTTTATTTTGCATGCTTTCCAATTTTTCCCACTGGAATACAATCTATAGCCAAGACCCATGTTGTTCCCTCCAGACCCACACCAGCTCTTCCTGGACTGCTCATCCCCACCAGCCTCAGACCCAGGCAGCAAAGACCTTTGCACTGAAGAACATGGGGAAAGGGAGATCACAGCCTTTCCAGAAGGGAAGGCAGTATATGCCCAAGAAAAGGAAAGGTGTGGCTGGCAAGAGAGAAGACCAGGAAGGATAGAGGAGGAGACCACCTTGCAGCATTGTTTGCAGATGAACTTCTGCTCCTTCCTGGGCTGCTGGGAGCAGCAGTGCTTGCAGTCTACTTTGCAGAGATCTCCCGGAACAGGATGCCACAGCAGGGAGCTGGGAGCCTCCAGAAACAGACCTCTCCTTCAGCTCTATCCGAAGAGAGGGGAGGACCAAGAGCAAGCAAGATGTTCTAGGCAAGTCCTTCTAGAGATTGATTCCTAACAAAAAGACATAGTTTACCAAGGTAAATTATCAGAAAGACTTTTTCAAAATAAATCTTTATGTAGAGGGCATTTCTTCTAAATGCAGTAAGATTCTGGGAGATCGCCTTGTGTCTATGATTTGGTGAAGTCTGTGTGACTTGATCCCATTTTGAATCAGAAAAAAGTTTAACAAACATGGTATAAACAGGTAGGAGGTAAGGAGACAAAGGGGAAGGGAATAAATCATCTTTTTAGGTAACGGTGTCACAGAAAACAGAACATTAGAGATATCACTGACACAAGGCAACCCCAAGAGGTATGTCCCAACTTTCACTGCTCACAGATGACCAAAACACCAGATTTGCTCCAAAATGACCATAGGACTCACTAGTTACATCCATGTCAATGAGGGAAGACGGAGATGCTCACAAAGATCTGGTTCTTTTCCTACCAAGACACGTTTGGCCTCTGGATTGAAGACGGGATTTCTGGGCCATTGCCTTAACCTCTGCTCCCTTCTGCTTCTTGAGATCCAGCAGAGTCCTGCCAGCTTCTCTAACTTGTGCTTGGAAAGGCATCTATTATCTTTCCTGGTGGGTGCTAGGACTCAGAGGCCTGGAGACCATCTCACCCTCAGCTTGGCTGGTCCCCTCCCCCCACACACATGCCCCCAGAATTACCCACATTAATGCCAGGAAAATCATGCCACCCCAATCACTGGCAATTTTGGATCCAGTTACTCAGCTCAAAAGGAAACCCAAGCATTCAGAGGCAGCCATAGAGGCTCTGCTCTTGTAGATGGAGCCACAATGCTGGGGAGGGGTACAGGGCAGGAGTCCATAGCTCTCATGGGACCAGTGAATATGATCAGAGACTTCCAAGAGCTGAGAGAGCTTCCTCCTTGTCTGTGCAGGGTGGAGGGAACTTGGCAACATTGGAACATAATATTATTCCATTCAAAGGAAGATTTCACTGCTCTAAAATCAATTTCAGAATTAAGAATGACACAGGTAATACAATAAAGTCATTCAAAGATCATGGAGCAGTTAAACAATAGACTGAGAGCCTGTATTATGCAGTCACAATATACTTTAGAAGAGTGGATTCTTCCTTGCTTAAGAAAGAACATTAGATTGATGAGTTAAAAATATGTATTGTGGACCCACTGGGCCACGTTTATTCTGTGACTGCAGGTCTGGTCCTTGAAGAAGAAGTGAGGCTAAGTCTCTGGAATCCTAACAAATGTGGAGTCTGCTTCTGGCTCACCCAGTGATGAGCTGCATGACCCAGGGAAGCTATTTGAGATCTCACCAAGCCTATCTCCTCCTATGAAAAATGAGGGGAATAGTAGAAGCTTTTCATAAAGTTGTGGGGAAGAGTCACAAAGTCCATGAGGGAATGTGGCATCTGGCATATCATAGATGCTCCAGAAGTTGTACTCTCTTGCTAGCTGAAGGGGACATGAAAAGCATCCACCAGTTCCTGCAAGCTAAGGTTCGGGGCCCAGGAGAATAGAGACAGACATGCTTAGGGGAAAACAGGAAACACAACAAAGTAATTTATGTTGCATGAAGATGAGCAGGTCGGCTTCTAGATGCCTAGGGCGGGGTGGGAGAGGGAACTTGAAGAGGAAGAATGTGTCCATATGGGGACATTGAGGAAGCTCGAACAAGGAAATGGGTTTTAAGTCAGGTGTCTAAAGTCATGGAGAAAGAAGTTA
The DNA here is from genome assembly GCF_053883595.1 of Heterocephalus glaber. NCBI lineage: Eukaryota > Metazoa > Chordata > Mammalia > Rodentia > Bathyergidae > Heterocephalus > Heterocephalus glaber. The sequence continues at coordinate 56,716,145 of NW_028258320.1, forward strand.
ACCTGCTCTAGAGTCAAATAAAAAGTAATGGACATTATACCCATGTCCTAAGACAATGTAAACTGAGATAAAAACATTCACAAAGCTGTAAGTGGAGTGCATATACACACATTTTTTTAAAAAAAATAACACCATGAGGCTGAGCTCCAAAGATTAGCACTATGTTATTTGTACCTGGCAGGATTAGATTGACCTGAATACCCATTATCAAATGTTATCTTGAGAGGTTCTGTGAGCTGCTAGAGTAATAATAATGACACACACGTCTCTAAGACAAAGCTGACAATTCAGTGAGAAACATTTTCTGCCAGGTCAGCTATGGTCACAAAAACAAAATAATTGATTATAGAATTCTTTTTTACTTTGTAATTTTCTTTTATGATTTTATAAAGGCAAATGTAGATATAGCATGAATGTGGATAGCTAGTATCAAATAGCAAGGTCAGCCCCCTCCCATCGCAAATGAGATCACAGCTTGTGCCTCTGGACCCAAAAATCAATTCCAAGAAGAAGTCTATCTCAAGATATCATCAAACAGAATTATGTGCTGATATCCTTTCTATGTCTTGTACTCAGAAACTTACGAGCTCGAGCAATTAATTTCCCTATTGGATTACTTAGACAATCATATAGGAAACTATGGATATTAAAAACTATTAAGAGCATTTTAAAGACAGCATATGCTAATCTTTTCACAGAAAAGATAAAAATACAAATCCATTTTCCTCATAACCTTTTGGCCCACAAACAAGGAAGAATATGAAAATTCATAAATTTGCATGCAAAGAAAAAATCCTTCAGCTCATGAGCACATACATACAGCTCTCTGGGGAATGTACTTCACCAAATTTTATTTGGAAGCCACAATGAGGATCTGGCACATGGCCCAGACTGTCTTCGAATTTTGTCAAAGTTTTACCATCGTTGCAGATACTATATAGAAGTTGGGAACTTTATTAAGGAGACATTATCTGAGATGACTTCAACATTCAGTGACAGGAATGACATTTTCGTGGCTAGAAGGCCACAAGATGAACATGATACGTGACTGAAAGCTGTGTGCTGAAGACAGGACGGGAAAAAAGGGACTGTCTCAAAAATAAAATTAAATGTGACTTCGTCTAAATGCAATGTGTAATCCTGGACTGGATTCTGGAGCAAAAAAAGGACATTTGTGAAATAATCAAAACTGGGCAAATCCAAATAAAGTTTGTAATTTGGTTAATAGTCATGTATTCATGTTAATTTATGCATTTTCATAAATGATCCATGAGTGTTTCAGATGTGAACACTGGGGGAAACTGGGTGAAGAGCATACCAGAACTATGTACTACCTTCATAATTTTCATATAAATCTAAAATATTATTCAAAAATAAAAAATTACATGTTAAAAATGTGACAGGGGACAGGAAACTCTGTGGCGGTACTAGACATTTTCATCAAGAAAAAAATTATCATTTGGGGGAAAAGATTATAGCATGAATTATGATAAAGTCATCATGAAAAAGACACTGCCAAATCAGATGCAGAGGGCAAGTGCTACACTAGCCCAACTGCTCACTCATCAGAGAATACCAGAGAGTAAAGTCTTAAAATGCTGAATTAGCGCCACTCAAAATACAGCTTGTAACAAATGGTGTCATAATCCCAAACGAAAGGCCAGTAAAGACATTATCCTTGAAGCTCTTTCTAGAAGGAAAGATCTAATGTTGCATGACATGGACAACCCCAAAGGCTATTCCATCAGAAGAAGGCAAAGGTTGGTGGACCATCACACAATGTGGAGCAGCTGCTCACACCCTAAGTGTGAGCATGCTCTGGAAAGATTTCAGCTTTAAAACCCGACAAACTGTTGACAAGGAGAGTGACAAGCTGCACGATATGGTACAACAGGGATAGATCCTGCTTCATGGACCCAGGATTTCTCTAAAATCAAAACAAATCTAACTCCAGGTATCTCTGCCATTGGCAAGCATTGGCCTCGGTATTGTTTTCAAGCTTCTACCCTTCTCTTGTACACATAAGAGTACAGGAAGCTTCTAGAGTGTCCAAAAAATAGGCAAAGGCCTTGCATCCCCAGCTTATCATAGGTCTTATCACTCAAGCCTGGTGGCTCCCTTGTGAGCTACAGGATACAGGAATCCTGGCACCCTTGGGAGCCCTAGAGCTAAAGATGAGCTTTTCTGGGCACCTCTATCAGAAAGTCCTGCGACCCTCTTCCTCCAGTATATTTCTTTAAGAGCTCAATTTTTGGAAAACAAAACCAAGCTGGATAGAGTCTGCAACCAACATTTCCTGTCTGCAGAACACAACTACCTCTGGTGGAAAAATGACTGCAACAGTGTCAAATACCACACCTTACACAACAGTGCCCCAAGTAGATAGGAATTTCTCTGCTTTCCTTTTTAAAAAAGCAAAATTTTGTAGAAACCTTAGAGGAATTCTCATAGGTCTTATTGGTCAGGATCACAGGACAACCTGATGACCAATCACAAACAGAGGAGAACACAATTGGCAAGAATGACTCATACAGATATATCTACCTTCTGGAACTGGCCCAAAAATGTGGGGTTCCATTAGCAAGGAAGGAGGTAGCTGTCAGGTTTCCAACAGGATCTGGGAAACCCTGGTTGATTTAATGGTCAAGAGAGTGAAAATGGGGAAAATACAAGCCAAACACAAATAGATATCTCTGTAAACTGGGCATGGAATGGATGATCCCTAACTGGCTGGAGAAACAGGCGATGATGGTAGGTGAATCAGATGCTGACAGCATCACATTTGCATCACTATCAATGCAACTGAGCCAGGGGAGCAAGTCCAGGGCCCACCCTACTGCTGGCCATCACTTCCCTGGTGCTCTGGGTAGGCTGTGGAGCTCTGGCGGGAGACCTGGGCCTGGCTACTCAGCAGCCCTTAAGCCCTTCAGGAAGCCTGATGCCCTCTCGGGGTCCTCGTGTTGACAGCCAAGCAGATCCTTACCTGAGATATCAACTGGAGTGGTGGTCTCTGGTCTCTGTGGTCCCACAGTGCAGTCACCTCGTCTCTCAGAGACCAGAGAACAAATTCTGTACTGCTTTACTCCTTCTAAATGAGCCCATTCTCTAACAAGCCCCTCACTCTCACTGTAAAGGGGGGACCCTAGGTGATCCTTCATCCACCTTCACAGTCTCCTGTGAATCCACTCTTCCCTAAAATTTTCACTTCTTTTTGAAATAAAAATATCTATTTTAATCTCATTTTCTCTGTTTTTATCCTTAGATATGAAATCATGGATGAGATTAGCTAGTTTTACTTAGAAGCAATAAATGTCAAGTTCCTAATTATTGATTTTTATTATATATCCGCATACCCCCTAAAAACATATTGTGCACATCAATAGAACACTTGCCTCTCTGGGAGATTGATCAGATGAGTAAATCTCTAAGACCCCTCCTAAGGCTGATATTTAGGGATTCCACAAATGCAAAATGGGTCTCTAAGAAAACTTACTCTTTGGAAAGCCAGGGATGATGGAGTGTGGGAGAGCAGAGCTGAGCCTAGGCAGTAAACACAGATGCATGTCCATCTCACTGTGGCAGATGAAGTTATCAATGGCAATGAGGAAACGCGAAAGATGAGGCTGGGCAGGGGTGAGGGTGGGGGTTGGGAAGTGGCCCAGGGCACAGGAGGAACCCAGGAGAAACTGGACAATCTCATTTACAAGAACAAGGCAAAAGCCAGAGGAAAAGCCATTCTGTCAATAGACAGGGCCACAGGAACTTGTGTTGGGGTCTGCAACCAATGGGAAGACAAGAGGAATGTGAGGAATTGAGTTGAATTACAGGAGAAAAAAAAAGTCCTAGAATATCTTCAGGTTAAGAGTTTTTGAGAAAAAGAAAAAAGAATGCTTTAAGCTAGCTTCCCAAAAAGTGCTGCAGAACAGTGTGAAAAGAGAGTTCGTGAAGCATTGAAAAGCTGAATTATTTTTGCTAAGGTCCCTCTAGCTATGACACTATTTAATAGACCATTTAATAGACAATTACAAATCCGGTTGTCTTCATTATAGTAAACAGACAAATGCCCACACAATGGTGCAATTGAGTGGATCAAACTGTTGAGGACAGAAAGGTGAAATCCTGGAGGCTGAGAACGTTGTGATTCTCAGCACAAGGATGCACGCCACACGGCAGGGGCAAAAATGGGTCAGGGAGAAAATTCTGGGCCACTTCCCACCCCCATCCTGTGCACAAGGCCTCAGAACTTGTTGTAAAGAGGCAAAGTCCTCCTCAAGCCATCACAGTTAGAATGCACCGCAAAGGCAGGAATGGAAGGGGGAGTCACAAAATTTCTTCCAGAAATTTCCCAACCTTCCTGCTCCGCCTGAGCCATGGGGTCAGTCAGTCAGGTCCCCTCAGTGCCCATCCCACTTTCTTGTCCCACTGAAAGGCCAGCGAATAAGAGCCAGAAAGATGGCCCTGCAGTCACAGGCCCTAATCAGTGCATTTATTTATAATCCCACACTCACTGCGCCATTGAAAGTTAAACTGAAGCCAGGAGTGGTAGAGCATTTCTGTTAACTCCCACACTTGCTGAGGCTGAGGGAGGAGGATCAAAGTTCGAGCCCAGCCTGGACAACTTAGCAAGACCCTGTTTCAAAGCTTAAGGAAAGGGTAAGGGGGAAGGCTGAGGATATAGCTCAGTGTGAAGGCTGTGGACTCCATCCCCAGTACTGTGAAAAAGAAAAAGAAACAGCTGTACCACTCAATGTTCCATGCCATCTTTGGCCGATACAGATCTCCTGAAATAGTGAAAAGAAAAGAGAGCCCCTATTTTTCATCACACACACACCCATACACACACATCACAAACAGTCCATTTGATTTCTAAAACTGCTCTGGATTAAAACAATAAAGTGAAATAAAGATAAACATCGTTTAGCAATCCAAACTAGACTTCAGGCAGCTCACAATGGAGCCAGGTAGACAGGCTCTGTGGCAATCACTCACGTGTGTTCACAGACTGCCTCGTTCCTAAAACAGAGTTTTAAATAGCATGCTTCCCACAGCAGCACTCTCACTGCGGTCTGTCAATAGAATCAAGTTTAGTGAAAGTTGCAAAAGCATCAGTTCTGGCCTCAATCCTAACGCGGAACTTACATTTCCTGAATTTGGAAACAGTCTTTCTGCAGGACAGAAATTATCTTCATGATGCTAAATATGAGAGAAAGGACAACAGGACCCTAGACAAGACATGGGTGCAGGCTCTCCTGTGGCTAAAATATTACATCGTAGATAGCGGCCACGGGGATGAAACGCACACGATCTCCACAACCAGCCAGATCAATAATAGGAAACAAACGAGTAATCGATCTGATTTTTTATTGGGCATCTAATCAATCATTCTTTCTTCCATTCATAACAGAGCTGCAATCCTATTAATTCACAACCAGAGCAAATAACAGTGAATCACGTTTGGTAATTATTTATGTTATGAAGCGGCCAACTGGAGAACTGTGTGAGACATGGCTCCAAAGTCATGAGATTTTGATTTTTTTTTTTTTTTTTTTTTTTTTTTTTTTTGGTACCAGGGATCGAACACGGGACCTTCTGCTTGCGAGGCAGGCAGCAGAACCACTGAGCTAAATCCCCGGCCCATGATATTTTGATTTTTAAAAAATATTTACTAAAGCTTCAACATCTAAATAAGTGTCTTCCCTTTTGAAAACTTTCTCCTCCAGAGGCCTTTGCTCCAAAGGGTCTTCCTAGGCTTAAAGCCATCCTGAAACCTCTCCTCTGGAACTGGGTCAGAATCTATTTACAAGTCCCAAGGCATCCAGGTCACACCTTGGCTTTTGATTCATATACAATATTATTCAAGTCATTACCCGACTTCAGTTTGGCTGCTATTTGGCTGTTTAACAAAAACAACACCCCTCTAACTCAGATTCACCAAAAGGAAGGCTAACGATGTCAACCACGTTGAAATGTAACTTGGTTTATAAATGCTAAAAGCCCCTCCCACAATGCACTTAAAAATACACAAACGGCTTCTTTAAAATCCACCGGCACCAGCACATGCAGGCATAGCTCCTTTCAGTAAAGCCTCAGTTCAAACGCTGGCTCTGGAATTTCACAGGTCAGAAACCTTGCGCCAGCAGTCAAAGCATATCCCCAACTCCAGAGCCCTCTGATAAAAATGCTTTGAGTCCAGGCCCCTTGGGTTTAAATGGAGATTTTTAGCAGGAAACCTCCTGACCTCAAATAATGACCTCGAATGTCTTAGTTTTCCTGCGGTTCCGATATTCATCGCCTCCATTTGGGGGACACAGAAATTGTTTCTATCTGAGACTCCAACACATTCAACAGCGGGCTTTTCATTGCTCTACCTGCAGGTATGGGAGTCATAGATGATTCGACGTAGCACAAATGTGAGCTCTCTAATGCCGTGACAAAATAGTTTATGCATGATGATCAGCACCTAATGCCTGCCGAGAAGGGAATTGCTCCCTTGATAATATCTCCCTTGATTTTATCCCAAAAGGGAGACTTACTTTGAAAATAAACTCCCAGACCCCCTTACCACCACACTCACACACATAGCATCGCACATATAGTGTATGTTACTGTGTTCTCAACTGCAAAAGAACTTTAAAGAACCATGTCATATAATACGTAATTTTTCTACTAGAAAAGAATTAAATAAAGGTTTCTTTCAATCTGTAGCATCTGACCATCTGCTGGCTTTAACTACTAAAAGGAAAACAAGCTTTGAAACTTTAGTTTTGCAAAGGCCCAACATTCTTTTGTGTTTTAGAAAAGATCAAGACTTCTGGGACAAAAAAAAATATCTAGGAGGTTTTCCCTAGCAAGTGCTTGTCCTGAACACTGAAACATCAGCTCACCAAACTTCTACTTACATCTTTCTGTATGTGTAGCATGACTTTGTGCTTCAGTTCCATGTTCCAGAAATGTTTACCAAATGAAGGAAAGAGGAATTTAATGGCATCTGCTTTTGTGAGCAAGAGGCTTGTGTTTAATTCCTGTAAACAAGAGTTTTACTTTACTTGTTGCCATCAGAAGCTTGGCCATGTTTTAACCTCAATTTTCTCCCAACCTTTATTTCATTACAAATAAAGGTGCTAATATAGAACTGTGTGTAATAAAGGTCTTCATAACACCAAGAGAGAAAATTAAAACAATTATGAAAGTAGTTTCTCATAGTGGTCAATGATGTACAACTCCAATTTAACTGCTGTCCTATTAAGAGGTGGCATTTATAACTTACCCTTTATTTTCATTTTGTTGTATAAAAAACTTCTACAGTTTATGTAAGTTAAAAAGAGAGCAAAGTTCTGCCTCTCCTTGTGGGTGATCATGGGGAGAGTCGCTGAAGTCCTGAGGGAGGGTCCTCTGCTGTGCATAGGAGCCCTGAGACGTCTGCAGTCATTCCCCTGAATCTGCTATGGTTCCTGGGAGAGAGCTCCCCCACAGAGACTCCAGGTGGCTCTCTGAGCCCAGAAGAGGCCAAGGGTCTCTGATGCTTCAGCCACATAACAATTACCTGGGGGTGCTTGACAAATTGCAGACCCAAACATGAAGGAATTCAGTCCTCGGGCCTTATAAAGAAGAGGAGATGAGACCAACAATTGGACAATTACAATTGAAAGTGATATGGGCCACAGTAGAAGCATCAGTGTGTTCGAATGGCACATGACACTGTCAAAGAAGGCAGAGACTTACCAAAATGATGGGGACTTCTGAGCTGGGGCTCAAAGGACCAGTGGGAGCCTATCAGAGGGACTAAAGAGTGAAGGGCAAGTCACCATGGGGTGGGGAGCCCATAAAGAACATGTGTGTTGGTAACCGAGCCTAGGCAGAAGCCTGAGCAGGGTGAATGGGGCCAATGAACAAGTACTACGCCTACTTCTGCCACACAAGCAGGATGACATTTAAACCCTGTTATGTTCAAGGTGCTTCCTCTTTGTAGACAACAAGTATCTGGCCCATCTTCTGGTACTGGGGATCTGTGGTACCAGGAAAGCATCTCTGCACGCCTGTTAGTGGGATAAGTCCAGGAATAGGAAGTGGGTGTCTCCTCCAGAACGTGTTGACTTGAGACTCCACAAATAGGTTGCACTTGAGTTTTTCCAGTAAATCTTCAATGGAAAGAGGTAGCAACAGGACTTTCCACACTCTCCTGGGGGACACTGCTGCAGGAGATAGTTAATGTGCTCCCTCCTTCCCAATGTTTAAATGCCACTAAGAACTAATGTCAAAATTCTCTGCTAGGATCCTTTCCCTACAGAGAAAAATCTTACCATCAAATGAAAGAGAATCTTCAACATTTCCAGTCTTCCAAGATTATAGAATTTGAAAATAATGTCCATTGAGGTTTAAACGACATCTTTGAAAATTTCTCACCTCTCGGTCTCACAGGTGACCTCAGACATGGTTTTATCTCTCAGCCTACACAGCTCCCAAACCCAAGACCCCGTTCCAGCTCAGGTTTTCTGACCTCCTCCAACCCCACCCTGTAGAACTAATCATGCCAGCATGAAGTGCCTCCAACCTACTCAGCCCTCTCGGTTATTACACCATGGAAAGTGTTTCCTTACATGTCTGTCACCCACATCATGGCTACCTGGAGCCACACATTCATTGGAGAAGGGTAGTTGAGGAATTAAATGGATAGGTAGGAAAAAAGTAAAGGAAATCAGGGGTCATTCTCCTTCCCGAGTTTCAAGTCTTGGTTGCTAGTTGCTTGCTGTTCCTTCCCCAATGCTTAAATTAACAAACTATTAAATAATCACTTGAATGAGATTTAAAATAGAATGAACAAAGATTCTGCAAGAATATGCCAATTTCCTTTCTCCACTCAAACTCAACATCAAACTAAAACATCCCTCCATGATTTTATTTTTTTACCGAGAGCAATGGAGTGCTGGTCTGTAAGAGAAACTGACATGGGTGCCCTTGTCTCTATAGGTTCCAATAATGTATGGTGTCCTTCTAACAAGACTTTAATGGAAACATTGGTGTGTAGACACAGAGAGTATCTTCATTCCTGCACAGCCAAAATGAACTAGACACCATTCTTGGACAGAAGAAACATAATGTTTATTTTTGTTCATAAAATACAAGTGGAGTTTTATAATTATTTGCTCAAAATACAGCACACTTCATGAGCTTCTTGGACTACTTGATGTAACAATTGCTGGCCTGGCCTGCTTTCATTAATTAAAAACAGAACATATCCATAAGAGAAAGATCACTTTTTCTTCTGAGCAGGTGGGTTCTGTTGGGATCCAAACTTTGAAAGTTTCCAGTAGGTAATGAATCATGGTATTGATATACAGTGTGATGACAAAGGTTATTTTGAATAAACTTCTAGTACAAACATTCAATTAAATTTTGCCAAAACATTTCTTCTTTTCTCAGAGTCCTAAGTACATATGATTTATCACCATTTCCCCATTGCTACTGATTATCTGGTACCACAAAAAGGAGCCACATTTTTCCTTACTTTTTTTTTTTTTTTTGTATCCAGGATTGAACTCAGGTCCTTGCACTTGTGCAGCAGGCGGCAAAACCACTGAGCTAAATCCCCGGCCCCTGAGCCACATTTTTCATTAGGCTATATTTAAATAAAAGGCACTTAAAACATAAAAACCGGTGCTTGTGTTTCAGTGTTTTGTTAGAAATGCATGTGTTTGTGCCCACATCCTGCTCTCCACTCTCTAAGCTTGAAACATAAAGCATGGGCCACTGGGGAGGACAAGTGGGGCAAGGGAGACAAACACCACTGCCAAGGGGAACAACAGCCCCCTCACTGAGCCCACATTGGGCCCGTGTGCCTTACATAGGCTCCCTTCCTCACCTCTCTGAGCCTGGGGATTTCAGAGACCCTTTTAGAGATGGGGAAACAGAAATTTAGGAGTAAGCATCCTGCCCAAGCTCATTTCTGAGTTTCAAGCCCACTGTTGACACACAGAGCAGAGTCACCAAGCCCCACATGTCAGAGGCTGGAGCTTCACTGCATTACCATACCAGAAGGATTTCTAGGACCAAACAAATAATTCCCCATCCATGCTATTGAAATATTTCAACTCTCCTTCTTCCCGAAGCCACCAAGACTCTTAGTCACACTTCTGATAAAAGAATTCCCTTCACCCATTGCCACCCTCCAAATGTTACCAGCCTCCCAGCTCACAACAGAGCCAACTTGCCTAATTCTGGTATCCCATTGACTCACACACTTCTCCAGTGTTTATTTGTCCCAGTGGTGGCCCGTGAAGCACCGCCATGTTCCTCTAACATCTGGGACTCAGTTCAGCTCTGCTCATGACTCAGTGGTCTGCAGAAAGGCATGCTGAGTCCAGATGTGCCCATCCCTTGCTCAGTAGGATGCAGCAGAGCCAAACCAAAGGTGTGGGTATCCATCCCATGGCACACCAGGGCCAGATGGGTCAGGTCACTGCAGAGGAACAAGCAGCGCCTTCCAGAGGCAGGTGGTGGGCTTTACTCTGTGGCTCTGGGCACTGGAGAAAGATTCCCCCGCTGGCACCCTTGGCAAGAGGAAGTCAGGACAGCCTGGTCCGGAGGCCTCACATGATCCCCCACCCCCACCCCCAGCTGGAGCTGCCCTCACAGCACCACGGCGGAGGACAGAGACCTGGCCTTGTAAGTGATCTGCTTGGGGAAAGTAGCTGAAATGCCAAGAAGTCAGGGCCCCAGCCCTTCGCTTCTGGGGCCTCAGCCTCCTTCTTCTTCCACCCTGAGTGAGACCTCCTCCCTCCCCTGAGCCTAAATACAAGCTTTCCTCGTGTTCCCCTCCTCCCAAACTTTACCCTTTGCCGACTGCATCTCCAGGATGAGCAACTAAAACATCAGCTTGCTTCAGCTTCCCAGCTGCCCCTTCACCTGTGCGCAGGAAATCTTATTACCATCTAAAATATTATGTATATTATTTACCAGATCAATTTACTTATATATGGATTCATTAATATTATTATTTGGCAAAAGAGATTAAAATTATATTCTCTCTCCCAAGCAATAGAAAGGGGAGAACACACTCTAAACAAATAAACAGGCATTCATACCATCGAAAAAGGATCCATTTCTATGAGGGTGGATGCAGCCTAACAGCCAGAAAGATAGCAGGTGGGGCTCAGCACCTCCCTGGGACCCTGAATCACACACATCATCAATAATGAGCAAGGCGAGGCCATGGGCTTCCTGCTTCCCTATATACTCAAAAGCTGGTTTAAGTTCAGGTTTCTGGTCCCCACCAAAGGCCTCCTGGACCAGAAACTAGGGAGGGAACTCAGGACTCCGTACTTTGTGCAAGTCCCCCAGCTGATTTTGGTATACACAGAGTTTTGCTTCTGCATCACAGAGAATCACTTCTTTGCCTAAGGATGACATTAATCCAGGACTGACCCCATTGCCAGGGAAGGAGAATGGCTTACAAGGCTGGCTGACATCAAGCACTGGAGCCTACTGATCACCTACCCTTCTTGGTGGTCTTGGCACTCTAGTGTTCTCCTATTGCATTGTCAGGAGCCCTTTCCCTGGTCCAATCGCCCTCACCAACTTCCACTCATCTATGCCTGACGTCCAGATGAGCCTCTCCTGCCTGTGTCTTCATCAAGCTCTACTGCTGCTTCACAACACCTCTGGCCTTACTGAGCTACAGTTGTTTAACCTGTGAACCCACTTCCCTTTACCTCCTTAGCTCCTGAGAAATCTAGAGTGAAGGTCGTCTTTCTATCTCCAGACCTCATCCCTGACTCCTGATGGTGGTGCTGGATCACAAGCATGGAAAAAGTGATAACGGAAAATGTCCTCTCAGAAACAAGTCTGGAGAGAAAGCCCAGGGACATGGTTGGTGACAGAGAAACCTTGTCCATGGGACCAGGCTCCTGGAGTCTGCCTCACCCAAACTGAATATCAACTTCACCACTTGCTCTCTGAGGAAACCTGGGCAAGCAACAGGACCTCCCAAAGCCTCAGTTTCCTCATCTGTTAGGTGGGGATAGGCCCTACCTCATAGGGTAGTCATGTAATTCCTTGGTGAGAACAGTCCTCCTGCGAAGCTCTGCTGATGGAGGTGAGTGAGGGAAGAACACTCACTTCTCCTGGGTAACGTGGTCATTTTGTTTTAGAACACAGGGCTTGAGGTCACTACCTGTGTCATGAAAATTCTTGTTTTGTTTCTTAACAGCATAAAAATGCAGAAACAATCATCAAAAAGCACCTAGAAACAATTTCATTCTTGTCTTTCTTTTTATAGACCTGAGAACTAAAGCAGAGAGAGGGGAGAGGCTACTCTACTCCAAGCACTCAGAGCCAGGCTCTCCCTTGTGAGGAGAGGCATCACACGGAGCTGTTCCTGTTGGATGAGTAACCTTGGGCTAGATTTCCAATCAGGAATGCAGAAATGAATCCATATGCACAGAGGCAAACCGCTAAATTGCCCAATTTCACGTTCTTCTCCAAGGAAGAATTTTACTTTTCAAAGTTATTTTCAAAATGAACTGATTTTATGATAGATATTTCTTGTCATTTGAAGAATAATTTCTCCAAGAAAAACTCTGCAAGAAAAATATATTGCCCAGTAAATTCAGAGTTTTGATTGGAATTAAATTCTGATAGGAATGGGATTTATTCATTCCTCAGCTTCCAGCGTGCTGGGCCCTGCTAGGATCCAGAACTGCAAAAATGTGCAGGGCAGGCTGAGGGGATCCAGGAACAGGAAGGACAAAGCCAAGATAGTCTGCAGTACAGACAAGGCAGAACTGGGATGGCCAGGGTCCAGAGCGTGCCCACTGACGTGCCCCCAGCCATCCAAGGGCATCTCAGAGAGCTCCCAGAGGGGAGGGGGTTGCCAGGAGCCTTCAAGGATGTGTTAACTGTGCACTGATGGGGAAGAGGACCAACAGCAGCCAGAGACGGATGCCTAGGGCAGTGGCCTTTGGGGGCTGGGAAGGGAAGAGTCTGGAGAGGACAGGAGAAGGAAAGAGCTGGCCCCTTATAGTCCAAGCCTTATTTGAGGACACCAGGAGGTCACTGAAATGCCCATAGAAGTGGGGAGACATGACCACCTTTGTCCCGCTGGCTGTACTGTGTGGACAGAGCTGGGGACAGGGTCTGAAGGGAAGCCACATGAGGTGCTTCGTAGTCCAGGAAGAAGAGAGCATGCAGGACTGGTGTGGTGCAGAGGGGACAGAGTAGACTGGGACAAGGCTTTCTGGCTGGATAAGGGTAGGCAAAGGAAAGGAAAGTGACAGGATTCCCAAAGGCTCCCAAGGCTATGGCTTGAGCAGCTGGTGAGGCATGGTTAACAGTACAGAAGAGAGGGCCAGAGCCGGGAGTCTGTGGGGCTGCTGCGGTGTTGTCAAGGCAGGTAGACAACAACACAGGACGGTGCTGCAGTGCGGGTGGGGGCCAACTGGAACATGATTTCCCATAGCTCCTAGAGAGGATAGACTGGCTGGAGTCGCAGTGTGCATGGAGGCCTGAGGCATAGGTGGCACAGGAGTGGCCCCAGATGAACAGAAGCCACAGGCGTGAAGAACAATAGGAAAGAAGAGTTCTCCCCAAGAACTGTGTCTAAGTCAGGTGACACAAGGAGAGTGAGGATTGTGGGTGACCCTGTTCCCCACACTTCAACTAATTCCTGACAGGGATGGAGACTGTTGTGTGGCTCTCTTGCTCCTGTTCCCAGAAAAAAAGCACACACTCATCAGAGACAGTGGAGCACATTTCCATGGGGGATGATAAATCCCAAAAGACAAAATGAGTGAATGCTGGGTGGAATTAAAGAACCCAATCCTGTTCTGGCCATTGTGCCAAGATCTTCTGAGGACAAGGAACACAGCGAGAAGCTCATGCTTTCCAGAGCTCTCCTCCCTATGGGTACCAAGGGCCGCTACATTGTTGACAAAATCTGAGATCAGGCTGTCCTCTGCCAGCTCACCACACAAACAAAAACCTTAGAGCTCTTCTTCAGGGGTAACAAGGAGCTGCAGTCCAGGCCCCTATCAAGGTCCGAACTCCTTCTGGGTTTGCCAGGATGGGTCATGCCCTGCAGCCCTTACAGCAGGGAGGGAAGGGTTTATGGGGCATAGCGTGCCTGCCCTAAAGGAGCAGCAGCCCCCAGACAACCTGAGACCCCGAGTGCACCCCAGGTCACCTGCCCTGCTTCCTTTCCCAGGGTGGGTTGTTGCAAAGCTAGAAGTACAACAGGGGAACACAGGCTTCATGCTATTCTGGGGGTAATTTTCTATTCAGCCCTTGCTGCAGATGGAAATTCCCACATTTTTTTAACCTATGTATCATCCAAACATCAAAGACTTTCTCTTAAGCTGCAAATAAAATTTAAAAGAAGGCTGTTGTCACAGATAGCCTTGGATAAGTTTGTTTGCTGGGGTGTCTGACAGAGAAGGAATAGGCCAGGGCCAGGAAGAGGCTCAGGAGCACAGGCTGTGGGCTAGGACAACCCAAGTAGTCACAGTGTTCCTTGTAACCAGGAAAGACCTGGGGTGGCTGTGCAAAGGGGTGACGCCAAGGCAGCACCATGCACACGTCTGTCATACCCACAGGGTAAGAGTCTGACTACACAGAGAGTTCCTCTGATATAAGACAGACTCAGATCAGACTCAGAGCCTGAACAGGGTCCCAGGGTCCTTCGGGAAATGAGTTTGAGATGGCCCAGTCCTCAGCCAAGCCCAACACTGCAACTCTGACTTCTGTGTCTCCAGTATAATCAGTGGAACTAAGCAATCGCTTCCTAAAGCATGGCTAAGCTCCTCTTTAGGGTTGAAAATTGTGAATTTTTTTTTTCCTGAGCTCACCTTTTGGCTTAAGCAGGGAGATTAAAGAATTTAGGTCTAACAATTTAGAGGGTTTTCTGGCTTAAAAAGTAGAAAATACATCTGTAAGCCTGATTTTAAACATTATAATCTTCTTATTTCAGGGCATCAATGGCATGGATAACCAAGCTATTTAGCCTCTGTTAACTTTTTTTTCTTTTAGATTGCCAAAATGATTAAACCCTAAAATGTGGACATACTGACTTTTTTCAATTTGAATTTTAAATTATTCAAGCCAAAGCTACCACCCTGCATACTTAACAAGCAGTCATTTGAGGAGTAAGTATTATATAGCAAGACCCTAACCAAACTATTGCCACTGAAATGCACAATCTTACTGTTTATTTTAACTTCCCCATTCTAATACATATTATGGTAGATAGATTACATACAAATAATACATGGTACATAGTAACATACATAAGATACTATAGGTACATAGTCATATACACATACACACGCACCATATTAACAAAGTAGCAAATTAATTGCTGAATAATTGGGTATGACCTATTCAGAGGCATAATTGTGGTGTTATTTTAGCCTTCTCCACCTATTTTAATGCACACATTTTCAGAGCCACACAAATAAACCAATCCATCTTTTATTACCCATCACCACAAATTCTTAATTCCTAATTCCCTCTTAAACGTCCCTGGTGATTTAGCACTGACAGCAATTTGTTTAAGATAGATATTTACTGCTGGGTCTCGTGGCCAGGCCTGCATGTCAGAAGGCAGAAAGGAAAGAATCATACTCCATTAGATTATTTGTGAAAGAGAGCAGACGTGATGAATGATGCATGTGTGTGTGCGAGGCACTGGCCAGGGCTCAGGCTGCTGATGAATGGTGCAGCCTGCATCCAGGCGTCTACTCCAGGGCTCTGAGGCTGGTGGGTGTGGGAACTCCGTTCAAGGGGTTGCAACGGTGCAGTGGTATATACCCAGCCAGTCAATACAGAAAGGATAACTCCCACTCTCTCTCTCACTAAGCACAAATGGTCATTATTGATTCCAGGAGGCTGGCCAGAGGAGGAGGTAGGGTCCGCTGGGAGTCACAGCCTAGCTCATTCAATCACAGCATGTTTCTCAGAAGATCTGGTTTAACAATTCCTCACAGGGGCGAGGTTTTGCCAAAGTGTATTTGGCTGAAAGGCCTTGAATGTGTCTTGCATAGCCTCCACACCACTGAGGAGGAAGGGCCAGACTCTGTGGGTGTTCCTATTTCCATTCCCATTTTGTAAACTCAGGCCCTACCCACCTGTGAAGTGCTCCCAATTGGCCTCACTAGCCAGCAGCTCCCAAATCAACAACTAGCTTTGTATAAGATCAAGAACCAAACAGAACCTTCTTGTAGAAACCAAAAGCCATTAAGAATCCAATGATGCCACTGTGATTTTAAACTGGGTATTTATAAATCAACTTTCATGGCCAAGCCATCTTTGGAATGTTTTTTGAAAGCAGAATGCCATGCATAGTGTAAGTAAAACACCTGAGACAGAAATTCCTTGAGAAAGAGGTGCACTTAAAATTGCTATCATAATTTTGTTTCTTCCTCCTAAAACCACACCACACACACAGAGACTACGATGTTAGAAAAGTAGTATAAATATTATGAGACTAGGAAATTTTGACCTGTTAATCATTTAATAAGATGTTCTTTATGGAGAGAAACAAATTCATACTGAAAAATGAAAAGTAGATTTTCAGGTAGACCTATAATCTTATAAATAGGCTTCCCCTCCCTGGCAGATTCAACCTAACAAGCAGAGCAGTCCGTAGTAAATTAAAGGTGGGAAGTTGACGAGAGTCGTGGTTTCTGTTTCTCTCTGGCTCTCCTAGCCCTCCAAGAGGGAGCCCACCTGCTCCTCCCGCCTGTCTCGGCCTCTATTCTTCATTACACAACAGATGACCTATCTGATAGACGTCTTCCCTCCTGCAGGTTCCTGTTGCTGGCCTTCAGTGAGAATAAAGCCAGCAACCCTTTTTATCTTCATTCTGCCGAGGTTCCCATCCTCTGTTTTTTTCTAAAGATCGTTTGCCAGCGCTGCTGGCTCGGTTGTACCCAGTGGAACGAGCAACGTCTTCTGAACTGACAATTCTGACTTTTTACTGCTTGTGATTTTTCTAAAGCATGACAACCTCTTGCATGAAGACACGGTAAACCTTTTCAGAAAAGGAAGCCATGAAAAGAAAGGCCTTTCAAGAAGTGGAAGTGGTTCCTGCAGGAGCCAAGCAAAACAAGTCTCCTATGTATTAATTTAATTTGGCTGCACCTTATAGGTAGCAAGAAAAATTAGAATCATGCCATCTGTGAGTTTGTGTGTGTGTGCATGTGTGTGTGTGCGTGTATGTTTTCAATAAGCACTTCATGTGGAAGTCATTAAGAAAAAGCATCATATTTGCAACCCAAAACCAGAAGATTTTGTCTGTTTCATATTTACACATATGCCATATTGTGATTTATTTAATATGCATTGGAAATTATGTGCCTAATTCCAAAAACAAATAAGAGTTTCTTGTCAACATAGTTCTGTTGTATGTTTTCTCCTCCAAAATAAGCCAAATCTAAAGGTTGTTCTTTCCACAGAGGCACTAAGGGATGATCTAAAACTTACCGTAGTGATGCATGGAAGTTAAATTTCCAACGAGGATATTCTATCTGTTAAGTGCAAAGGTTATTTCAGAGTATCATTATAATTCAGTATTGTTTTTGCAGCAATGTCAGTACAGGATTATTTGAACATTATTTCAGAATATTCCTGATATTAGTATAGATTGGAACAGACCACTGACTGCAAGACTCGATCACAATAGACTCCCCAGAGATTTCACATCAGACCAACCAGTGGACAACACACATGTGTTTCTCTCAGCATCCTGTAAAAATTCTTAAGAGCTCCCTGGACTTATTGGAAGTGTACTCTGAAAGACAGTGAAAACCCACTTAGGAATTTGTTTGATTCCTAATTTCTTAAAAGCCCATGTTTTTCTGACCATTTTACTTCCAATTTAGATATAAATAGCTATTTAACTAAAATCAGATAATGCTTACCTCTTACTGAACATTTATGAAACATCAAGCTGTGTTTAGGTTGGAGTCAGAAATTGCAATATTCATTTCCGCTTATAACTCACTGCAGAAAAAGTGCTCATCTTGGGGGCAGGGGACACATGGGAACACTCAGTGCTTTCTACTCTAGTGTGCTGTGAAAATAACACTTCTCTGTTAGAAATAGAGGCTGTGTATAAAAAAAAAACAGTTCATCCATGTTGGGCCACCTGCCACCAATCCTAGCTGACCTGGTCAAGCTGCCTCTCGTGGTGGAGACCACTGCACAGTTGGAGCAGCCCCGGTGCTCACTGGGCCCCTCTTCAGCTCAGGTCTTCCCTCTCTCCATCTCTCCTTCCTCCACTGCATGCATGAGCCCAGGAGTGTGCTTGTGTGAGTGCGTGCATTTGTGTGTGTGTGCAAGTGTGCATATGTGTTCACAGATGTGTGTATCTACATGTATGTGTTCGTGTGTGCTTGTGCTCATGAATGCATTGTGCATCCATATGTGTGCATGTGCACATGTGCCCGTGTGAGTACATCCACGTGCCACCTTCTCCTCTTCTCTGTGCAGCATCCTCCTCCTGCTCTTTCCACTCATTAGAAAGGACTCACTGGCTTGCTGTTGGTCCAGACTCACTCACTCTGGCTACCTTCATTCTCCTCCCTGTGTGAATGGACTGTGAGCCCACCCAGGGCTGCAGGTGAGACCCCTTCTCAAATGCTTGACTTGCCAGTCTTTCAGCAGCCAGCTGCCCCTCTGAGGCCACCTCCCTGCTTCTCAGAGACTAAAGACATAGAGCAGGGTGAGGGGACAGTCAGATAGAGCGATCCACGTGGTTGGCACCTGGAAATCCTGCACAGCCATGAGGCCTAAACCAGGGCCAGCAGACTTAGGAAAAATAGTACTCCTGACCTAAAAGAACGCAAGGATCTTCATGAACAAATTTCTCTTCAGTATTCATGAGCCCAGGCCTGATACCTAGCATGGGAGCCTTGAGGACCCTCCTGGCTGGACCCTGGGATCCTCAAACATGGGAGCTGCTCAAAGTGGGGTTCCAAAAAACATATTTTTTGCCTCATCCTCAAAGATATTATCTTTTCACTATAATTTCTTAATACCAAAATCCAAACCAGCCATGATTTTAGCTGAAGGGGAACAGGTAGATGGCAGAGACAACACTTCTGAAGATACTCTGAGCCTTGTGTTCAGATTTTCTGGTTTGATGCTAGCTCCTTCCTTACTATGTTACCATGAGTAAACTACTAAACTTCTCTGTGCTCCTTCTCCTCATCTGTAAAGTGAAGATAATGACATGAATTCCCTGTGGGGTTGTAGGACAAATCAACACTCTGGCATATGAAATCACCTTAGAGCAATGCCTGGCACTAACTGAGTACTTGATATCTGTTAATACTAAAGTTAAAATGATTTAATGTTGCCTATAATTATCCAAGCTTAGTATAAATTTTTAGCATCATCAGTGAAAGTTTCCAAATGTCAAAGTCAGCAGTTTAGTCCTGGAAACACAAGCTATCAAATGACAAGCTGGTATTTCTGATAAATCAAACTGGGTCAGTACTAGGCTGAGGAAGGTGTCTACCAGGCAAGAAGGCCAAGGTCATTCCCCGATGACCCCTATAGGGGTCCATACAAGTACAGTTGGGTGACTCCACTTCCTGCCCTCTTCCACGGCTATCCTTCTAACATACGTTTTGGTTCTGGTCCGATTTGCTTTTTTCTAATAAGTTGTTGGCAACACCTTCACCAAAACATTCATTTTCCTAGCCTGTAAATGATCTTTACCATGCACAAGAAGATCTGGGTTTCATCACAGCCTGAGGACCTCTTGAGGCCTGGATGTTGCAATGCATTTCACAAACAATAGCTTGGAGTTAGAATGAAAAAAAAGTGTGGTGAGCTCTCCATGCCCAAGCACCAGGCAGGTCTTCTAGCCATTTTCCCAAGACCCTGCCAAAAAACTCAAGGAATGAAAGTAATTAGAGCCCTGCCCTCTGACCCCCACAGAGCCAAGCAATCCTGCCTTCTTTGGGGGGCATGAAAACAAAGGGTGAAATCAGAGGCTCCCTAGGGGTCAGGTCTGAAACCAGAAACTCCTTCCAGCCTCATCAGTGGAGAATGCTAAGGATCCAAGAGAAAGACTTAGCCCTTCATGCCAGCCCTGTCCATCCCAGCAGCTCTGGGGCCATGCTCAGTGTTCCAGCAACTACCTGGCCCTTTGCCAGGGGCCCTCCCAAGCTGAGCATGCCCGTGTATACCTTAAATACTGTGCTCCTTGTTTCTGTGTCTGTTCTGCCAGACAGAAGCAAGAATAAGACTGGGCTTCATAAGTCCAGTGACACCAAATAATTCCCCAGGGACCTGACATTTGCTGTGCCGTGCATGCTGGGTTGCTATTAAAATTGTTTTTCAAGTTTCCATTTCATCTCTTCCCACTCCCAGACTAGTTTGATGGTTCTCATTAAATTTTCTTCATCAAGTTTTATATCTGAAGTACTTAAGAATAGTTTTCTCATTTCCAAGATCTACATTACGTCATACCTATGATATCTCCCTAAAATCTATTTGCATCTTATCAGAAAGAACCTGAGTTCATCAATATGCAGCATCCACCCAGCAAGCAGATGCCAGTGTGCATACCTAGCACATAAAAGTGCAGCACTTCTGTAGGTGACCACTCCACTCCCCTGAACCCTTCCAGCTGGTCAGTTGCAAGTCCTATAGGTCCTTTCTCAAGAATTTTCTTTGAACCAGCAGCTCCTCCCCAGTCTCCATTATAGCTACACTCATCTTTCTTCTCATCAGTCATTCCCAGTATATCACACTATTCTCCAAATCTCCCTCTACCACATCCACTTAAGCAAATCCAATCCATGCACCCTGGACTGTGCAGCTGTGCCTGGAGACCTCTGCTTATTTCTTGGCTTCAGTCTGTAGGACAATGTGCTTTGGAAGACCATCTCAGTCTAATTGCAACCATATTTCCAACCTCATCTTTCACCAATCCCCATGCCCATTTACCCTAAACTAAAGCCCTACAGGGCAACTGTACTGCAGTCTCACCTTCCTGTCCAGAAAGTCCCACTTTCCTTGCCTCTGACAGACTTCTGGCAGCTGCCAGACCACCATGTCACTTGGTATTTCTGCATTTTGTAGTCTCCTCCCACATGGATGCTGGGCTTAGTTACATGAGTTGCTTTAACTGGTGGGATATTAGCAAGAGCAATACAAGTAGAATCTGCAAAAGTAAAGTCTTCCTGGAGCACTTCTTTTGGAACTCTGAGCTGCCATGTGGTGAATCCAGGTGCTCTGCTCAAGAAATTGCAAAGAAAGGCCACACAAGAAGTCACATGGAAAAAACTTGCTCAAGTTTATATAAAGGCCAAGGAAAGTCCAGCCAGGCCAGGGTTCCACTCAAGACCCCAGAGGTGACATTCCCAGTTGTGATCTAAGTTCATCTGCATGAAATACTCAAAGTGACACCAGAAGAAATATATGGCTGAACAAACTCAGTCACAGGATGTGAGAGATAATAAACAATTATTTTAAGCCTATGTTCTAGGGCTGTGTTATACAGCAGTAGACAATGAAAAGCATAAGCTGCAACTCAATTCAGTCCAAAATGCAGGAAGCATTCAAAACTCCAATACCCATATATTAGGTATCTTGCCATAATAAAAGATTAGGCAAAAGAACATTGGACAGTTCCTTAGGGCTTTGCACCCCAGTTAGATAGTCTTGCTCATGAATTCTCTATAGAACTATTATTTTGAGCACTTACCCTGTCTAAGATGCAAAGATTTTTTTGTCTCCATTAACCTTGGATTTCTTCACCTTTGCTAGTCAATTTCCATTCATATTTAACCTCTAGGGCTGGAATCAGCTGCTCCTATGAGAATGAATGCACTCTAAGCTCTCCCTGAAGGTCCAAAGCTGGAAACTCTGAGAGAATAATGTGGGAATCCAGGGAGCATCAACTCACTTAGGGGAAATGACTTGATTACAAGTGGAGTCATTGTTGCTACTAATATCTCCTCCGATCATTTGGGTCAAAAGAGACAGCATTTTTGCTTCATACTTGAAGATCCATTAACTTTTTCTTGATACTAAAATGTAAAGTCCAAAAAGACAACCCCATTCTAAAGGCTGAACAGTGAGGATGACTGTTAGCAGAATACATCACCAGGTACAGCAACATGCTTTCCATAAATCTCTTCAGTACCTAAAGGACAAAGCTAAATGGCTTCCCATGTCCACCAAAATTAATACCTTTCCCAATTCTTCAAGGAAGAAACTGATTTTCTCAAGCTAATGAACACCAACCACTTGGATCAAGACTAAGATCCCACCACCCCATGAATGTACCTGCTAAAAAATCCACTTCCCCTTTCTTGGTTTTGGTGTATTCAACTATGAAATTAAAGAATTATATCATATTGTCTCCAAGGCTCTCATTACCCTTATCATCAGGTGCTGTAAATGTATTCTAGGTCAAGAATCACACTAGGAGTGTCATCAGCTTATGAATGCAGTTAGGATGGCTTAGAGTTTATTTCCAGACACAAACGAACACTGGCCTCAGACTCAGGACATGTAGGTTTTAGCCTCAGTTCTGTTCTAACCAATCATGTGAAACCAGACAAGCTGGTGGTCTCAATAGGCCTCATGTGTAAGACAGTCAGTGGCTCTTAGTGTTGCTGCACAAAGCTGACTGGGGGATGAGAGAGGGCAGCCTTCCCAAGGAAGAAAGTTTCTAGGTCTTTCCACCTCACTCCAATCAATAGACTCCTCTATGATTTCACTGAGCAAGTAGTTGGAAGGCTTAAATAAAAGGGTACCTGGTTTGTCTCAGTTTTCTGAAAGAAAGAATTGAAGTATCTAATCCACTTTCAGTAGCAATTACTCAATTAATTTTGCATTAGTTTATAAAAGATTTGAGTATCTTTTCCTTGCAAATATAATGCCAAGCACTATGAGAAAGGCAATTTCAGATGCAAATAAGACCCTGCCTCTCGAAAAGAATGGGAAACAGAAAAGTAAGATATAGACAAAGGATTGAACAAGGCAACCAACAAAATAGGAAATAACTGAGCCACATAGACAAGGAAAGTTAGGACGTGTAGAAATTCCCAAAGAAGCAACTAAAAGTGTCCTGGAATTAAGAAGTGATTGTAGCACAGTTCCACAATACAAGATTAATATACAAAAGTCAATTACTTTCCTATATGCCAGCAACAAACAATTAGAATTTGAAATTAAAAACATAACACCATTTAGCACAAAAATATATTAGGTGTAACCCCAGCACCAAGGAGCAAAGCCACCCACAGTGCTGAGGAGGTGAACCTTCTGGTCCACTGTACCACTGGCCCCAGCACCAAGGAGGTGAGCCACATGGGCAACAGCAGCACACATCCCCCCAACATTGAAATGAGAAGACACGTAAACAAGCCTCAAAACCAGACTTCCAGATCATCTAAAGCAACTGCAAAGGGAAATGAGATGGAGTACTCTGATACTCAACCACCTGGACTCCCTGAACTGACAACAAAAGAGGATCTGGAAAATATGAAATCAGAAATAATTTCTCAGATAACAGCAAAGATTTTGCCCATAGTGCAAGACATGATTAATAAGTCCAGACAGATTTTAAAAAATGGAGGAACTGAGGAACATGATGGAATCCCAACATAGGAAACAACTGGAATCCATAAAACAGACACAAACAGATTTCCAGGAGATCAAAAAATCCATTGAAAGTTTATGCACCAGAATGAACCAATGTGAGGACAGAATTTCACATATAGAAGATAACATTGCAATTAGTGGCCAGGAAAAGAAAATTTTCTTTAAAATATTATGGAACTATGGGAAATCAATTCAGCAGCTGCTAGATGATGTAAACAAGAATAATATAAGACTGATCAGAGTCAGTAAAGAAATAGAAGAGAGTGCAGAAGACATGAAAAAACTATTAACAGAAGTGACTGCAGAAAACTTCCCAAGCACGGAAAAAGAACTTGACAGACAGATAAGTGAGGCATATAGCACTCCAACTAGCCATGATCAAAAAAAATCTACACATAGGCAAATAATAGCTAAGATTCTAGAAACCAAACAGAAGAACTGGGCTGGGGATTTAGCTCAGTGGTTCCGGCCCCTGCCTCACAAGCGCAAGGTCCCGAGTTCGATCCCCAGTACCAAAAAAAATTTTTTAAAAATACCCCAACAACTGGGCGGACCGGGGATTTAGCTCAGTGGTTCTGCCGCCTGCCTAGCAAGGGGAAGGACCCGAATTCAATCGCTGCTACCAAAAAAAAAAAAAAAAAAAAACCAAAAAACGAAGAACAAAATTCTACAAGCAGTTAGAGAAAAGCAACAAATCACGTTCAAAGGAAAGCTTATCAGAATCACAGTAGATTTCTCAAAGCAAACCCTCAAGGCAAGAAGAGCTTGGAGTGATGTATTTCAAGCCCTAAAGGAAAACAGCCTCCAACCCAGACTGATGTACCCTGCAAAACTATCTTTCAAAATTGATGGAGAAATAAGATACTTTCATGACAAAGAGCACCTGAGGAACATCATGAATACCAAACCAGCACTCCAAAAACTTTTAGAAAATATCCTAGGAAAAGACAACAAGGATTACAACCCCAGGAAGCCCAGCAGAATAAATCTATAGGGTGTGACAAAAGATTAAATGCAAATGAGGAATATCCAAAAAAAAGAAAAAATCATGACAATGAAAGGTTAATACATATCAGTTATAACCATTAATGTTAATGGTCTCAATTCACCAATCAAAAGAAATCAACTTGCAGAATGGGTCAAGAAGCAAGATCCAACAATATGCTGCATACAAGAAACACACTTAATTCAAAAAGAAACTCATAAACTAAAAGTTAAAGGGTCGAAAACAATACTTCATGTGACAGGAACCTGAAAAAAAGCAGGAGTAGCTATCCTCTTTGCAGATCAAGTGGATTTCAAACCAACACCGATTAAGAGAGACAAAGAAGGACATTACATCCTTGTAAAGGGAACAATCCAACAGGAAGAGATGACAATCATAAATATATATGCACCAAACACTACTGTGCCCAACTATATGGCACAAATACTAACGGACATGAAAAATCAAATAAGCACTAAAACAATAGTAGTGGGGGACCTCAATTCCCCACTGTCAAAAATAGGTAGATCAATTAGACCAAAAAAAATCAATAAAATACTAGAACTCAATCAAAATCTTGAACAAATGACTTAACAGATGTTTACAGAGTCTTCCACCCCACAAAATCAGACTAATACACATTCTTTTCAGCTGCACATGGGTCATTCACCAAAATAGACCACATATTCACTCAGAACATGTTTCAGTAAGTGCAAAGGAATTGAAGTTATCCCCTGTATATTATCAGACCATAGTGCGATGAAATTGGAGATCCATAGCAAAAGAAACCACAAAAACTTCATAAACACATGGAAATTGAACAACACACTTCTGAATAACCAATGGGTCAGAGAAGAAATTAAAGAAATCAAACACTTGCTACAATTAAATGAAAATGCCAATACAACATATTGCAATCTATGGGACACAATGAAAGCAGTCTTACGAGGGAAATTCATAGCCGTGAATGCACATATTAGGAAAACAGACCAAGCCCAATAAGCAACCTGATGCTGAAGAAGAGCAGGACAAACCCAAGCTCATACAAGGGAGGAAATTATAAAGATCAGAGGAGAAATCAATGCAGTGGAGACTAAGAGAACAATACAAAAAATTAATGAAGCCAAGAGTTGATTCTTCAAAAGAATAAACAAAATTGACAAAATATTAGCCAACCTTATCAGAAAAAGAAAAGAAAGACCCAAATCCATGCAATTAGGAAAGAAAAGGGTGAAATTACAACAGACCCAGCAGAAACCCGGAGGATCATTAATACCTACTTCCAGAACCTATATGCCAATAAGATGGAAAACACTGAAAAATGGACAGATTCCTAGATATGTATGAATTACCAAAGTTGAACAAAGAAGACCTAAAAATTCTGAACAACCCAATATCAACCAATGAAATTGAAAACATAATTAAAAACTTACCAACTAAGAAAAGCCTGGGTCCTGACAATTTGTCAGGCCTCACTGACAAATTTTACATGACATTTACAGAGGAACTACTGCCACTACTGTTTAAACTCTTCAATGAAATTGAAAGGGAAACAATACTCCCAAATTTATTCCTGGAAGCAAGCATCACCTTGATCCCCAAAGCAGAGAAAGACCCAACTGAAAAAGAGAACTATAGGCCAATCTCGCCAATGAACATAGATGCAAAAATCCTTACTAAGATACTGGCAAATAGAATGCAGAATATCATCAAGAAGATCATACACCCTGACCAAGTGGGATTCATCCCAGGGATGCAGGGATGGTTCAACATATGCAAATCAATCAATGTAATACACTGTATCAATAGAGCCAAGGTCAAAAACCATATGATCATCTCAATAGATGCAGAAAAAGCATTTGACAAAATCCACCATGCATTTATAATAAAAACCCTACAAAAAATTGGAATAGATGATCTCTACCTCAATCTGATAAAATCCATTTATGAAAAACCAATAGACAATCTCATACTAAATGGTCAAAAACTGAAATCCTTCACATTAAATTCAGGAACAAGAAAAGGATGTCCACTATCACCACTCTTGTTCAATATAGCTTTTGAAACATTAGCCATGGCCATTAGACAAGAGAAAGAAATAAAAGGAATAAAGATAGGAAATGAAGAAGTCAAATGGTCATTATTTGCAGATGATATCATACTCTATATAGAAGACCCCAAGAACTCCACCAAAGTCATTCTAGACTTAATAACCAAATTCAGTAGAGTAGCTGGATACAAGGACAACACACAAAAAATCAATAGCTTTCCTCTACACGAACAATAGATTCACTGAAAAAGAAATAGGGCAAACAATTCCTTTCAAAATAGCATCCAAAAAATGGAAATACCTAGGAATCAATCTAACAAAAGAAGTCAAAGACCTCTTCTCTGAAAACTATAGCACTCTGAAAAGAGAGATTGAAGACAGTATCAGAAAATGGAAAGACATTCCCTGCTCCTGGGTAGGAAGAATCAACATAGTGAAAATGGTCATACTTCCAAAACTGCTGTATAGATTCAATGCAATCCCAATTGAAATCCCAGCAGCATACTTCATGGACCTTCAGAAAACAATGCAAAAATTCATTTGGAACAAGAAGAGACCCAGAATAGCAAAAGCAATTCTAGGTAACAGAGACTTCAGAGGGGATATCACAACCCCCAACTTGAAACTATACTACAAAGCTACTGTGATAAAAAAAAACACCATGGTACCGGCAAAGAAACAGACCTGAGGACCAGTGGAACAGATTAGAAGATGGAGAAACAACTCCAGACACACTCAGTCATCTTATCTTTAACAAAGGAGCCAACCACCCTCACTGGTGGAAAGATAGCCTCTTTAATACATGGTGCTGGAGAAATTGGATTTCAACTTGCCAAAGATTAAAACTACACCTATATCTCTCACCATGCACTAAACTAAAATCAAAATGGATTAATGATCTAAGTATTAAAACAGAAACGCTGAACTGACTGGAACAGAGGTTAGATAGAACTCTTGAAGACATTAGTGTAGGAAAAGATTTTATGAACACAACCTCAGTTGCCCATGACCTAGCACAATCAACAAATGGGATCTCTTCTTATTAAAAAACTTCTGCAAAGCAAGAGAAACCACCAACAGTGTGAAGAGACAATCCACAATGTGGGAAAATTTTTTCACCTGCTTCTTCTCAGACAAAATTTGTCTCAGACAAATCTAGAATCTATAAAGAGCTTAAAAAAATTATACCTCCCAAATTTAAAGACCCAATCCCAAAATGGGCATCTAAAATGAACAGACATTTCTCACACAAAGAAGTAGAAATAACAAATAAACATGTGAAAAAGTGTTCAACATCACTGGTCATTTGAGAGATGCAAATGAGAACAATGCTGAGATTCCACCTCACTCCAGAAAGAATGGCTGCTATCATGAAATCAACCAATAACAAATTCCGGTTGGTGCTGTGGGGAAAGAGGAACTCTGCTCCAGTGCTGATGAGAGTGTAGACTGGTGCAACCACTGTGGAAATCAGTATGGAGAAACCTCAAAGAACTCGGACTGGAAGTCTCATTTGACCCAGCTATTCCCCTGCTGGGTATTTTCCCCAAAGAATTAAAAGAATCATACCACGGTGATATATGTGCACCCATGTTCATAGCAGCACAATTTGTAATAGCTAAAACTTGGAAACAGCCCAAATGCCCATCAACTGGAGACTGGATAAAGAAAATGTGTTTTTTAAATAAAATGGAGTACTACTCAGCCATAAAAAATGAGAAATTAGAGACATTTATAGCTAAATGGATGCACACTGAGGCGATACTCTTAAATGAAATAAACAGGACACAGGTGTAAATACTGAATAGTTTCTCTAGTGTGAGAAACTGAAAGTGTAAATAAGGACTAAAAGGTATAATAGATAATGAGAAGTAGGAAGAAAAGGGGCAAAGGGGAAGAGGAAGTAGGGGGGTAGGGGAAAGGAAAGAAGGAAATGGAATTAATGTGAGAAAATGAAAAAAATGGAAACAAAATCTTTGTAAACAGGGAGGGATGGAGGGGTTGAAGGGAGGACAAGGGAATAGGGAAAAAATAAGAACCAAGAGAGATTATGTGAAGGTGCAAATTTCCAATGATGAATGTCATTATATTGTATACCTAAAATGTACCAATAAAATTCATTTTTAAAATATATTAGGTATGGGGCCAGGGATTTAGCTCAGTGGTTCCGCCACCTGCCTTGCAAGTGGAAAGATCCCAGTTTGATCCCCGGTACCAAAAAAATAAAATAAAATAAAATAAATAAATATAAAAAAATAGAATACATTAGGTATAAATATAATAAAAATGTCAAGATAACTACAAAATGGTAAGGAAAATCATCAAATATCTAAATAAATGGACAGATTAACACATTCATGGATAGAAAATCCATATTCTAAGATGTCAATTCTTCCCACTTTAATCTATAAATTCCATACAAGGCCAATCAAAATTTCCGGCAGTTATTTTTTGGCTTCTGAAAAACTGATTCTAAAAGTTCATATGGAAAGGGAAAAGATTCGGAGTAGTCAACAATACTACATGACAAGAGCAAGATTGGGAGCCTTCCTGACTTCAGTACTTAATATAAAGTTACAGTGTGGTATTGGTTAAAGAATAGAAAAATATCTCAACAGAAGAAAACACAGAATTTAGAAGTAGACCCACCTTAATATAACCGACTAATCTTTCACAAAGGACCAATGATATTTCAATGCAATAAAAAAGTGAATCTAGACACCGACTTTGCACCTTTCACAAAAGTTAATTTAAAATGTATCATAGACTTAAATGTAAAATGCAAAACTATAAAACTTGCAGAAAGCAGCATAGGAGAAAATCTAGATGAGCTTGAGTTGGTAATAACTTTTTAAATACAACACCTAAAGTAAGGTCCATTAAAGAAGACGGTAACATTTGACTTTCTGTTCTATGAACCCATTTTTGAGAGGATAAAATGTTGAGCCACAGACTCAGAAAAAAATATTTGCAAAGTGCCTGTATTATAAAAAATTTGTTTCCATAATTTATGAGGCATTCCAAAAACTCAAGAAATCAATCCAATTAAAAAGGACAGCTCTGAAAAGATATTAAAGAAGATATACAGATGGCAAATAAGTATATGAAAAGATCTCAATATCATATGTAATCAGAAAACTATAAATTAAAACAATAATGAGGTGTTAAACTATTATAGTTTTTATCTAAAATGTCCCTCCAAAGTCTCATTTACTCCAAGGTGGAGTATTTTGGATGTGGCTGGATTATGGGTGTGTGATACTGGATCATGGGTGATAACTAGATTAGCCCACTGATTGATTTGGCACAGTTCTGAGAAGTATGAATAATGGGAAGACCCATCATTGGATGGGGTGGTACCAACCAATAGGCTCTTAGGTCCAGGGAAACAGAGATATAGCCTGATCACAAAAAGCAGACAGTGGCTGAGTCGTTTATTTCCTCGGAGAGAGAATGTTGAGCAGGGTTCAAACAATGGGAATGGCAAAGAAAGGTCAAGAGAGAACAGCTGAAGGCTCCACAGAGGAAGGGAAGAAAACTGGCTCCACGGTTTTCTCTGAGTCTGAGAACTATTTCCATTAGGAAGGGAGCCGAGGAAGTTGGCTTTGTTTTAGTTTCCATGGGAAGTGGGAAAGGAAGATATGTAGCTCTCCATGGGGACAGTTTTGAACCATCAGTGGCTTGTCTGCCAGCACTGTCAGCCCAAGAATTATAAGGTGACACTGAGCAGAAAGGCAATCTCCTTAGGCCCTTTCTTCTTTGAACCATCCAGTACGAACAGATTCCTAATGCCACATACTGATTCAACATCTTGGGGAACCTGAGAGCAACTGACCTTTGAAACACTACAAGGCAGCCCTCCACTCTCACCTCAGCCCTATTTTAGCTCCCTGTCCCAGCACCTTCTTCCCTATTCAGATCATCTCTCTCCCATGTCCACACAACTCCACCTGCAGACAGGATGCTCCACTTGGGCCCATAGAGCCCTCTGACCCATCTCAGTATCAAGGTCCAGTTAACCATTCCAGCTTATGCTTCTTCAAACTTTTAGACACAAGCAATTTTTCCATGCTAATAGTGTGTGTGTGTGTAAGTATTGCTCATATAGACAAAGGAGCTTGAGATTCAAAAAACGGATAAAAGGAGCCTAACCTGAGCTATTTGAAGTATTTAATCTGTGAAGCATCTTCTTGTTGATCTTGTACTTCTTACTGAAGTGGTGACTGGCCTCCCTTTTCCTTCTTCCTTTAAAAAAGTGTTCTTGGGTTAGTAAATATCTGAGAACATGGTCAAAGCACCTTGCCTGTGAACTTATGAAATATTCCTTTTGTGCTCTTTTCCCTGAAGGAACCCTCCATCTTTCTCCCCAGCCATCCCCGTCTCTCTTTCTGGGCCTTTCCCACCGCATCAGGCAGGCTGTGTTCTCCGACGGCCCACAGGCTCAGCACAGTGGAAAAGGAGAATGCCTTCCTGGTGGTTCCTCCATCTTTCCCTGAATCACTGCTGTCACCGCAGCACTTCATTGCTGTCTTTAATAGCTCACAAGTGGCTCCTTCTGGAGCCGATGGCGGAGCAGCCCATGGATCAGCCAGTGGGGATGCTGAGGTAGCAGCATTGGCAGGAACTGCTGGAAAGTGGATGGGATGCTTTGCTTCCGAGCCACGCTAAGTGCCCACTGGCCTGGGATCCAAGGTCTGGGCTTAGGCTGCCTTTGATCTGGGCTGTCTGCTGCCAAGTTTCAATTAGACGGCCTGTAATACAGTTGGTTCTGGCACAAGTGCTGAGAAAAATAAATCAAAGGATTCTTCCAAATAGGGGTGAGTCCCTGGCCAGGACATTTGGAGAGGTCATTGCCTTAGAACCTGTAGTATGAAAGCCTATGGTAATGCCATGCCCTCCAAAGATGTCTCCAAAACTGTATTTAAAACCTGAACTCTGGACATTCAGACACTGCCTAACAAATGCAAATTGCCCAAACAAAAGCAAAGCGCACAGCTTTCCAAGGGCATGGCACAAGTCCTGCCACATGCCTCATTTCAGGGGAGGAAGGGGAGTCTTGGCTTACAGAAGCCTTGGGCAGAGCTCCCGCCCAAGTGCCCACTCCTGCCAGCTCCTGCTCTCCGGACTCTTCATTCAGAGAATTTGCAGGATTACATTTATTAGGAATGTGATTCATTTGTAATTCCACGGTCAGAGGAAGGCTCGCAGCAGAGCATGCTGCCTCCTTCCCTGACGCCCTGGTGGTTGGTGTCAGCGCCAATTTTCCCTCCAGGTACTCTTTGCAAGGCCTCCATTCAAGTG
Organism: Heterocephalus glaber; assembly: GCF_053883595.1. NCBI lineage: Eukaryota > Metazoa > Chordata > Mammalia > Rodentia > Bathyergidae > Heterocephalus > Heterocephalus glaber. The sequence continues at coordinate 56,748,097 of NW_028258320.1, forward strand.
GCTCATTTTTGCAAAGAGGAAATGCTCTGATATGCTCCAGGGGGAGGAAACTGCAAGAAAGGCATTCCTCTTTTAAAACATGAAAAGTAAAGAAGGCTACTTAAGCCTCCTTAGTCTATTTTTTATGCCTTTTTGATTGTTGGAATATCCTTGCAATACATAATAATTACATTCATCTAGGGGAATTGGTACATACACATATTGCATCTTGATCATTTGAGTCAAACTATGTGTTCTCATGGCTATGATACCTACTTCACATATCTCTGAGAAATACAAGGAAATATAGGTGCCCAGGAGCCACAGGGCAGTCCAAACACCAACACCAGATTGGGAGGTAATATGGCACATGATGAAAACAGCTTTTGGAGACATTTAAGAGAGCTACCTCTTGGACAACTCCGGAGGAAACATTTGGTAAGAAACTACCATTAAAAAGTGAAGGCTGGATATGTGGTGCGGCAAGGATCAGGGGGGTCTTAGGGACACATTCTGGCCACACAGTGCCAGGGGCAAGTTGACTGAGACTGTATGTAATGAAAGTCACTCTGGTGAGCCACTGAGCCACATGATAGAAAATTTGGTGTGAAATAAAGTCCAGGCTTCAGATCAGGTCTGATTCAAGCCATTCCTCAGCCCCTGCATCTGAGACTTCAAAGTGGGGTCCATCCATGCTGTTGAACATGGAGATAAGATTGGTGCATGTTGCCAGGATGGATCTGGGCACTAAAATACACAGGTGCACTTTCTAAGCAATGAAGTCTTCTGTGCATCTCAGATAATATCGATTAACTTTAAGGTAATGTAATCAATACCATTAATGTAAGAAACCTGGACAAGTAAAACCTACCAGCTAGAATTCTGTAAGACCTCATATTCCTACCTGATTAGCAAAGCCTTTCTCTTTGTTTTAGGGATTTCCTGTGGTAGGATGGCTCTCTTGTGTACCACTACTGAAATTATAAATTGACATAATCTTTCTGGAAATGAAATAACAAAGACCATTTGGACTAGTGCATTATGCAACTGTTAATATATTTAAAAATAAACTTGATTGACAAATGCAAACTTTTCCATTATAACATTAAATTAAGCATATTTATATGTCATCTTACAGATATAAATATCTGTGGCAGAGTCAGCAAACTACACCTTCCAGGCCAAATGTCCCCTGCTGCCTATTTGTGAGATTTTATGGGCTCGTACTCCTCTGGTTCAGCTATGTTGTGTCCAGAGCTGCTTTCCTACAGTGACAGTGGAGTCCAGTAGTTGCCACAGAGACCAGCAAAACTTCAAGTACTTAATACCTGGCCTACTTTCAAAACCAAGTTTTCAAACACTTGTTCTATATCAGCAAAGAGAAAAGACGGCAAAATACTTCCGTTTGCTCACAATGGCTTCAGTATATATCTTTATATCACTTTTAAGTTTAAAAACTTGCGCAAGTAAGATAGTTTTTATAGGACCAGAAGAGTATTCAGGAAATTCTAGTACAGTGGACCTTTGACTTACAAACTCAATTCATTCATGAGGGATGGCTGTAACTCAAGTTGGTCAATTCAAGGCTCAGGATCCTCTATACAGCCTTCAAAGTCTCTCTCCTATATACAGGCAAATCTCAGTGCCCTCAGAGAGACATTGGGCCAGGATTTCTCAGTTAACCTCACACAGGAAAGGATGTTGCAATGTTCCTTCCAGAACTCTTTAAGGGTTTAATCTGTATCTGAGACGATCTGGAAGCACAAGCAGTGGGCACTTGGGTTGTGGCTCAAGACTTTGGCCATAAGTTAAAATGAACATTCTGGACATAACCCAAGTTATTCATATGTTAGGAGGGTTGTAACTCAAGGGTCCACTGTATTTGAAGTTAGGAAAAGGAGAGGTTGATGGATAAGGCTGAGAGTTTGAAGAGGTCCTGGATGAGGTCTACAGAAATACTTCTTTGGGGCGTTGATCCTGGGAGATATCCATTAATGTGGTCATCCTGACATGGTCATGATGGGAAGATGAGGAAGGATGGCATCTGTAAATGTAGGAAACCAGATCCACAAAACTTGTGGAAAGGATTCAAGCACAAGGAATAGATGAGTCAAAATGACTTTTGCCTCTAGAGGGAGGAACACAGGCACGACTCATAAGCATGACAGTGAAAACATACAGTGTGAGAGCTCTGGGTGGGCTCCAGCTGATAAAGCTCAGTCAAAATTTGCAGGGACAACACTAAGAGTGCAAACCCTTCAATGTCAAAAACCCATTTCAATGTAAATCCATGTAAACCTACTTATGTACTCTTCTCAGATTTATTTTTGGCAATATTTCTGTTTCTTTCATTCCCTGAAAAACATGACTTCTTTTTAAAAGCCTATATTTCTTGGTAAATAGACCAAGTATCATTTACTTTGCTTGCCAAAATTGAGTCCTTTTAAGACACTAAGGATAAAACGATCCACAAACAACCAGCTTCTCAGAAAAGGAAGCTATTATATAAGGACATAGTGTGGATTGTTTCTTCAGGATGTGAAAATATACACTTTAATTTCACAAGTTAGTAATTAGTATAGTAGGATAAAGTCATAATCCAAAACAATAATCTTTATTGCCAAAATAGAGATTAAACACAATTAAAATGAACAATATTACCAGCCATAATTGCTAATCAATTAGCTAAGAAGCTATATTACTGTAATCTTCCTGCTCTCCAATTTGCCCTTCCTATATTTTTTTTCACTTTTTATAATATAAGATGGAGACTAGTTAAAAGGATCCATCTGAAAAGTCCCTTTTTTACTTATAGTGTCAGTATCTAGCCACATCATACTCTGCTGTGAGTGTTTCCACCCACTGGGTGCATGGGAACTGATCTCCTAACTGGGAAAGTCAAAGTGGGTTCCATCGGGTGCTCCCCAAATACACCAGGTCAGTTATGTGCACTAGCAAAACCTATGGTAGCATCTAGTTCCCCAGCTGCCCTTGTTTCTCTTATTCAAAACATCTCAATATAAAAGTCCAGACCAAGTAATACACAGTCCCACTTTCAAACAGACCAGGCTGTGTGATGTGGGAGGGCCTGAAAATAATGATTTGACTTTCATCACTCATGAAGAGCCATTAGGAAGATTAAACTGGATGCCAAGTAACCAAGAATCCAAATTACATACTGTATAGAGTTTGTTTTGAGCATTCTATTTCTTTGAATGTTAAAATGTTAAGGACATTCACAGCAAGATTTTTAAAATCAAGCATCATTGCTTACCTTGCTTTCCGCTTTTAAGTGTGGATACTGATCATTTCTGTACTGGAGGCCCTGACTCTGCACGTCAGTGGGATGGAGCTCTGCAGCCCAGATATTACCCACCCACAGAAGGCCTGATAGCTGGCCAGTACAAATGCCGTCTGCGCTCTGCATGTCTGCGTCCCCAAAACTCATATGTTAGAGGACTGTCCCCTGCATGATGTCATTTTGAGTTGGGGCCTGTGGAATGTGATTAGGGTGTAAGGGTGGGTCACTCAAGAACAGAGTTAATACCCTTATAAAACTTTCCACACAGAGCTCGCTCCCTGCTTTGCCAGGGGAAGACACAGCCAAAAGACAAGTCTTTGAACCAGGAAGTGGGCACTCTCCCTGGTTCACCAAAGCTGCTGGCGTCTTCTTGGACTTTCAGCCTCCAGAACCATGAGAAATGGAATTATTTGGTAATAAGCCACTCCGTTTATGATACTTTGTCATAGTACCCAGATGGACTATAACAGGATGCTATAGTCCTTGGGGAGGAAAGATCCTTACTGCAGAAAGTCACTGGGGATAGGGGGGTGCAGATGATTTCAGAGACCCCTTCCTATTGAAAGGCGTTCTGTGAGCCTGTGAAAATCAAACTGCAGGGGGGATAAAAGCAGGCTCAGAGTCATACGTCCCCCACTTTTGGATACCCTTCCTCCTCCAGCCTTAATGGAAAAGGCATTCAGTGTGGGGCTTCTCTTCCTCCCCAAGCCAGCCACGGTGGGCAAACTGAGATGAGTCCTCCAACCCAGTGGTGCACAGCCACTCTTTCATCTAAGTCTGCAGAAATGCAGACTTGAGGGTCAGGCCAGCAGTCAGAGAGGTTGTCCAGGGGCAGATGTTATAGATGTCAGTGTCCTGTGCTCAGCTGTCTAATGCCCCCCCTGCACGGTCTGTGCAGGCTCATCTTCTGAACTTGTCAATAGGCTTAGGACAAGGTTTCCAATGAGGGTACTGGTTCCTCCCACCTCCAAGCCCCAAGATGGCACATCTCTTGCCACAAAAGGAAGTCCTCAAGGACCTTGGGTCCTCACCTACTTGAACTCTAGGGCTGACCAAATGCTCTGCCTATGACAGTCATGTGGGTTAAAAAGGAGAAACTGAGGCTCAGGAAAGAAAAGGACTTGCCAGAGGCCACACAGCAGGTTTGAGGAAAGACAAAGCCTTTGCTTCTTCTTTCTTAGGCTTCCCTACAAGTCTACCAGTCATGTGAGTATTCAGCAAGGGCCCTCTGCTTCTCACTCCTTCTCCACAGACTCCACTGCATGTCTCTGGGCCAAGGGCTATGCTGCTCCTGGGCACACCTGCTGACAGTCATATCCACAGGTCCCCCGCATTCTGTTCTGTGTATTTGGGCCCCACTGCCAGCCGAGGCTTGCCTGGGAAACCCATCCTGCCCCAACACAGCAGCCTGGAGCCCCAGGCAGAGCACTCAGGGGGACCTCCTGACTCACGTGGCCAGGAAAGGCTTTGGTTTGTTTCTCTGCCTGAAAGAGAAAAGTCGAGCAGGCTGAACTCACACAGGCCAAAACCGAGCTATGGGTAATTCTGTTTGGTTGGAGGGCAGAAGCCAAACAGTGTTCTGCTCTAATTCAAACCAGAAAATTCACTCCCAGGATCCCAGTGTCTTCCTACTTCTGACACTAGAGAATATGATACCAAATCCACCACCAGGACACTGATCAGGAATACAAGGAGTAAGATGTTAAATGTAAGTATGGTCTCATCCAACTCTGAATCCAAAAGACTTTGGAAAAAAAGCTCATTTGGAACTTTGAACTTTATTGTCAGAGAGGACATTCTAACAGCATTTAAATTCAATTTGGATTGTAGTAGGGTCCTTAACATTTATTGCTTACCTTTTTCTATAAGGAGAAAGAAGCAGAATGGTTCCTTTGAGGAAAAATAAATACCTGCGGACTTTGAAGCCCTGGTAACCTGACAGAACAAATAGGATGAAAGGCACAGTGACTTTCTGGTCAATTTCTTTCTAATTCTACATCTGTCAAGTCTCCTGGGGCCTCAGAAGCTGATATCAAGGTCTCTCCTGGTAGACTTGGGGGAGAATGAATGTGAGACTCACAGAACAAAGGGCATGACATCGACTTCAGAAAGTCCTAACTGGACCCTCAAGGACCCCCAAGACAAGGGCCCTGCATTTCCTGGGTTCCTGGTTCCTGCACACCAATGGTTCCCAGGGCACCCCTTCCAAGCCTGCAGAGTGGCCATGCTACAGAAGCAGGTGCAAGGTGCATACAAGGAGAGGAGCAGGGAGACAGAGGATTGAAAACTTTGCTCATAGATATTCTTCCAGCGATGTAGAATTGACTCCTTTGTTTGTTCCACAATGGATCTTATCTTTTGTGAGGGCTGTGTTCCGGACTATTATTACCCTATATAAAAGGCTTGCAGGCTTTCTTCCCACTTGTTCAGAGGCACGGAGTGGCATAGTGAATTTAATCGAAGACCCAGCTCCTGGGAGAGTCTTCTGAGAGACGCTGGTCCTTCTAATGCTGTTATCTCCCCTTCCTTGTGTTGAGGAAGCATAAAAATCACAAAAAAGTCATTCTGAGTATATTCTTCCCGATAATTATTGTCGGACTCAGAGATAAGTACCCTACGTGATGTAAAGTGTGTTAGCCGGGGGCCCCCCCAATGAAAATCCTGCTGTGGCCTCGGGCCAGACAATGGTCGCCCCGCATCACTGGGGGCTCTGCATTTTACCATAGACAAGGGAGTGCTTTGATTTTTTTGTGTTTTGATAAGGCGCAATCTGGGGGCCTTTATCTCAACTGTTATATTTAAAGATGACATTCTAGCCCTGCCTTCTTGCCTATTGTTTTGAACCTGATTATCTCCAAATGTTGTTGTTTAGTCAAACTCACCAGCTTAATGAAAGGCCTGCTCCCAATTTAAGGAAAATTATTTAAATGCAGAGTATCCTATACACTGTGGTTTCAAAAAGAACTAGGTGGTTAATCAAAAGTTAATTGTATAATTCTCATGCAGATTAGGGCCTCTCGCAAATGAATCCCAGGTCGTGATTATTAAAAAAAAAGAAAAGTGCTGGAGCAATGCACAGGGGCCTACAGTCTGGTAAACAATCAGCCCCAGCTTAATTTGTGGTAAACAAAGTGATGATACACTAGGGGTCTCCAAAGGAGAAAAAAAGGTGAAAATAAATTAAAGCACAACATACAGATATGATCTTTTTGTTTGAGGCCATCTTTCAAAAACATAAGCTAAACGAATAAAAAGCAACCCATTAATATTTACCGGAAGCTAAGAACAGTACAAAGACCAGCAAGGCCATAATTATATTGCAATTTTAGGTGGGGGCTAGGGACAGCAGATGGCCACTCTCCTCAGACACAGTGACTCCTCTGGCCTTGTGGGAAGTGACACAATGCTGCTCCCCTTGCTAAGGTCTGGAGGCACACCTGACTTCTTTGCTTTGTCTTCCAAGTGAATGTCAAATGCCTGCCTGCCTGCCTGCCTGCCTGCCTGGGGATGGCTGGTTGTGAATAGTTTGCATTGGATCAGAAATTAGCAGCAGGGACTTGCTACAGGCTCTCAGAAGATGGGGGCGGGGGGGGGGGGGTATTTGCAAACGGGTTTAAATCTCCCTAGAATGTAGAAAAAGAAAAGGAGAGATTGGATCATCACCCCTTCCCCCAACAAGCAGTTTCTCTCACTCTCAGGCCCAGTGTAGTCACAGACCTGGCCTAGCGTGATGACCACAGCCTCTCTTGCATTTTTAACAGACTGAGTGCTATTTCAACAACCTCCAGGGAAGTCAAGGCTCCAGCGACCTCTCTGGTCAGTTGTTTGAGGTGGGGACACGGTAAGAGACAGGTCAGACCAAGCTCCCTGCGCACTGGAAAGTGTTCAGAAAGCTGCAGCCTTTCCTCCAGTGCTTTCGTACAGCAAGACTTGAAGACAGAGCCCCAGAACAGATCGGAGGCCTGATTTGCCAAGATAAGTTACAGAAATCCGCTGTGCAACTGTGCGTTCCTGCAGTTCTCCTGACATGCTGCATTAATTCATAAGTTTCCCAGCTCCCAAATTCTGGGCTGAGTATTAAAAGACTGAAATAAGTCTTGCTCTCCTACCTACCATTCACCTATGTCCCTACTTGGGGAAAATAATTCTGAAAACCATGAATAGGGAGAAGATATGCACCATACAAGTCTACTCCAAGCAGCTCATTTTTCCACCCCTCACCTCAAGGAAAGTCTTCTATCCCCTCCCCATCACCCATCTGGGCCACTACAGAGCCATGACTTCCAACCCAGGAACCAGCAGTTCCTCTCATTTCTACCACCAGCACAGAAAGTAGGATAAGACCCTGGGAAACTGTTCATTGGTGTCTCTTGTAGCAAACCACCTGTCTGGGGACTAGGATTTAGACAAACCTATGGGCCAGAGGTACAGTTTGACCCACCATAGGGCAGCTGAGATCCAGCTGAGGGCTTTCCTGCCCTCCTTGATGTCTGCCACACCTTCTCCGTTCCTTCATAAGCTCCTTCTCTGCCTGCGAGCTACTGCCCCAAAAGGATGTTTTACTCCATGGGGATAGGCGAAGTTGTGGCAAATGGTAGGACAGGACTGAAGGGGAGGAAATGAAAGCAATTCCTCCAAGTCACTAGTCTTCATCAGGGAGCCTAACCACCCTGCTTTCAATTACCACACGAAAACCAGCCACCATCACGAGCAAGAGGCCAAGGTCTTCAAGGCGCAGCCTCAAATTCAGATTGCGCCATCTAGCGGCCCTGAAGGTAACCGCATCCCCTATTCACTGTGAGGCTGCATTAATCCAAATGCACTGTGGCCTGGGAAATAGCTGGCCCCCGCCAAAATAATGGAAGCCCCTAAGCCACCCAGCTCCTCTCTGGCAGTATCACACAGCTGTTAGTTCATGCAGAGCAAATCACTGCGTCTTAATGATAAACAGAAGAACCGATTCATAAATGAGAGTGTAGATGGCGAAATCACCAGGCAGTGCCATGATTTTTTTGTTCAGGACCTTCACATACATCCAATCACACCAGCTCGACTACCTCATATATCTTAATAAATCTCACATTAAGAGAAACCTTTGAAACTAAATTGTCCAGTAATGTGCATTTTCCAATCAAAACACATGAGAGTCTTTAAATATTTACCACACATAAATAAAGCATGTTATCTATCTAGTGCTTTTTATCAGCTATACATACCACATATCTATTGAGGCCAAACATCAGTATTGATGTATGAATAATAATATTAACCATAGAAATATAAAGCTTTGAGAAAGGTCTAATCACACTGGTACACAGTTCCTTGGAAAGAAACAATGCTCAGGGCCAATTCTGAAGGCAGAATATTTGTCACCATTTACCCCAGGCTGCAAGTGGCCTGTCTCACCGACCATGAGGGGCTGTGGATTGAGGTAGAGAATGACCAAGCAGGAATGGGGAGCAGTGAACACTTTAGAGGCACCTGCTTCTGGCCAAGGAGTGTGGGGCCTCACAACCTGCAACCACAGCAGAGCCAGGTGTCATCCCCAAAGCTGCCTGGACCACACCAAGGTCCTGGGGCTGGGCAGTCCTGGGGAGGTAAGGTGAAGGGGATTCTGTTTCTTAGTGCTCCTGTGCAGGTGCTCTTTTCCCAAGGGTGCTGTGGCCTGAGTATGTGGGACTTCACAGGGAGTGGAGTCTCCAGAGGCCCTGACTCTGGAGCTGGGGGCTTTGGGGAGGTGTGGGCTCAGTAAAGGGCCTAGAGGACGAGGTGATCAAGAAACAAGGGCAGGAAGGCATCAGTCAGCCGGGCAGGGCTGCCAAGGGGAGGTGAGAAACAAGAATCCACAGGACCAAATACCTGACTGTGGGAAATCTAAAGTCATGAGGTCACTATACACCAGGTGAGTGGTATCACTGTAGCTAAATGTGGAAATTATCCATTAAAATGCCTTGTGGAAGGGGCAGGCCAGAATGCAGAGTGCTGTTGACTCCCCCCTGGCTAGGGTGAGAGGAAGACAGGAAATATCCCCTGCCACCATCAACAGTGATCAGAGCAGACAAAGCCAGGGGTCACCGCAGCCACGCAAGGGAACTTACAGAGCAGCCCATGAGACATAAGTCAGGGAAGGGACTGAAAGCACACTCTTTGCTAGGCCATTCTGATGCTGACAAAAAAGTAGCACAACTTTACCTCGCTTTGCAAGTGAGAAAACTGAGGCATGGAAAAGACTTGCTGGGGTTAGTGACAGAACAAAAGCTCGCTCCCAGAACCCCTTTCCAGCACCCCTCTCCTGCACCACATTCTCTCTATAGCACCATTGTCTCGATACTGTACAAAGCATACTGGAGGTGACCATGCCCTCCTCAGATGTGGGCTGGCCAGCTGTCGGGCCAGCCCCTGCTGGAGGCTCCTGAAGGAGGGGCACACAGGCCGTTCCAGGTAGGGTTTGCTCAGAAGCAGCTGCACCAGGTGGCCATAACTGTCCTCTGAAAGAAAACCACTGTGGCCACATCCACCTCAGGATACCTGGCCACAGTGTGAGCAGTGGCAAAGAGCTAACCACCTATGGAGGGTGCTGCAGTAGGAGGGTCACTTTGCCCCTGCCACCATGACAAAACCTGGCCAACCCCAAGATGACTGAAACCCCAAAAGCTAGGGGACGAGTGGGTGTCCTCATTATGTGCTTGGGAAATAGACCCTAGAAGGAGTGACTTTCTTTGGGAGGGAGGATAGAAGCCAGCCGGGTCTCTGTCATGTTTGGTTTTGAAGCAGGTGGGAACATCCCTGCTTGTCCCACCAGCCTGATCGCCAGCGAAAGGTGCTCCACGCCCTCTGGTGGCCATCTTTGGAACGGCCATTATCCCCTGCTTGGACCTAACTCCCCATCAATCAAATGGAACAAGGTCAAATGGAATGTATTTTTAAAAGCCTCTTCTGAGTTACTATGGCAACTGGAGAATTTGTGAAACACAAAGTATGATTAAGCTACTCATTATTCCATATTAATTTGGGAACAGAAACAACTTCATTTCCACTTTTTCACACTCCTGCTTTCTGGTACACATATTTTTAGCTCAGCTTCCCCCACAACCGGAGGTCCCAGTAGAATTCTGAGGTCAACTCGAAGACCAGACATCCTTGGATGTGATAAACTGGTCGTGAAGAGAGCCCAGCTCCTCACTGCTCATGCCCCCAAAAGCATTTTGAGTGGTTCCCTTTGAAAAAGGCTCTGGAGCTGGCGCTGCCTGTCCACTCCAGGCCCAGCCATCTGCTGGCCTTGGGGCCTTGGACCAAGCTCTGCAGCCCTCATTGCTTGTTTCCTCATAGGCAGAAGGTGCGAAACACCACAGGGCTCTGGGGATAATGGATGAAAGACAATTTGTAAAATAAATTTTTAATTAAAATTTTTGTTTAGAAGCATTTTATGGAAAAGCAACCCGCAGTACAGAGGACACATTTACCCAGTGTCCCTCTGGCTGACATCTCACATGAGTATGGTGTGTTTGGCACAGCTGATCAGCCACATTGAGGCGGTGCCATTAACCAAAGCCCATACTTCACTCACATCTTCTAGCCTTTTTCTGATGCCCTTTCTCTGTCCCAGAATCCCACACTGCATTTAGTGAAAGCTTTGAGGAGGACTTGTCAGAAATCTCACAGTCTCTTAATTTGGGTTTGTTTGGTATTTTTCTAATTATTAGAGTGGAGCGATGGCTTTAGAGTAGCAGTCTCAGGACATCACATCAACAGTACACGCAGGCAACATGATTTATGACTGTTGATGTTGACCTTGATCAGCTGTTTGACAGTGTTCATAGGGTTTTTCCATTATGAAGTTTCCCTTTCTTCCCCTCCATTTTGTACTCATGGAAGGAAGTTACTATGTGTCACCCACGTATAGGAAATGAGGAGTACACTCCATTTCCTTAAGGGTAGAATATCTATATACACTATTGCAGTTCTTCTGCATGGACACTTTGTCTCTTCTCCCATGCTCATTTATTTAATCATTTATTGAATCATTTGATTATTTCCAGATGGACTCATCAAACTTTCTTTTATATTTTTGAGTTATAACCCAATACACTATTTGTTATTCACTCTGGCCATTGGAAGCTCTATTTGGTTTGGTCCCTGTCTCGCTTTAACATGCCCTTATCAGTTTGCTTTTTAAGCAATGTGTGACTCTCTAACACTACAAGATGTTCTAGGCTTACTTTATACACTTCCTTCCCAGCCCTGGAATCACCCATTGCTCCAAGGAGCCCTGGTGCCTTTGAGGAGAGAACAGTGTTAGAAACTAAGACCTGGTTACCAGGCATGCTTGTTGCTAGTGGGGATCATCACTTTGAGGCACTTTAAAGAAGCTAGCACCCAGAAACTGCTCAATAATTGCTGGCCATTAATATTATTCCACAGCAGACATTCTGCTAAAGTCAGGGACGTACCAGAGTACGGTACCCATGAATGCACAGCTGGGGCAAAGATACATTTGTGAAAAGTTATGCTGCCTTGTGAGAAGAGCTTTGGTGGATACCGAAGGTGGTACGGGTTATGATAAAGTGGCATTAAAAATGATACCACAGAGTATAGAGAGCGATGAATGGAAATTATCACCTGCTGTATCCTCAAGTGGAAAAAGCAAGCTAAATAATAGCATGCATCTCCAAAAATTTTAGATAATATCCTAGGAACAGACATTGAGGATCACAACCCCAGGAAGTAAAGCAGAATGAACCCATCTGGCATGAGAAGAAATTAAATGTAAAGGAGGAGAACCCAACAAAGAGAAAAAGTCAGGGCAATGACAAGTCAATATGTTTCAGTTATAACCATCAACGTTAATGGTCTCAATTCACCAATCAAAAGAAATAGACTGGCAGAATGGGTCAAGAAGCAAGACCCAACAATATGCTACATATAAGAAACACACTTAAGTCAAAAAGAAACTCTTAGATTGAAAGTTAAAGGGTGGAAAACAATCCATGTGGGGTTCTGAGGCCTTCAGACTTGTACAAAGCCATGTATCCTAGGATCTCCAGTCTGCAGATGACCGGCTGTGAGGATTTTTGGTCAACATAATTAATTTCTTTCTAGTTATAAAGAATCATCAGGAGTCAGACAGAACACACCAAATCAGCCCGCTACACACAGGAAGGTCTGTGCATGCCCTACTGAGGTCTTCAGTCACGCAGAAGGCACTGAATCACCTCTCTACGGACAAGCAGCCACCTGGTTCCACACTACAAAGACGCAGAGAATACTAGACCACCAGACCAAGGTACTGAGTCCCTCTGTTCCCGGCCCAGGGGTAGGGGCTTCTGAGCCATCTTCCCACTGCTCCTGGTCCAGAGAAGGGGCTTCCCGGTCACCATCCCTCCTGCTGTTCCCAGCCCACAGGAAAGGGCTTTTGGGCCACCTTCTGTCCCGCCACTCCTGGCCCAGAGGAAGGGGCTTCCAGGCCACCATCCCTCCTGCTGCTCCCAGCCCACAGGAAAAGGCTTTTGGGTCACCATCCCTACTGTTGCTCCCGGCCCCTGGACCACCTCACCCAGCTCAGAGGAGGTAATCCGTGCAGGCAGCAACAGCCCCCCCAACCCAGTCAAAATGAGAAAACATGTAAATAAGTCTCAAAACCAGACTTCCAGATCACCTACAGCAACCCCAAAGGGAAATGAGATGGAACACTCTGATACTCAACCACCTGGACCCACTGAACTGGCAACAAAAGGGGATCTGGAAAAAATGAAATCAAAAATAATTTCTCAGATAACAGGAAAAATTGTGCCCCTAGTGCAAGACATGATTAATAAATCTAGAGAGGAGCTCAGGAACATGATGGAATCCCAACATAAGAAACAAATGGAATCCATAAAACAGATGCAAATAGATTTCCAGGACATGAAAAACTCCATTGAAAGTCTACACAGCAGAATGAGCCAATGTGAGGATAGAATTTCAGGTATAGAAGATAAGATTGCAATTAGTGACCAGGAAAAGAAAAATTACTTCAAAATTATAAGGGAACATGAGAAATCAATCCAGCAGCTGCTAGATGATGCAAAGAAGAATAACATAAGACTGATTGGGCTCAATGAAGAAACAGGAGAGAGTGCAGATGACATAAAAAACCTCTTCACAGAAATAATGGCAGAAAACTTCCCAAGCAGGGGAAAAGAGCTTGACATACAGATAAGTGAGGCATATAGGACTCCAAATAGCCTTGATCAAAAAAAATCTACACGTAGGCATATAATTGTTAAAATTCAAGAAACACAACAGAAGAACAAAGATCTCCAAGCAGTCAGAGAAAAGAAACAAATCACATACAAAGGAAAGCCTATCAGAATCACAGCAGACTTCTCAATACAAACCAACAAGGCAAGAAGAGCTTGGAGTGACATATTCCAAGCCCTAAATGAAAACAGCCTCCAACCCAGATTGATGTACCCTGAAAAACTATCTTTCAAAATGGATGGAGAAATAAGATACTTTCATGACAAAGAGCACCTTAGGAACTTTGTGAATACCAAACCAGCACTCCAAAGAATTTTACACAATATCCTAGGAACAGACATTGAGGATCACAACCCCAGGAAGTAAGCAGAATGAACCCATCTGGCATGAGAAGAAATTAAATGTAAAGGAGGAGAACCCAACAAAAAGAAAAAGTCATGGCAATGACAAGTCAATATGTTTCAGTTATAACCATCAACGTTAATGGTCTCAATTCACCAATCAAAAGAAATAGACTGGCAGAATGGGTCAAGAAGCAAGACCCAACAATATGCTGCATACAAGAAACACACTTAATTCAAAAGGAAACTCATAGAATGAAAGTTAAAGGGTAGAAAATAATACTCCATGCGATAGGAACTCGAAAAAAAGCAGGAGTAGCTATCCTCTTTGCAGATCAAGTAGATTTCAAACCAACACTGATTAAGAGAAACAAAGAAGGACACTACATCCTTGTAAAGGGAAGAATCCAAGAGGAAGAGATGACAATCATAAATATCTATGTACCAAACACTAGTGCACCCAACTATATAAAAAAATACTAATGGACATGAAAAGTCATATATGCACTAATACAATTGTAGTGGGGGACCTCAACACCCCACTGTCACAAATAGATAGATCAACTAGACTAAAAATAAGTAATGAAATACTAGAACTCAATCGAACTCTTGAACAAATGAACTTAACAGATGTTTACACAGTGTTCCACCCCACAAAATCAGAATACACAGTCTTCTCAGCTGCACATGGCTCATTCTCCAAAACAGATCACATACTCACACATAGAACATGTTTAAGTAAGTGCAAAGGAATTGAAGTTATCCCCTGTATATTATCAGACCATAGTGCGATGAAATTGGAGATCCATAGCAAAAGAAACTCAAAACATTTCAGAAACACGTGGATATTGAACAACACACTTCTGAATAACCAATGGGTCACAGAGGAAATTAAAGAAATCAGACAGTTCCTTCAATTAAATGACAATGACAATACAACATATCAGAATCTATGGGACACAATGAAAGCAGTCTTACGAGGGAAATTCATAGCAGTGACTACGCATATTAGAAAACAGAACGAGCCCAATTAAACCACCTGATGCTGAACCTCAAGCTTCTAGAAAAAGAAGAGCAGGACAACCCCAGAGCTCATACAAGGGAGGAAATTATAAAGATCAGAGGAGAAATCAATGCAATGGAGACTAAGAGAATGATACAAAAAATCAGTGAAGCCAAGAGTTGGTTCTTCGAAAGAATCAACAAAATTGACAAACCTTTAGCCAACCTTGTCAGAAAAAGGAAAGAAAAGGCCCAAATCCATGCAATTAGGAATGAAAAGGGTGAAATTACAACAGACCCAGCAGAAATCAAGAGGATCATCAATACCTATTTCCAGAACCTATACAGCAATAAAATGGACAATACAGAAGAAATGGACAGATTCCTAGATACATATGAATTACCAAAGTTGAATGAAGAAGACCTAAAAATTCTGAACAACCCAATATCAACCAATGAAATTGAAAATGTAATTAAAAACTTATCAACTAAGAAAAGCCCGGGCCCTGATGGCTTCACTGCTGAATTCTACAAGACATTTAGAGAGGAACTGCTGCCACTAGTGTTTAAACTCTTCAATGAAATTGAAAGGGAAGCAATACCCCCAAATTCATTCCTGGAAGTAAACATCACCTTGATCCCCAAAGCAGAGAAAGACCCAACTGAAAAAGAGAACTATAGACCAATCTCACTAATGAACATAGATGCAAAAATCCTTAATAAGATAATGGCAAAGAGAATGCAGAAGATCATCAAGAAGATCATACACCCTGATCAAGTGGGATTCATCCCAGGGATGCAGGGATGGTTCAACATATGCAAATCAATCAATGTGATACACTATATCAATAGAGCCAAGGACAAAAACCATATGATTATCTCCATAGATGCAGAAAAAGCGTTTGACAAAATCCAACATGCATTTAGGATAAAAACCCTACAAAAAATTGGAATAGAGGGTCTCTACCTCAAACTGATAGAAGCCATCTATGAAAAACCAATAGCCAATAGCATACTAAATGGTCAAAAACTGAAATCCTTCACACTAAAATCAGGAACAAGACAAGGATGTCCACTATCACCACTCTTGTTCTATATAGTTCTGGAAACATTAGCCACAGCAATTAGACAAGAGAAAGAAATAAAAGGAATAAAGATAGGTAATGAAGAAGTCAAATTATCATTATTTGCAGATGATATGATACTCTATATAGAAGACCCCAAGAACTCCACCAAAAGTCTTCTAGACTTAATAACCAAATTCAGTCAAGTAGCTGGTTACAAGGTCAACACAAAAATCAATAGCTTTCCTCTACACCAATGACAGACTCACTGAGAGAGAAATAGGGCAAATAATTCCTTTCACAATAGGATCCAAAAAACGGAAATACCTAGGAATCATCCTAATGAAAGAAATCAAAGACCTCTTGTCTGAAAATTATGGCACTCTGAAAAGAGAGATTGAAGATGATATCAGAAAATGGACAGACATCCCCTGCTCCTGGGTAGGAAGGATTAATATAGTGAAAATGGCCATACTTCCAAAACTGCTATATAGATTTAATGCAATTCCAATTGAGATCCCAGCAGTATACTTCATAGACCTGGAGAAAACAATCCAAAAATTCATTTGGAGCAAGAAGAGACCCAGAATAGCAAAAGCAATTCTAGGTAACAGAGACATGGCAGGGGGTATCACAATCCCCAACCTGCAACTCTACTACAAAGCTACTGTGATAAAAACAGCATGGTACTGGCAAAGAAAGAGACTTGAGGACCAGTGGAACAGATTAGAAGATGAAGAAACAATGCCAGACACACTCAGCCATCTCATCTTTGATAAAGGAGCCGAACACCCTCACTGGAGGAAAGATAGCCTCTTTAATAAATGGTGCTGGAAAAATTGGGCTTCAACTTGCCAAAGATTAAATCTAGACCTGTATCTCTCACCATGCACTCAACTAAAATCAAAATAGATTAAAGATCTAAATATTAAAATAGAAACTCTGAACCAGTTGGAACAGAGGTTAGGTAGAACCTTTGAAGACATCAGTGTAGGAAAAGATTTTATGAACAAAACCTCAGTTGCCCATGAACTAGCACAAACAATCAACTAGTGGGATCTCTTCTTATTAAAAGACTTCTGCACAGCAAGAGAAACCACCAGCAGTGTGAAGAGACAACCCACAATGTGGGAAAAAATCTTCACCTGCTCTTCCTCAGACAAAGTTCTACTATCTCGAATCTATAAAGAACTTAAAAAGATCAGACCTCCCAAATTTAAAGGCCTAATCCAAAAATGGGCATCTGAAATGAACAGACATTTCTCACACAAAGAAGTAGAAATAGCAAATAAATACATGAAAAAATGTTCAACATCATTGGTCATTTGAGAGATGCAAATGAAAACAAGGCTGAGATTCCACTTCACTCCAGAAAGAATGGCTGCTATCCTGAAATCAACCAATAACAAATGCTGGCGGGGCTGTGGGGAAAGAGGAACCCTGCTCCACTGCTGGTAGGAATGTAGAATGGTGCAAGCACTGTGGAAATCAGTATGGAGATACCTCAAAGAACTAGGACTGGAAGTCCCATTTGATCCCGCTGTTCTACTGCTGGGGATCTTCCCCAAAGAATTCAAAGAATCATACAACAGTGATATATGTGTGCCCATGTTCATAGCAGCACAGTTTATAATAGCTAAAACTTGGAAACAGCCCAAATGCCCATCAACTGGAGACTGGATAAAGAAAATGTGGGTTTTTTATGAAATGGAGTACTACTCAGCCATCAAAAATGAGAAGTTAGAGACATTTATACCTAAGTGGATGCACATTGAGGTGATACTCTTAAGTGAAAAAAATAGGACACACATGTATAAATACTGAATAGTTTCTCTGGTGTGAGAAACTGAAAGTGTAAATGAGGACTAAATGTATAATAGGTAATGTGAAATAGGAAGAAAAGGGGCAAAGGGGAAGGAAGTGGGAGGGCTAAGGGAAAGGATAGAAGGGAATGGGATTAATATGAGAAGATGGAAAAATAGGAACAAAATCTTTGTAAATAGGGAGGACTGGAGGGGTTAAAGGAAGGACTGGGCAAGGGTGAAAAATAAGAACCAAGAGAGACTATGTAAAGGTGCAAATTTCCAATGATGAATGTCATTATATTGTATACCTAAAATGAACCAATGATTAGAAGGAATAATCGAAAATGTAAAATAGGAAGAAAAGGTCCAAAGGGGTAGGGGTAGTGGGAGGGGCAGGGGAAAGGAAAGAAGGGAAAGGAAAAATGATGAGAAATGGAAAAAATGGAAATAAAGTCTTTGTAAATAGGGAAGGGTGGAGGGGGTGAAGGGAGGGCTAGGAATGGGGAAAAAATAAGAACCAAGATGCATTATGTAAAGGTACAATTCCCAATGAGAAATGTAATTGTGTTGTATACCTACAATGTACCAATAAAAGAATTTAATACAAAACAAAAAGCAAAAACAATCCATGTGACAGGAACCCGAAAAAAAGCAGGAGTAGCTATCCTCTTTGCAAATCAAGTGGATTTCAAACCAACACTGATTAAGAGAAACAAAGAAGGATACTACATCCTTGTAAAGGGAACAATCCAAGAGGAAGAGATGACAATCATAAATATCTATGCACCAAACACTAGTGCACCCAACTATATAAAACAAATACTGGCCGGGGATTTACTTCAATGCTTTCACCTCCTGCTGCACAAGCGCAAGGACCCGAGTTCAATCCCCGGTACAAAAAAAAAAAACCAATTACTTACGGACATTAAAAGTCATATATGCACTAATACAATAGTAGTGAGGGACCTCAATACGCCACTGTCACAAACAGATAGATCAACTAGACAAAAAAAAAGCAACAAAATGCTAGAACTCAAACAAACTCTTGAATAAATGAACTTAACAGATGTTTACACAGTGTTCCACCCCACAAAATCAGAATACACATTCTTCTCAACTGCACATCGGTCATTGTCCAAAATAGAGCACATACTCGCTCATAGAACATGTTTAAGTAAGTGCAAAGGAATTGAAGTTATTCCCTGTATATTATCAGACCATAGTGCAATGAGACTGGAGATCAATAGCAAAAGAAACCACAAAAATTTCATAAACACATGGAAATTGAACAACACACTTCTGAATAACCAATGGGTCACAGAGGAAATTAAAGAAGAGATGAGACAGTTCCTTCAAGTAAATGACAATGACAATACAACATTTCGGAATCTATAGGACACAATTAAAACAGTCTTACAAGGGAATTTCATAGCAGTGAATATTAGGAAAACAGAGCGAGGCCAATTAAACACCCTGATGCTTCTAGAAAAAGAAGAGCAGGACAAACCCTTAGCTCATACAAGGGAGGAAATTATAAAGATCAGAGGAGAAATCAATGCAATGGAGACTAAAAGAATGATACAAAAAAATCAATGAAGCCAATGAAGCCTTTCTTATTCGAAAGAATAAGCAAAATTGACAAACCCTTAGCCAACCTTATTAGAAAAAGGAAAGAAAAGACCCAAATCCATGCAATTAGGAAAGACAAGGGCAAAATTACAATGGACCCCAGCGGAAATCCAGAGGATCATCAATACTTACTTGAAAAACCTATACGCCAATAAGGTGGAAAACACAGAAGAAATGGACAGATTCCTAGATACATATGAATTACCAAAGTTGAACAAAGAAGACCTAAAAATTCTAAACAACCCAGTATCAATCAATCAATGAAATTGAAAACGTAATTAAAAACTTGCCAACTAAGGAAAGCCCAGGTCCTGATGGCTTCACTACTGAATTCTACACGACATTTAGAGAGGAACTACTGCCACTACTGTTTAAACTCTTCAATGAAATTGAAAGGGAAGGAACACTCCCAAATACATTCCTGGAAGCAAGCATCACCTTGATCTCCAAAGCAAAGAAAGATTCAATTGAAAAAGAGAACTATAAGCCAATCTCACTAATGAACATAGATGCAAAAATCCTTACTAAGATACTGACAAATACACCCTGACCAAGTGGGATTCATCCCAGGGATGCAGGGATGGTTCAACATATGCAAACTGATCTATGTAATACACTATATCAATAGAGCCAAGGGCAAAAACCATGTGTTTATCTCCATAGATGCAGAAAAAGCATTTGACAAAATCCAACATGCATTTATGATAAAAACTCTACAAAAAATTGGAATAGATGGTCTCTACCTTAATCTGATAAAAGCCATCTATGAAAAACCAACAGCCAGTCTCATACTAAATGTTCAAAAACTGAAACCTTCGCACTAAAATCAGGAACAAGACAAGGATGTCCCCTATCACCACTCTTGTTCAATATAGTTCTGGAAACATTAGCCATGGCAATTAAACAAGAGAAAGAAATAAAAGGAATAAAGATAGGTAATGAAGAAGTCAAATTGTCATTACTTGCAGATGACATGATACTCTATATAGGAGATCCCAAGAACTCCACCAAAGTCATTCTAGACTTAATAACCAAATTCAGTAGAGTAGCTGGATACAAGGACAACACACAAAAAATCAATAGCTTTCCTCTACAAGAACAATAGACTCACTGAGAGAGAAATAGGGCAAACAATTCCTTTCAAAATAGCATCCAAAAAATGGAAATGCCTAGGAATCATCCTAATGAAAGAAATCAAAGACCTCTTCTCTGAAAACTATAGCACTCTGTAAAGAGAGATTGAAGACAGTATCAGAAAATGGAAAGACATTCCCTGCTCCTGGGTAGGAAGAATCAACATAGTGAAAATGGCCATACTTCCAAAACTGCTATATAGATTGAATGCAATCCCAATTGAGATCCCAGCAGCATACTTCACAGACCTTGAGAAAACAATTCAGAAATTCATTTGGAACAAGAAGAGACGCAGAATAGCAACAGCTATTCTAGGTAACAGAGACATGGCAGGGGGTATCACAATCCCCAACCTGCAACTATACTACAAAGCTACTGTGATAAAAACAGCATGGTACTGGCAAAGAAACAGACCTGAGGACCAGTGGAACAGATTAGAAGATGAAGAAACAACTCCAGACACACTCAGCCACCTCATCTTCAATAAAGGAGCCAAACACCCTCACTGGAGGAAAGATAGCCTCTTTAATAAATGGTGCTGGAAAAATTGGATTTCAACTTGCCAAAGATTAAAACTAGACTAATATCTCTCACCATGCACTAAACTAAAATTGAAATAGATTAAGGATCTAAATATTAAAATAGAAACGCTGAATCGCCTGGAACAGAGGTTAGGTAGAACTCTTGAAGACATTGGTGTAGAAAAAGATTTTATGAACACAACCTCAGTTGCCCATGAACTAGCACAAACAATCAACTAGTGGGATCTCTTCTTTTTAAAAAGCTCCTGCAAAGCAAGAGAAATCACCAACAGTGTGAAGAGACAACCCACAATGTGGGAAAAAATCTTCACCTGCTCTTCCTCAGACAAAGATCTACTATCTCGAATCTCTAAAGAGCTTAAAAAAAATCAGACCTCCCAAATTTAAAGACCCAATCTGAAAATGGGCATCTGAAATAGACAGACATTTCTCACACAAAGAAGTAAAAATAGCAAATAAACACAAGAAAAAGTGTTCAACATCACTGGTTATTTGAGAGATGCAAATGAAAACAATGCTGAGATTCCACCTCACCCCAGAAAGAATGGCTGCTGTTATGAAATCAACCAATATCAAATGCTGGTGTGGCTGTGGGGAAAGAGGAACCCTGGTCCACTGCTGGTGGGAGTGTAGACTGGTGCAAGCACCGTGGAAATCAGTATGGAGATACCTCAAAGAACTAGGACTGGAAGTCCCATTTGACCCAGCTATTCCACTGCTGGGGATCTTCCCCAAAGAATTAAAAGAATCATACCACAGTGATATATATGCACCCATGTTCATAGCAGCACAATTTGTACTAGCTAAAACTTAGAAGCAGCCCAAATGCCCGTCAACTGGATAAAGAAAATTTGTTTTTTTTATTAAGTGGAGTACTACTCAGCCATAAAAAATGAGAAAGACATTTATAGCTAAATGGATGCACACTGAGGCAATACTCTTAGGTGAAAAAAATAGGACACACATGTGTAAATACTGAATAGTTTCTCTGGTGTGAGAAACTGAAAGTGTAAATAAGGATAAATGGTATAATTGATAATGTGAAATAGGAAGAAAAGGTGCAAAGGGGAAGGGCATATGGGAGGGGTTGGGGAAAGTAAAGAAGGGAATGGAATTAATATGAGAAATTAAAAAAATGGAAACGAAGTCTTTGTAAATAGAGAGGGATGGAGGGGTTGAAGGTCGGGCAGGGGAAGGGGGAAAAATAAGAACTAAGAGAGATTATATGTCAAGGTGCAAATTTACAAAGATGAATGTCATTATATCGTTTACCTAAATTGTACCCATAAAATAAAGTTTTTAAAAAATAATAATAATAGCATGTATATACAACTCCACCCTTGTTTTGTGTGTGTGTGCATGTGTTTCAGTAGATTCGTATTTTTGTTATTGTAAGCAGTGTTCTGTGGAATTAGCTCACATACCAGCCAGAAAGAAGTGTAGATACCATGATATTTGCAGTCCTCATCTCTGAGTGGTGCTATTACAGATAATTGTATTTGTTTGTATATATCTAAATTTTCTCAAATAAATTCATTGTGATGGTTAATAACTTTTTTCAGTGCTTAGGATCTAGGGGAAGAAAGGTACTGGTTTGCCTTGGTGTGTTCAGAAGTTCCACAATTCCTTCTCATGGCAGAAGCCCTGAGCCTGGGTAGTGATGAGTCAGAGACCCAGCTATTTCCCCAACCCACCTGCTGCACCATGCTTGCCCTGGGGAGTGGTTAAGCCAGTGGTCTTTGGGGGCTGACCGAAGGCTGGAGGGATTGTTGACATCCTATGAGGACTGGCATTATTGCTATTTTATTCACTGCTGTCTGCAGGGCACAGAGTAGATGCTCAGTACATTTATTTAAGTGACCTTATTGAGAAACACTAAAATGCTGGTGCTTACAATGTCATAGTCACAAATATAAATTTTCCTTTGAGACCTAGAAGGCTGTTCTGAATCGCTTTTCATTTACCAACATCTCAGACAACTTCTCTCTTCTATTCAGGGTCCTTGTGGGCCTCACACCTGTCCCACTCTAAATTCTCACCGCCTTTTGCACAGCTCTTATGCCTTTTGTAAAGCCCAGTGATGCTCAAGGGCCAGCTTCCTGTGCTTGCTGCCTCTTCCATTTTCCTTCATCCTATCCATGCACTTGGAGAGAAAAGGCATGAGACTGCCTCTTTCCTCACTAAGCCCAAGGGACTGTCTGAGAGAGGCCAGGCCTGGAAATAAGGTCCTCTCAGCTCAGTCCCAGCCAGCAGCCTTTGCTCCCTTATCAGTCTCTGGACACTAACCTGGGGCAGGCTGAGGCAGGAGCTGGGCAGAGTTAATAGTCAGCTGGGGGGAAGAGGAGCAGAATAGGAGCGTCTAGCAGGAGGGACCCAGGGTACAAGGACTACAAGGCTGTCCTGAACTGGGTTGGGGTTCAGGACAGAATTAGTCCCCAAAGGAAAGAAAAACCACCAGGGGCACTCACACAGGCACCAGGCATAGGGGCAAAAATCATCCCTGAGCCTATGGAGGGATCAGGATGAGCCCCCACCTGCCTCAAAAAGGGTCCACACTGAGATAAGACTGTGGAGTGCAGCTGGCTAGAGAAGGCCCTGAGTGGGCTCACATGGTGCCAAAGGACAGCTGTGGGAGGCTGTGCCTATGCACCTTTGGGACCAGTACCAGGGTGTGAGGAAGACACAGCTCAGGGCCCTGTCCTTCTGCAGGAAATTTGAGATGAACAGAAAATCATTTCAGACTTGTAGTTTTCATCTACCTCCTTGTCTTCTCACCTTGTTTCTTTGAGTCCCACAGAGAAGCCTTTAAATCTACAGCACATCAGTAAGACAGAATTTTCAGCACCACATAGCAATTGCTGGCATTTGTTTTTCACATGACCCCAGACCAAATGTAGGCTCTCTGGCCTGGTTAAGGATGCAGCATCACCTTCCAGTCCTTTCCAGAAATCTGGATCCATGAACCACCTGCCTCCCGAGGCCAGCAACCCTCAGTTCAAACCACCCACTGCCTGAGGCCAGCTTCCCTCACTGTCCCCAAACCCATTATGTGTAGGGGATAATTTATTTCAGTCACCATGTTAACTTTTTCTGATTGCTAAAGACAGTCATTCTCATGTTTGTAGCAAGTATTTTTCATACTTTGATTTTCACTCTAATTTTGCTGGCTTTATTTAAGACATAAAAGGTTTTAAGATTTTGTAGTTAAATCTATTGACCTTTTTTATTATGATGCATAGAAATTATGGTTTCATAGAAATTTAACTCACCCTTGGGAAAACTGTGATAAAGTTCCATTCCCTCCCTCACACTATATATCATACATTTTAAGGCAATTAATAACTTAATTTTTAAAAACCTAATAAATGTGTGTGAATTAGAAAGATGAAGAAATATTTACACTGCTTGGATGAGGAAAGTCCTTTTGGAATAAGCAGCATTTAAAATAAATAAAAACTCAGATAGAAAATCCGATAGATTTGACCACATAAACCTCTGAATTGTTTATTCTCACATCTCCAACAATGAGTTAACATCTGTTCTGCACAAAGCATCTTCACAAATCAACACGAAAGATATGTGTGTAAATAATGTATCAAACAACTCATAGAAGGAATTTAACTGACCAAAAATGTTCAGTCATATGAGTTAATTAAGAAAAGTGCAACTTAAAACAACTGTATTGGCACATACAAGTTGGCATTTTTCTATCAGTTGAAAATATATTTTGTGGGTAACAGAACAAACAAACAGGTACACTTAAATAATGTTGATGGAAATTTAAATCAATGTCATCTTTTTAGAGGCATTAATGATACCTGTTAGTAATTTACATGCATATATCATTTGGCCTGGCAATCACAGAGTTAGAAATTGTTCTGTTTTGGGGCGTGTATGTGTGTGTGTGTGTGTGTGTGTGTGTGTGTGTGTGTGTGTGTGTTATTGAGGACTGAACCCAAGGCCTTCACACTGAGCTACATCCCCAGCCATTTTTATTTTTATTTTGAGACAAAGTCATGCTAAGTGGCTAAGTTGCCCTGGCTGGTCTCAAACTTACAATGCTCCTGCCTTAGGCTCTCAGAAATTGTTCCTATTGAAATGTTTCCACATCAAAAAAAAGATAGATGATAGATAGATAGATAGATAGATAGATAGATAGATAGATAGATAGATAGATAAATGTATCTCAAAATAAATATATACCGGTAAAAGATAGAAAGATATAGATCTAACTCAAAATACAATGCTCAATGGAGCACTACTTGTAATTTTAAAGTATGGAAATATCCTAAATGTGCATTAATAGGAGCGATTATAAAAGTCTAAATACTGCATGCTATAGGAAGTTCTGCCATAAGTAAAAGGACTAGAGATATCCACATCCTCTGAAAAGGAAAGGTATGCTCACAGTGTTATCAAGTGTGGGCAGAAAGAGGAAGGAGGAAGAGAAACTAGTTAGTTATCGAATAATATCTATGAATGTATTACACTTTTTAAAACATGTATTTGTACCTCATTTTCTTTTTTCATGTTAGTTAATGAAAATTAAAATGGTGTGAATTTACCTCTGCTTTCTGCTTCGGCAAACCAAGGCAGAAGAGTCTCACTTCAAATATTTTTTTATATTTTCATTAACTGTACTTTATTTTCTCTTTGACAATTATTGGAAAGTAGGTTTTTTAATGTTCTGATGAATACGTTGAAACTTTCTTGCACAAACATAGATTCATAATTTCTGGTTTTATTCAAAACTAAATAGACAATATCACTTGGTCAGTTTCTCCTTCTGGGAACATTCTAGATTTCCCCTGAGTGCTGGTGTGTAACATTGTTTGTGTTTGACAAATCCTTGGATATAGGATGTGCCTTTTATTAGTTGCAAGGACACCTGTGTCACTGAGCCATATTAATTACATTATCTGAATCTTCTGTATCTTACTTGGTTTCTTTCCTATTTGTTCTACCATAGGCCACTGACCACAAAGCAGAATCCAATTCTCTCATGACTGTTGTGTTCTGTTCATTTCTTATGTTCTCCTAGTCTGATTTACAACGTCTCATACCTGCTGCATCAAGGCCACTGTCATCCACAACTTAGGATGGGAGCATTAGATGTCTAAACTTCTACCTGCTTCTTACCAGACATATGTTGAGAGGAAGCTCTTCCTTTAAGACTTCCTGGAGTCTTATGCTGCAGAGATGTTAAATGGCCTAAGATGTTTCATCTTTATTTCCTGCTTCCTGGGTGGGGGAAGTTCTGACTGTCCTTGGCACGTATGAAGCCCACACATGCAGTCCCAGTTTGTTGTCTGTCCCTCTAGCTGCAGCACTGGGGCCTCTAGGCTCCTGTCCAAGTGGCTGGGCATCGACCAACTGAACTGCTACTGGGAGGTCCCCAGCATGTGTGTTGGGATTACCCAGAAGGCTTGAGATGAATGCAGTCTACTTTCCTCCTCAGACCATGAAGAACCTGGGACAGGGATCCGCACACATAGATGTTCCAGCTGTCTGTTCATCTCTGCTGCTGCAAAGGTTTTCCTTGGCGGAATGATACATCCAGAATACATCCCATTGGCTGCCCTTCTCTTCCATGTGCCTAGGCCAGGAAGGGCTGTCTGTCAGAAAGAATAGCCTGATATTGAGCAGAGAGCATTTAAACCTGAATTTCTCTGGGTTCCATGTTGGAAGATCCTATGTTTGCTGATCAGTGAAGGCTCTGCACCTTGAATTTGAGTACTGAGAATACAGGAAAGAGGGCATGATAGGAAGTCCAGGTATATGTTTCTTGGCTCATCTCCACTGGCAGCACAACTGTGAAAATTCTACCTGTCTCTCATCTATAAGAAGTAGAAGTGTACCAACACATTCTGTGGGTGACACTGCAGTGAAAAGTCACTCTCACTTATAGTGGGAATCCAAATGGAGCAGAAATATGGCAATAGTTAACAAAACTTCCTATGTTTACCTTTTGTTCCAGCAATCCAGTTTCCAGAATCTATCCTAAGGATACACCTCCAGCAACATGAAAATAGAAATGTGCAGGCTATTTGTTGCAGCATTAAATTGCAAAATATTGGAAACATCTTACTGGCTATATTGAAGAGAGTGGTTGAACTCCTCCTCATCTGTTTCATAGAGCACTGTGTTATCTATACTAAGAAAGAGGGGGCTGGAGATTTAGCTGAGTGGTTTCACCGCCTGCTGCACAGGGGCAAGGACCCGAGTTCAATGCCTGGTAGCAAAAAAATAAAAAAACAAACAAACAACAACAACTAAGAAAGAGGAAGTTCCCTATGAACTGTTAGTGATCTTTGAGGTATATTGTGAACTGAAAAAGAATATGCAAAGCGTATGTACATTTTGTGCAAGAAAAAAAAGACAAAAAAGATATACACTTAGCTACTCTTTTGTGCAAAAAGAATCAGGAAGGATAAGCCAGAAATCAAGGACACTGGTACCTACAAGGGAAAGGAAGAAAATGGGGGTGGAAATAAATGTAAGGGAAAGGGACTATCCCTGAGGGTAATATTTAAAGAAGTCTAGATTTTAGAACAGCATTAATTCACATATTCAGAAAAAGTTAATAAACAAAAAACGGGGAGAAAAACAAAATGGAATACAAGCAAAAACAGATGAACTTAAACGTATTTCAAGTAAATAAAATAATCAAGAAACTTTTGAACATGGTGTTCGGTTCCCAGTTAGGCACTTCAAGCTGATACAGATACAAATACATTAAAACACAATAGAGAAGACAATCTCTTCTGGTGGTAGAAGTCTAACTAAATATAGAAGGAATAGTGCATAGGGTTTTTCAAATTACACCCTGGGCAACCTGCATAATAATAGTTTCAGACAAGCAGCATCAATGGGTACTAAAACTAGTGGGTGATAATTTTATAAGAAAAAGATAATTGTGGAATTTCCATGAACCCTCAAGATTTGTAATAATTAGAAAGAGCTAAATAAAAATAAGTTTACAGTAAAGAAATCTGGCAGATGCTACCCCAACCAGGTGGAAGTTCCCATCTCATTAGTGGGACAAAGGGACATCATTTTCTCCTGGTATGATGCCCCAGAAGAAGGCATCACTTCCCTTCCTAATGTGCTCGTCAGAGATACATGGCCTGAATTTAGATGCAAGGAAGCAGCAGGCACACCCACATGGGGACACTGTGTAAGCTCCTGGCCTGTACTCCTCAAACTCATGGTCGTGAAAGTCAGAGGAAGCCAAAGGACAGATCTAGGTTAAAGGAGCACAGTGTACACTCATGCAGATGGGAGAGAAACCGTTTGGGGTAGAGGACAATGCCAGGAGAATGGATGAATTCTGGGCAAAGTCTACTGCATATTTGATAATATTATTATATCAGTGCTAATTTCCTTATTTTTATCATTGCATCATGGGTATATAAGAGAATGTTCTTGTCTTTTATAAAGTGCAAGTATGTAGAGATAGAAGCATCATGTCTGCAAATCCTTGAGTGGTAAAAACAGTAATATTTCTATATAGAGAAAAAGAAAATAATAAACCAATGTACTAAAAATTTAACATTTGGAGATTCTGGATAAAGGGATCCTTGCATTATATTTGCAGCTTTTCTATGAGTTTGAAATTACCCCAAAAAGAAAAGTTATCTTTTAATACAAATATCTTTACATATAACAAGTTCCTTGGAACTAACACTATTCAGGCTTCTAAGCTAACTCCTAAAAATAAGCTGGTCCTTCTTATGGGGACTGTCTGGAATATAGAAGCCATAGGAGCTTCTGTTCCCTAGAAAGCCCTTATTAGAATCTTCTAGAACTTCCAAATAATGTCCAGCTTTCTTTCTGTGGCACTCAGACATGCTACTTATGAGACTGACTGGGTATTAATCATGCAAATACAAGAAACTTCCTATGAAAGAAAGAAAGAAAGAAAGAAAGAAAGAAAGAAAGAAAGAAAGAAAGAAAGAAAGAAAGAAAAGACAGAAAGAAAAACACTAAGGTGTCTAAATATTTCATCCTCCTACTTCCTAATTCAGAAGCCTGCCTTCCATACTCTAGAGCATTTCTAGTTCCCACTGTGGACATTCTGAGCTGATAATTCTTGTGAGGAAAGAGGGACCATCCTGCCTATTGTATGATATTTAGTGGCATCTCTAGCCTCACACACTAGATGCCAGTAGTGCCAAAGTCTGGCCTGGATGAGAAACACTACTGAAGAGTCATCAACTCAGCAATTTGATAAGTACAAATCCAAATTCATTTCACTTTTGGAAATGTTTTCCAAGAATAAAAATCCATTTTGGTGTTCTACCTCATATTAAGGCAAAGCTAGATAATAACAGCCAGCATTTTTAGATATAGCTTTGGTTTTCTTGTTTGTTTGGTTGTTTGGTTAGTTGATTGGTTAGTTGGTTTTTGTTTTTGTAACATTCATCCAGAACTCCCTATATACCAATTAATGTCCATACTTTTTCTCATTTAAAAAAGTGCTGCCTAACAATCATTGTATGAATAAACTGATACTCATGGAAGTTAAGAGGCAGAGCTGAGAGTCAACAAGATATCTGATTATGATTGCTGCACTTTGATCCTCTGAGGTTCTGGCCTCCCATATGTTGAATAACCAGAGAATACGGTTATGTTTATCCAACCTTCACTTAGTAAAGACATTTTCCAAGCATCCAGAACACTATCTAATCTACTATGTCTAGGTTACATCCCAGAGAGTGACAAATTTGTCCCAGTTTATGTGGGATGTTCCCAGTGTTAGCATCAAGGATATTCATGCCAGAATTGCCTACCTCCAGGGGAAATGAAAGGGCTGGTCATCCTACTTACTTAGAACCCATCCAGCCAAATTCAAGTCAATCCCACAGCCATCCAGACAATACAGAGTGACAGCCCAGGAAAGGTTGGTGCTTATGCAATAACAAGCAAAGATGGCCCATCCTAGAGTTGTTTTTAAAGGCCACAGCAATTTGGGACAGATAACTAATCTCACGAAGACAGGCCCAATTCTATAACTCCTGATCTCCCAGGTGAAATAGGACAGTATGGTGGTCAGCTGGAGAAGACAATCCCGGGGCATGGCCTCAGCAACTTGTTTGTTGCCAGGAGTTTTGCACAGTGGGTGACTGGGGCCCATTTCACTGCCCCTTCTGTCATGGGTAAATGGGGTGGCAGCTCGCAGCTTGGCTCCTCCACTCAGTGTGTGGTCACCTATGAGCTGCTGGCAACTCTATTCACCCCTTGGTCACTATTCACATTGATGACACATCCACCTCATAGATGAACGAACACAGTGGACTTGACCTTGGAGCTTCTAAGTTTCATAGTCAGTGTTCTTGTTCCTGGCAGTTCTACCAAATCTGGCTTTGGAAAAGAGGCTCCAATAGCATTTTAGTTGCCCCCCACCACAATGATATATATGAGATCTGTTCTAGCTTGGGAGACTCAACATGTGTTCTCAACCTTTCTAGAAAACAATCAAGAGTTACATGTATTTTGTATACCTACCCACATCTCCCTACACACAGCAAGCCCTTGTAAAGATCCTGGGGTATGGTTGGCCCTGAGAGGCCCTGAGGCCTGAATAGCAAAGTCCGTGGTGCTACCAAAAACAACCAAATGCCAAGCCTATGTGTGAAACAAAAAGACAAAAAAAAACCAAACAGACAACCACTCTTTGTAAACACATCCAGTTAGCCATTGTGACCCAGATAGTCCCAAACCATCTTTTAACCCTCTCAGGACAAAAGAAACAGCTAACCTATTGTCATTTTCCAAGACAAAAATACATTTGCCAAGAATTGGTGTTAGTTTAAAGCAGAGATGGGCAGACTTTCTCTGCCAAGGGCCAAAGAGTAAATATTTTCAACTTTACAAGCCATTACAGTGTCCATCCAACAACTTAGCTCTGCCACTGTAACATGAAAGTAGTCACTGACAATATGTAGATAAATGGGTCTCATGTTCACAAATGCTATTCTTTTGACTTTTTCCCCCTGATAACTTGAAAACCATTCTTATCTCATGGGCAATACAAAGACAGACAGCAGCTGGCTTTGGCCCTTGGGCAGTAGCTTGCCAAACCCTGGCTTAAAGAAGGAACATGTTAATCTTGACACAGATGGGAGAGATCTTGGACATCAGCTCAAGTTAAAAATGAAGAAGTACGGATGGGTTAGGAAAAGAAAGGAACAAACATCTCTATTGCCATCATACAATAGTATTGCAAATGAAACACTTCATGTATACGCAACATGAAAATCAGAAAATACTCAAGGTCATCATGCCTATCCATTGCCCATGATTGGTATCGACATGGATGATTTATCCTCTTTGTTCAGGTTGATTGGAACAACCCACCTCCCTATTTCCAAGAGTATCAATCACTCACGTGCTCTCTGAACAGATGAATTGGCTTTACCCAGAAAATGCACATTGCACATAGTAAGCCCCTTTCTGCACAAGTGCTGGGCTGGATTCTATAGGAAGAATCTCACATCTGATCCTTATAGGAGCGAAGGGGGGAGTTACATGGAAAGAATGTTGAGAAATTAACTGCTAGAAAAGATCCATATACAATGAGAGGAAAATATATACACGCTGAAAAACAAAAGATTGACTGATGGAGTTAAAGACAGTCTGGCTAAGGACTTTTAAGGCATGGCTCAAGAGACTCTCTTGAAAGACCAAGGGGCTTTAGAGGATGCCAGAGCTGAAAGGTTATAGGGAAGACGGGTGCGGTGGCCACCATGTTGGGGCACTAGCAAAGAAGACAGAGAACACTAGGGGTGAGAGTAATTGGACACAAGACTAAGTGGTCCTCTAAAGGCTAGAACAAGGAAGTGACAAATTTCTGGGTTCCAGAAGGCTCCCAGCTGCAGTCCACAGGAAGTCTGGGCCTTCTCTTCCTGATCCGGGTAACATCACCTGACTTCTCACTCTCATTTTCCCCTGTGCTAACTTGAGCAGTTTGTCTCACACATACCCAAAGTCTTAATTAGAACGAGTCCTTTAAAAAGCAGTCAAAACAGGAAAATATCCCAATACCAAAACAGACAGAAGACATGAACAAGTAATTCACAGAACAACACACTCAGTCAATTAACAGGAAAAAAAAAGTTCTGCCCCACTTGTAATCCAGGAAATAAAATTTTGGCAAAGATTTGAAAATTTGTAGTAACTGGAAAAATGTCATTCATCTGTAGTGGAAATGCAGTGTAGTATTCTTTCTAAAGAGCAATTTAGCAGCATATTCATACATCCTTAAGGTTTTTCTCATCTTTGGCCCATCAAATTCACTTCTGAAAATTTATCCCAAGGACATAATAAAGCAGGTCCAAATTGATACTCCTATGAGCCAAACCTAAGCTAAAAAAAAAAAATACAAACCCTTAAGTACTGGAAAGGTTATCATTGCAGGGGTTGCTTTAGAAAGATATACTTCAGAAGCAACATAAATACTCAGCAATGAGGAATTGGTTAAATGATTTATGAGATAAATAGATCTATTATGCTGTCACCGAAACAATGTTTAAGAAAAACATTGCTAGAGGGCCGGGGATTTAGCTCAGTGGTTCTGCCGCCTGCCTCACAAGTGAAAGGACCTGAGTTTGATCCCCGGTACCAAAAAAAAAAAAAAAAGAAAAGAAAAGAAAAACGTTGCTGAGGTCAGTTTTTAGACAAAAGCTGTATATATAAAAATTTATATATACTTCTATATGTAACTATGACCCATATTTTTATAAAACTCCAGAATATATGTATATATACTTTATACATATATATTACATATACACACAAACATATATACCGTATACACAATATATATCACTATATAAAATCATGTATGTGTGTGATAGATACATTTTAACATATACCATATACCTACTACTTATATACATATAAAATTATATGTAAGTTACTATATGTATATGTAGCAAAATATTAATAGTGATTTTCACTGAATAGTGAAGTAAAGATTTTTATTATTCTTTTTTCTAAATTCTATATTCTCTAATAAACATGTAGCACTTTTATAATCAGAAGTTGTTTTCCTAAGAAATGGAAATCAAAGGGTTAAACCATTCAATTGGCTGCAAAGGAAGATTAGCAATCCTGGCTCCCTCCCTTTCCTTGAATCTCCTCGGCCCTGTAGCAGATTCTTGATTGCACTGAACACTTCTTAAACTCATCCCTCCTTCTCTACCCTTACCTTTCCTGCTCTTCTTGGAGCCTCACTGTCACTTGTCAATACTATGACAACACTTGATCCAGTCTGCTTCCCTTCCTTTTCCAAGCCATCACCCACCCTGCAGCTAGAGGGTTCTTCCCAAGTGAAATCCACATACTTCCTCCCCTCTCTTCCCTGCCCTACTGAAAAGCTACTCTTTGCATCCCTTTGCTGAGGTCCTGATTCAGCATTGTCCAAGGAGTCCCCTACAGTCTGACCCTGCTCACTCTGCAACATCATCCCAGGTGTGGTTAAAGATGTGTACTCTAGACACTCATGGTTCAACTTTACTTCTTACCCACCTTCTCTTAGTTTCCTCCTATATTCTCCTTATACCTGCTTCGTGCAAATCTCTGAGAAAAGTGCCTGGCACCTGGTAAGAATGTAATGAAAATTTGTCAACACTATGAGCTTGTAAGCCCCTCGTACATTGATTATTGTTGGTAAGGGGAAAGGAATAATTCAGAATTATTCCTGGTTTTGTCATTAGCTGGAGAATTGGATTGTTTACCAAAATGCAATATTCCCCAGGGAAACAGGCTTGATGAGTTTTGTTCTGATTTGCTGAGGCATCTGGTGGACAGAACTGGAGCTCAGGAACAACATACAGCTCAAAGACTGTAGAATGAGCGGTTATCCAGTGATTATAGCAGCCGTGAAGTGGATGAGCCTGGCCGAAGAAAACAGGACAACAGGGTATCTTTTTTTTTTTTTTAATTTTTTTATTAAATTCTTTTACTGGTACATTGTAGGTATACAACACAATTACATTTCGCATTGGGAATTGTACCTTTACATAATGCATCTTGGTTCTTATTTTTTCCCCATTCCTAGCCCTCCTTTCATGTGCTCCACTCTTCCCTATTTACAAAGACTTTATTTCCATTTTTTCCATTTCTCATCATTTTTCCTTTCCCTTCTTTCCTTTCCCTGCCCCTCCCACTACCCCTACCCCTTTGGACCTTTTCTTCCTATTTTACATTTTCGATTATTCCTTCTAATCATTGGTACATTTTAGGTATACAATATACTGACATTCATCATTGGAAATTTGCACCTTTACATAGTCTCTCTTGGTTCTTATTTTTCACCCTTGCCCAGCCCTCCCTTCAACCCCTCCAGTCCTCCCTATTTACAAAGATTTTGTTCCTAGTTTTCCATTTTCTCATATTAATCCCATTCCCTTCTATCCTTTCCCCTAGCCCTCCCACTTCCTTCCCCTTTGCCCCTTTTCTTCCTATTTCACATTACCTATTATACATTTTAGTCCTTATTTACACTTTCAGTTTCTCACACCAGAGAAACTATTTGGTATTTATTCGTGTGTGTCCTATTTATTTCACTTAAGAGTATCACCTCAATGTGCATCCACTTAGGTATAAATGTCTCTAATTTCTCATTTTTTATGGCTGAGTAGTACTCCATTTCATAAAAAAACCCCACATTTTCTTTATCCAGTCTCCAGTTGATGGGTATTTGGGCTGTTTCCAAGTTTTAGCTATTACAAACTATGCTGCTATGAACATGGGTACACATATATCACTGTGGTATGATTCTTTGAATTCTATGGGGAAGATCCCCAGCAGTGAAATAGCGGGGTCAAATGGGACTTCCAGTCCTAGTTCTTTGAGGTATCTCTGTACTGATTTCCACAGTGGTTGCACCAGACTACACTCCCACCAGCAGTGGAGCAGGGTTCCTCTTTCCCCACAGCCCTGTCAGCATTTGTTATTGGTTGATTTCATGATAGCAGCCATTCTTTCTGGAGTGAAGTGGAATCTCAGTGTTGTTTTCATTTGCATCTCTCTAATGACCAGTGATGTTGAACATTTTTTCATGTATTTATTTGCTATTTCTAATTCTCTGAAAACTATGGCACTCTGAAAAGAGAGATTGAAGATGATATCAGAAAATGGACAGACATCCCCTGCTCCTGGGTAGAAAGGATTAATATAGTGAAAATGGCCATACTTCCAAAACTGCTATATAGATTTAATGCAATTCCAATTGAGATCCCAGCAGCATACTTCATGGACCTTGCGAAAACAATCCAAAAATTCATTTGAAACAAGAAGAGACCCAGATTAGCAAAAACAATTCTAGGTAACAGAGACATGGCCGGGGGTATCACAATCCCCAACCTGCAACTATACCACAAAGCAACTGTGATAAAAACAGCATGGTACTGGCAAAGAAACAGACTTGAGGACCAGTGGAACAGATTAGAAGATGCAGAAACAATGCCAGACACACTCAGCCATCTCATCTTTGATAAAGGAGCCGAACACCCTCACTGGAGGAAAGATAGCCTCTTTAATAAATGGTGCTGGAAAAATTGGGCTTCAACTTGCCAAAGATTAAAACTAGACCTGTATCTCTCACCATGCACTAAACTAAAATCAAAATGAATTAAAGATCTAAATATTAAAATAGAAACTCTGAACCAGTTGGAACAGAGGTTAGGTAGAACCCTTGAAGACATCAGTGTAGGAAAAGATTTTATGAACAAAACCTCAGTTGCCCATGAACTAGCACAAACAATCAACAAGTGGGATCTCTTCTTATTAAAAGGCTTCTGCACAGCAAGAGAAACCACCAGCAGTGTGAAGAGACAACCCACAATGTGGGAAAAAATCTTCACCTGCTCTTCCTCAGACAAAGGTCTACTATCTCGAATCCATAAAGAATTTAAAAAGATCAGACCTCCCAAATTTAAAAACCCAATCGAAAATGGGCATCTGAAATGAACAGACATTTCTCAGACAACAGGGTGTCTTTATCCTGTCTGGGTCTCATTACCCTGTCCACTTTCCTTCTTTCATAGCACTGTCATCTTCTAACACTCCCTGAAAGGCATGGGCTGTGGTCCTCTTTTATCATCTGGGTACTGTGCAGGGTGCAAGAAGTAAAGGTTCCATTTTCTCTTGTCCACCACTATACTCTGAGCACTGAGAACAAGGCTGATACTGACTTGTTTCAGCATAAATATTTGTTGAAAATTATTTGCAATATGACTAAGAACTACATCATTGTTTGAAAACATTTTCAGGACCAGTCCTCTTTCCCCCAAGCATATTCGTATTCCCGTGAGAACAAATGTCAATCTGTCACTGCCATGAAATGCTACTGCAGCTGCCTCACCTCTACCCAGATACACATGGATTTGAGCTAAAGGCCTCTATGGCACCCCAATCCTGTGTCATCCCTGTGATGTAGGAGCAGCATGGAGAGAGGTGTCATTGTTCCTGGAACAGGGTACAGGACAGAGGCATTTACCCCCACCACCCCCATGGCAACCCCCTCCCCAGTCTCTCAAGATCGAAAGCAGTTCTCCAGTGATTTTTTTAATGGAATACAAAAACTGTTCTTTATCAAGACACAACAGACAGCCATGTGCTTTTTATAAAACTGATTACAGGGACCAGATGAAAGAAGTTGATGAGGTCAAACTTCATTTCAAATTCCCTCAGTGTTCTAGGCGGAGAAATGGTTTTTATTATACTCATCAAAAGTTCACCACCACTTGATAAAAATCTTGAGAAAGGGCATGCGTGTTGCTAAATTAGCTCTAAAAGGGGACAACTTAAAGTAAAATAAATCTGAGTTAAACATGAGCTCAAGTTACCTGCTCCAGACTTCCAGCAAGGAAAGGTTCAGGGGACTATTTGGAAGGCGCTCATCTGGCCAGCCAAAATAGCACCCAAGGACTGAAATGGGCCAGCAATCTTTCTGTGAGTATGAGCATAGTAATCAGAACACATGTGCTTTTTTGTCTGTTTGTTTGTTTTTGGTACCGGAGATGGAACTCAGGTCTTTACGCTTGCAAGGCAGGCGGCAGAATCACTGAGCTAAATCCCCAGCCCCTCATGTGCTTTTCTGTACACCATTTTATAAGCTGTAAATATCTTCCACAGCATCTTATGAAATGTAAATCTCTCAGAGATTTTTAAACACTAGCTAATCATTTTCCACCATTCATGTTCTGGTCACTTTATTCATTCAAAAAAACACCAACTGAGGCCAGACCTCTTCTCCAGCCAGACATAAAAAAAGACACAATGCCTGCCCCATGAAACAAGGCCTATTACAGAAGAGTAAAAACAAAACAGAACAGATACTTTCTAAAGAAATAATAATGATTATTTGAACCAGCCAGAATTTCCCTCAGAAATGACAATTATTAACATTTTGGTAAAGATTCTTTGCACGTTTTCTATAAATACAGAAAGCAAATGGTGGCTACAGAAATTAAATCTTATGCATTCTATGACAGTTTACTTTTCCATGGAATACTATTTGTTTTATTTCATTAAATATTCATGTGCAAAAACACTTCTGTTATTTTTGCTTCCTTGTTTATTTTTGCCGTTTTAGGCCTCACATACGCTAGGCAGGTGCTCTACTTGAACTATACCCCCATCCTGCAAGAGAATGTTTCATGGGATGCATGTCTCAAATGATTACCCAGTGTATTCATTCATCAGTCAGTTAATAATTATTTCTTTTCAAACTAATATTTTGCAAAAGAGACTCTTCCTTCCACTCTACAGAGGCCAGGAAGAGAAGAAGTGGGGATTTCACAGGCATTTCAGGAAAGGCAGAAATACCCCACCTTTGCTCAAAATAGAAGAGAATAAAAAGATTAATTCTTGCATAGAGTAGCATAGGATGTCTGGTAGCTATGAAAAAATGTTGGGAAAACTTTGGGCAGTTGGAGAGGACTTTGACCTGTACATGAGTTTAGGTTGATGGAAAAAAAAATGAAAATTTCTAAAACATAGAACCTTTTTTTCTTTTCTTCACTGCTTTGTCCTCTTTCTGGCAACTCTCAACATTCTAAATCTCCCAACCCCAGCACTCTGCTAATTCTGACACCTCAAACAGAAATGCTTCCCACTCCCATCTAGAGCTATCAAAATCTTCCTGTCTTTTCCACCCCTTGCAATGAGTTTCGTTGTCACTGACCTTTTCATGGGGCACCCAATAACGATTCAAAGTAACTCACATAACTTCCACTCTGAAAAAAAACAGATAAATCCAGGAAGAACCACATGAGGAAAAGGTTGTAGAGTGCACTAAAAATAAAGTATTGAGAAAAACTAATGAATCCTCAGAGATTTGATATAGAGTTGTGAAGAACGAACAAGCTCAGATGTTTTTAGCCAAGGTAAATACTCTCTTATCAAAACTCCAAATGCTAATGAGAAGTAACCAATTGCAGAAATGTCTGAGTCTGTGGAGTTGCTTTCAGAAGTATCTCATCCAACAAAACTAAGACTTAATGACCCACTCCTGATAGGAAAGCAACTTGAAAGAAAGAAGGTAACAGTTAAAAAGAGTTCCCCAGGAGGTGCCAATATGGCCCCACCATGCCCCATCGAGGCTCATAGTTCTGAAACATAGGTAAATAGTGACGAATTATAAAAGTGTGCTTAGTGCTCCAATAAGTCAGATCCAAGATCTTCTAATAGCTAATGCTACCAAAGCACCTTCTGCTCCATGCCTATGTGCTCAAAGGAAATTTGAAATGGTATAATGTCAAATGAGCTGGAAGAGAAATAGCCCAAATTCTTACTGATGAAGAATGAGTAAACAAAATACGGTATATGCCTATGGTGGACTCTTAAGTCACAAAAAGGAAGGACATTCTTATACGTGATACAACATGGATGAATCTGGAAAACATTATGTTAAGTGAAATAAGCCAAAACAAAAGGACAAATATATGATTCCACTTTATATATAAAAGGTATCTAGAATATTCAGATTCATAGAAACAAAAGGTAAAATGGTGATTTCCAGGACCTGGGGAAGAGATAAATGGCTAATTAGTATATAATATGTACAGAGCTTTAGTTTGGGAAGATGAAAATGTTCTGGAGATGGATAGTGGTGATAAATGTATAATAATGTGAATGGACTCAGTGCCAGTGAAATGTATACTTGAAAATG
The DNA here is from genome assembly GCF_053883595.1 of Heterocephalus glaber. Classification (NCBI taxonomy): domain Eukaryota; kingdom Metazoa; phylum Chordata; class Mammalia; order Rodentia; family Bathyergidae; genus Heterocephalus; species Heterocephalus glaber. The sequence goes on from NW_028258320.1 coordinate 56,787,314, forward strand.
GTTAAAATCATATCTTTTATATTATGTATATTTTACTCCAATAAAAAAAATTCGCTCATCCAAAAAACATTTAGCTTAAGGTGAAGAGGTGTTGTTGGCCAAATTCTCAGAGAATTATCAACTCAGTGTCTGAGCACAAAGCATGTATACAGCTCTGGAAGGCCTGCATCTTTTCCATCCAAGGAGTCCCCCAAATGAAAATTATTTGAAGATTGTAAGACAAGACCCCAATGACTAATTGCTGCTTCAATTTTTCTGAAAAGCATCATAGAAGTAGAATTTTATGTAAGTTTGGATTTGTCTGTGAGAAAGTCTCATAAGCAGTGAGTTCCCCTGGGAATTCTAAAAGATCTGCAATGTCTTCAGACTGAAACCCAGTGGTGCAGCAATGACTATACCTGGCAATGAAGGGTTCTGTGAAAATGAAGGCACTAAGTCCGGTTAGTGATGTTTATGAAGAACCTCCCAAAATATTTTGTGCATTCATTCTATGGCAATAACAGTCTATAGAATATAAATTTAATTTTTCTTCAAGACTCAAGATCAAGATATTGACACTAAAAATAGAAGTAAATGTTAAGGGTATCTGACAGACTCCTGACCCTAACTTTGCAGGGGCACAGCATGTGCTTCTAAATTTACTAGGCTGAAGGAAGCAGGCTAGAATTTGCTTCTTTGAAAATGAATTGACATTTTACCATTTACTTTATTTTCATAAAACTGAAGTAGTAGGAGCGGAGGATTTAGATCAGTGGTTTCGCCACCTGCTGCGCAAGAGCAAGAACCCGAGTTCAATCCCCAGTACCAAAAAAAACCCTGAAGTAGTAGCTCTCATTAAGTTTTATCATATTAAATACTTACACTGGAAAATTCTAAAGGCCTCAGGCTGGTAATCTAAGCTTCCACTTTAAGAAACCAGGAAAAAAATAGAAGGGCAAAATGAGTGTAGGGCAAGCATAAGGAAATAATAAATACAAGAGTAGAAACCAGTAAACTGAAAACAGGAAAATAATAGGGAAAAAGTCAATGAAACAAAAAGCTGATTTTTGAAAAGGTCAACAAAATTGATCATCATCAAGCCAGACTGACAATAAAAAAAGGTTCAAGGGCAGGGGATTTAGCTCAGTGGTTTTGCAGCCTGCCACACAAGTGCAAGGACCCGAGTTTGATTCCCGGTACCAAAAACAAAACAAAACAAAAAAGGGCTCAAATACCAGGAATGAAAGAGAAGATTTCATGATATAGCACTGTCAGACATTAAAACAATAATAAAGGAATCACTAAGAACAATCCTACTCACAAAAATTCAACTTCAAAGAAATGAACCAATTCTCAAAAATCAAGTGCCATTCCGGATGTGGGGGCCCATACCTATAATCCCAGCACTCAGGAGGCCAAGGAAGGAGGATCACCACAAGTTTGAGGCCAGGCTGGGCTACATAGTGGGTTCAAGGCCAGCCTTAACTACAGAGTGGGACCCTATCTCAAAAAAAAAAAAAAATCAGGCACCAAAATCCAAGACGAAATAGATAGCCTAAGTAGTCCTATAAGATTAAATACCTGAATTAATAGTTTAACACTTCCTATAAAAGAAAAAAAAACCTCCTGGCTTAGATGGTTTCATTGGTGACATCCACCAAACATTCAAAAAAGAAATAACACTAATTCTACATGATCTCTCCCAGAAAATAAGAGGGAACACATTTCAACAAATGTTTTGTGAGTACATCATTATCCTGGTAGCTAATCCAGACAAAATACAAGGGAAAAAAAACTTTAAGTCAATATCCCTCATGAACAGCAATATAAAAATCCTCAACATAATATTATCAAATCAAATCCAGAAACATGTAAAATAAGCAGTACACCAGAACCAAGTAGTTTATCAAACGAAAGGCCAATATGAAAGCCAAACAGTATAAACATCATATTAAGACTATAAAGAATTAATCCTATGAATTGATGGAAAAAAACATTTGATAATACTCAACATACATTCATGATTTTTTTTAAATCTCAGAAAGTTTAAATTAGAAAGAAATTCCCATCTACAGAAACATCTTAATCAGACTTCACTAAATTATGAAAGACTGGCTATCCCCTTAATAATGAAAAAGACAAGATAGCCACTCTTATCACTCTTCTTCAACATCAAACTAGATGCAATAAAATAAGAAAATTAAATTAAAGTATTATTATTTATGTTCCCTCCAAAATGTATATGATAAACCCTTAACTCCTAATGTGACTAGATTTGAAGATGGGGGTCTCTAAATAAGTGATTAATGTTAAATGAAGCCATAAGGATGGGGTCCTCATCCAATAGTATTAGTGCCCTTTTAAGAAGAAACATCAGAGAAGGGGAGCATCTGCAACCCAAGAGGAGAGCCCTCACAGACAAAATAGTATCTTGACCTTGGTCTTGGGCTTCTCAGTCTGTATAATGGTGAGAAAATCAATTTCTGTTATTTTTAATGTTCACTTTTTTTCTGTGTGTGTGCCAAGGAAATTTCTGTTATTTTTACTACCCAGTCTGTGGTATTTTGTTATAGTAGCCCAAGAACACCAATACAAATATATGTAGATTCCTATATAGAAAATCTCAAAGATTTTATACACACATACAATGCACACACACACACACACCCAAAAAAAAAAACCTTCTAAAACTTTTAACAAGGTCTCAGGATATAGATTAACATGCAAAATTGTATTTCCATATAGCAGCAATATGCAATTGCAAATCAAAATTCAAAAGTAAACATTTAGTAAAGCTCTCCTTCCCCAATATGAAATGCTTAGATATCTAACAAAACATGTATAGAATCTATACGTGAATCTGTACAGAATATGAAAAAATATCAAATGCTGATCAAAGAAAATCCAAGGAAGATCAAAATAAATGGACACACATAATATGTGCATGAATTGGAAGCATCAACATAGTAAAGATGTCCATTTTCCCCAAAAATAATCTCTAAAAGTAAAACAATTTCAAGCAATACCTTAGCAGTGTATTTTTAAAGCTAGAGATGAGCTAATTCTAAAATGCCTATGAAAAAGCAAAGAAATTAGAAAGACAATGTTGAAAAAGAATAAAATCAGAAGAAACATACTACCTAATTTTGGTCGTATATTTCAACATCATTAGCCATCAAAGAAACGTAAACCAAAACTCAGTAGAGAGCTGAGTATATAGCTCAGTGGTAAAGCACTTGCCTAGCAGACATGTGGCCTGGGGTTCAAAGTCCAGCACTGCAAAAAATAAACGAAAGAATTATTAAACTATAGTAATTGAGGCAGAATGGTATTAGTAAAAGGATAATTGGAATAATACTGAGCCCAAAAAATAGACCCACGTAATAGGGCCAATTGATTTTTGAAAAAGCTGCAAAGAAAAGGGATGAAGGCAAGATTTTTTACAAATGGTGCTACAACAAAATAAATTGGACAGTCATAGCCCTAAAAAAGAAAGAAACATCTTCTCCATCCCACATCTTATATCACCGGTAACTCAAAATGAAACATAGACCTATATGTAAAAAATAAACTGTGAGACTTAGAATAAAACATGAGAGAGTAGAAAACTGGGGGTTAGGTAGAGAATTCTTAAACATAATACCAACGACTCAATTCATAAATGAAAAGCATAGATAAATTGAATGTTATCAAAATTAAAATTTTTTGATCTAGAGAATGTACTTTTAAGACAATGAAAACAAATTACAGACTCAGAGATAATATTTTCAAATCACACATTCAACGAAGGACTTTAATCCAACATATGTATTTATTTATTTTTTATTTTTTAGTACCGGGGATTGAACTCGGGACCCTGTGCTTGTGAGTCAGGCAGTGGAACCACTGAGCTAAATCCCCAGCCAAATCCAACATATATTAAAAAATGAGACAGTAAGAGACTACACAATGATTCAAAAGGGGGCAACAGGGCCAGGGATTTAGCTCAGTGGCAGTGTGCCTGCCTCGAAAGCGCAAGGTCATGAGTTTGATCTCCAGTGCAAAAAATGGGTGGGGCAACAGACTTGAATAGACACTTCACTGAAGAGTAATTTGTGAATGGCAAATAAGCACTTGAAATGGTGTTCAACGCCATTAGCCATCAGGGAAACGTAAATCAAAACTCCTGGAGGGCTAAGGATGTAGCTCAGGGGTAGGGTGTTTGCCTAGAGTACATGTGGCCTTGGGCTCAACCTCAGCTCTGCAAAACAAACAAACAAAAAACAGTGGAATCAAGTAGACAACTAAAATGGCTAAAATAAACACTGCTGACAATTCCAACCAACAGTGCTGACAAGAACACAGAGCAACTGGAACTCTTGTACGTTCTACTAGGAATGTAAAATGTTACAGTCACATTGAAAATAGCTTATGAACTTACACATACACTTAATAGACCCATATGATCAGCATTTCCACTCCTAGATATTTGCCCTAGAGAAATGAAAATCTGTGTTCACACAAAAATTTGTATATGAATATTTATAGCAGTTAATATACAACTACCCCAAACTGGAAACAAGCACAAAATCCTTGAGCTAATGAATGGATGACAGACTGTGGTACCTTCCCAATGGATGGGAACTAAAAATAAAAAGAAACAAAGACTTGGTGGACCTAGAACCCGGGTTGACCCTCAAAGGTACTATGGTGAGTGACAGAAGCCAATCTTGAAAAGTTACACACTGCATTTATTGTCATTCCCCAAAAATCACAGTGACAGAAAACATCTGCGGTTCCAGGGGTTCAGGCTACAGAGGAAAGGCAGAAGGCAGAAAGCAGTGTCTTGAGGTGGGGTAGCAGACAGTCTGACTCCCGATTGTGAGGTAGGTGTATGAACCTACACAATGTACGAGACTTCATCCAACTAGATACACACAAAGAGACGCACAGACACTTTTATTATAAGTTAATTTAAAACAATGTTTAGAAGTGCAATAAGGACTTTCTGCAAAATGGATGACAGACTCAATTGCTGAGAGCATATGCAGCTCAGTTGCCTCTTGGCTCAAGTTCTTTCTTCCTCCTGTTATTTTCTGTGCCTTTGACAAGTGCCAGAATTCAAAATATTTTCTCATGTTAGGCCAATACTATTATTATTCTGAATACAGAAGGGTTTCAGTATCCAACAACCATCCAATCGACATCTTGATATATATATATATGATATATATTTATATATTTAATTCTGTCATGTTCACAACATTACAAAACACACATCACACAAATACACTTTTTTACGAGACCATTGCTAGCTAATATATGGGGTTTTTTGCTAATATATGTTTCAAAGACCTTTTCGATATCCATAATTCAAAGAGTCAGTGAACTAACAGACACTTGGATGATACTCAAAGCATCTGTGTATGCACACGCTAGCTATTGACTGGTCTTTTGGTACTGACTCTTTGAGAGTCCTTGTAAGTAAGTGCCTAAAATAGAATGCCATATAGTTGTTCAACTCCTGCTAACACTTCCATTTACAGCCTCATCTTCTTTTCCTCCTTCTTTAAGATTTCAGTACAGACATCGCCCAGGAGGCCGTTTTTTCTCATTTCACTGTCTGTTGGCAGTCTTCTTCATGAACACTCTGCACAAGCATGCATTGTATATTCAAGGGCAATTAAATTGCTAATAGCTATTTCCAAAGTCGCCTGCTGTAGATGATGATATATTATGGAGCATCTGATGGCAGAAACATAACTGGAAAATAAAAGGAAGGCTAGATCTTTGCTCAACTCTTGTTAATAAAAGAATCCAGCATAGCTGAAATGAAGAGCCAAAGTTTTGCACTAAGCACTTGATGTTGAACTTGCTGTACAATGTAGGCATTGCCATGTGAACTGGCTTATGATGCACCCAGGAAAATAGATGAGGAGACCAACATATTTTTTTTCCATTTAGTTGTACCAAATATTCTGCTTCTTTCACTGCAAATTTCTTGTGAAACACTTATGCAAGATAAGACTCTCTTCTTACCCCAGATAGAAATGTTTTAGCTCATTAAGTCCTTTCTTCTAGAATACTAATTCTGTGCTTGACTGGGGCTTTATTACAGATAAGAGAATAATTCAAAATTAAAAGATGTGAAATAAAGCTCTTTTAACCTATCACTCAGACCATTTGAGGGAAAAAATACTCTTATCAAATGGGATTCTTTAATGATAAAATAGACACAAACATTTGTTCAAAGTTCTGAGAGCCTGATTTTACCCCGTTTTCTGAACAGCACTTAATGTGTAGTGTAAATAGCTTTTCACATCCCCAAAGCTGCCTGTTCCAGAGACAAGTTTCCCAGCTCCTTTTCCCGGTTCCTGGCTACAATCTAGCTACCTGCCAGGCTCAACTCAAGATTCTGGCACTCCCCCTACTGTCCAGAAAGTGCATTGGTGGACACTCCTCACCTGCTTGCTACCCGTTGGCTCAGCAGGTAGGACCCTGGGACAACTTCACCTACCACCCTAATGTCAGTACTATTAAAGTGGGACTTCTCATCCTTTTTGGTTTTGGTCATTGGTCCTTAGTATAAATTTAATGTGAACTTTCTTCCTTATGCATTTTCAAAGCATTCTGATGAAAGTGGCTAAATGGACCAACACAGGAAAATAATGTCACCCAAGACTACCAAAATGTCGCTAAGGCACTTTTTACCCATGGTCCCCTTCTTCACCCCCCCCCCCCGCCCAGGGTCTTCTCCCCCATCCAGTTGTCCCTAAAGCTTCTGACATCAAATTCCATTTGTTCTGCAGGCACAATATAGACAAGAAGAATCCTGTTTCAGAGAACTAGGCATTTTAAACCAGCAGTTGAAATGTGGAAAAGCTTTTTTCCTATAGACATTTGTAGACTCTTCCCACACATGGAGCGGCCACTTAAGCCCCTAGAGCAACTGAACTACTCTGACATAAGCAAACCCTCTGTCTCCCCGAAGGCCAGCCCTGGTTACAGGGCAGATCACAAGAGGCCACCGCTTGGCCTGCAGCAGAAACGTGGGCTGTGGAACAGATTTCTTTTGTCCTCCAATATTATGCAAATAAGCAAATCAAATTAAGTACCTGAGAATTTTTTTTAATTGAGGGTCTTGATTAGACATGAATCTATTGTAGACAGGAAGAATTTTTATTCCAAAACCCCAGACACCCTGGTTCTTCTATAGGTCTTCTATCAGAGCACATCTCTCAGAATTCCAGGGAGCTCATCTTTAGACTTTCAGGTAGGTATACACCTGGGACAAAAGGGTAACAATTGAGCCTGAGAATAACAGGAGAAAGAGTAAAGTCCTATAACTTCTTAAAAATCGAACACAGCTGCTCAACTCCTCTGACTTTTTGTGTACAACACAAATAAAAACAAGCTATAGTCCATATTTATCCAAAAGACATTTAGTTCATCTCATATACTAGAACCTGAACACTGGAGTTCCCTATAGTAGCAACCAAAACCAGACCAGAGAAAAATGCTCTAGCTGGAGGTTGTGACCTCTTCAGTGTAGGTATTTTTGCCTTATACCCAATTCAAAGGGTTTCAGTTCCTGCAAGAGGGGGCATCAGAGGCCATGGGTCCTAAGGGAGAATTGCAGGGGCATCCTTATGGCCTTCTACACAGAAGCCAAAATAATTCTTTTCAAATAGTGTCAGCTTTCATCTTGCAAGTGCTGGGCACCATGCCAAACACCTCACCCACATCATCTTACTGGATTTTCCACAAAATTCTGTTACGTCAGTATAGTACTCTTACATTCACTCCAACTCTACAGATGGAGAAGCTGATGTCCGGAGGGTAATTATTTTGAACAGGATCAGTAGGTAAGAAACTTGGATCGAAATCCAGTGCTTGAACAGTGCCTGGCATAGGGTAAGTATGCAGTAAATATTTGGTGAGGGGCCAGGGATTTAGCTCAGTGTTTTTTGCCACCTGCTGCGCAAGCACAAGGACTCAAGTTCGATCCCAGGTACTAAAAAATAAAATAAAATAAAATAAAATAAAATAAAATAAAATAAATATTTGGTGAGTAAGTGAATGGATGGATGAAATGTGGGAGAAAAGGAGCCTCAGAACACGAACTTTAAGCTACCGTCTTAGCTATGAACATTAGAGAATACAAGTGCATCATTCCAAAGTGAGATGCTGTAATGTGGGAAGAGAATGAAAACCTGAATCCTTTTCATGAGTTTGCTGAGCCAGTTAGACAACTTTGACACATTCTGCACTGCCCAATGCCCTCTTCTTGCTGTAATTGTAGTGTGGTATAATTTTGTAAGGTGGTGTAATTTTGGGTGGTCCTAGCCCGAGCATGGGGTCCTAGATTTGGGCCAAGAAGGTCACATGGAGCCACGTGGAGCCACTTAGATGGCTGGGTGGAGCTAAACAAATGTTTCTAAAACAATCCAACATCTCTGACAAGTGCTACATCAGAACAAAGAACATACAGGGTCAAGTCTCTGTTTGCCAGAGGCTTGGCTGATCAAGGGGAGCCTTGCCAAACTCCTGGTGATCGGGAGGCAAGTTTATCATCTCATTCCTCCCCCATACCAGCCACAGTGGGATTTGGGATCTAAAGATGAAATGTTGTTCTTTCCTATTTAGAGGGACATTAGTCAACACTATTCATTGTTTGATTTAAAAGTAGAGCTTTTACTATAAAAGAAATGCAAGTGGGTGATGGAGAAACAAGATATTCAGCTTTCCTAATAATCAATTAAAGATAAATTAAAATAATGAGATACCATTGTCACTTACCCAAATATCAGAGATCCAAGACTGACAGAGCCCTGTACTGATTAGGGTGAAGGAAAAGGAGACTTCTATATTGTTGGTGAAAATACAAAATGATGTGGCTTTTTTTTTCTGCAGAAGTGGGAATTAAATCCAGAAAGATCTACCACTGAGCTACGTCCCTAGCACCTATTTTTTATGTTTCCTGAGGCTAGGTCTGGTTAAGTCCCCGGATCACAAGTCACTCAGGCTGACCTAGAACCTGTCATCCTCCCACGTCAGTCCCCTAGTAGTAGCTGGGATTACAAGCATGCAGCACCATGCCTAGTAGCACAACCTCTTAAGACAATAATTTGGCAACACATGACACAGGCCATTAAAATATCAACACCTTTCAACAAATGATTGGAAACATTCAGCAAAGAAATAATAAAATGAGGATATTCTTCGCAGTATTGTTTACAAAAGTAAAAGGTGGAAACTAAATATTCAATAATAGGAGTAGAGATAAACAAATATCATAGAATTATGTTTTGATTGAGGATGAAGAGGTATCTGAGACATCTACTGAACAAAAAATATGACCACAGCAGCATGGGAAAGAGTCACCTAGAGAGACATTCAGATAATCTGCAAATTACAGCACAAACTGATATCAATAGTCATCTCTGGGTAATAAGATGATAGGTGATTTTCATTTCTGCTTTACATGTGTTAATATTATCTGATAATTTTAACAATCATATATTATTTTCACAATCTTTAAATAATGAAGCCATTCAAAGTTTTTAAATAAACACAGTGAGTGAGAATAGCTACTAACCATATAGTATGACCTCAAATTACCAGGTGAATCTTTTAAATTAACAAAATAAATTTGATCATTATGGCAAAAATGAAAAGAAGAAAAGAGAAAATTAAATAAATTATATATAAATTAAAATTATAAATAATTTAATTTATTATAAATAAAATAAAATGAAATGAAGGGATCATGGATATACCAAAAGATGTTTGATATAAAACATCAAATGACATAAAATGAGACAACAAAAAAGTACAATGTGGGGAGATATAAATATAAACTATTCATAGGCTGAAAGTATGAAGTAAGATGCAAAGGTAGCCTAACTGATCACCCCAAGCTCAGCTGTATATCAGAGGATATCATCACATGACAATAAGGCCCCGCCTGCTGGTGCCAGGAAAGACAGAGCAATGGATAGCAGTGCACAGAATGCAGACACAGATCCTAGGACTTAGGCGAATTCAGAAAAGGGAAAAATTAATTTAGATCTCCAGCTATCACTCTACACCCAAATAAATTCTGTGGGAATTAAACATGTAAAAAATAAATCCTTAAGTTATGAACAGAAAACATGAGTAAATATTTTTACAATCTTGGAAAAGAGAATGTCTTTTTAATCATAATGCCATGACAGAAACCATAAAGGAAAAGATGGATAGATTTTTCAATAAAATATTTAGGAACTATAAAAAAAAGCCCTTGTATAAAAAACATGCTTTCAACAGAGATAAAAGACAAAAATAGAAAAATATATTCATAACATGCTTTATAGTGGTTTTACCCTCAGAATATGAAAACTCATAAAAAACAATCATACTTGATAAGAATGGGCCTGAGTAGAAAATTAACCATAAAAAGTACAAACAGTCAATAAGCGCACGAAAAGACAAAATTGAAGAAATGCAATTGTGAATGAGGAGGTGACATTTGGGGGCCTCGAGAACTGGTAACGGGAAACAGACTAAAGTGTGTCTGATACTAGCCTTCAGATAACTGCACTTCGATCCCAATCCAGCCTTGGCTATTGTTAGATGTGCTGCAGATTACAAGGAATTTCATTGTCTTAATTTAGATCCATTATTTTACTACACTAAACAAGCTACAATTTTCTCTATAAATTTGGGATCAAAACAGAATCTATACCAGAGGGTAGGTCATATGTGAAAGTATTAGTTCCCTACTGTTGCTATAACAAGTCCCCAGAAATTGAGTGTCTTACAGAAACACTGATTTATTATTTTACAGTTCGGAGTGTCAGAAGTCAAAAGGATCTTACAGGGTTTAAATAAATCAAGGCATCATCAGGGGCCCATTCCTTCCAGAAGCTCCAGAGGAATATTGTCACTTTGTCTTTTCCAGCTTTTGGAGGTGTCTGCATCCCATGGCCTTTCTTCCATTTTCAAAGTCAGCAGTACAGAATCTTTCAACCTCTCTGCTTCCCTTTTTTATCCTTCAACGACACTTGTGATTACATTGGGCCTGACCAGATGATCCGGGATAATTTTCTTTTCTTAAAATCCTTATCTTGATTATATCAGCAAAGTCCCTTTTCCTGTGTTGGGTAGTATGGTCATATGTTGAGGCACTGGGATATGGATATCTGTGGGAAGGCATTATTCTACCTGCCACAGTGAGCTAAATGAGCCAATGCACTAACAGCCCCAAATTCAGGTGGCAAATCATAAGCACACAATGTGTTAGCTAATCTTAAGAGTTATTCATTATCAAAGGAATATACGTTATCTGGGGCTGACAATAATGAGGGGAAGAAGGAATCTTAAATACAGCTGGTGGAGGACAACAAAGCAGAGGAGCAACCAGTACAGACACAGCCTCTGAGAAGGTTCCACATCTATGAACTGACTGTATGGGAATTAGACGTGGTCCCAACTCAACCTAGGAGCGATTGCTTGCAGGTCTATTTTTTTTTTTCTTAATACATTTATCACTTAGAAAAAGCTATCAAGTATTTTATTATTTTATTCTACTTTATATACAGGTCATAAAAGGCCACAGCAGTTTTTCAGTATATAAACCCTTTAAAAGCAGAGGGCACCAGGAAGGACAGACAAGTATCAAAATGAAGTCCCGTAATGAGGGCATACACACAGTGCAGTATTTCTGAGGAGTAACAAGCAGATACCAAGTCATCCACATTTAGTTCGCAGCTATTCCATAGTTTTAGAATCCTCTTTGAGATTTGTTCATACCCCAGTTGTGCCAAGCTGTCATTTATTTAAAAACAAAAGTTAAAAAATGAAACCAGAATAAAACTATGAACTCAGAGGGCACCCTTTATAGTCCTAGTCATCTGTAGCTCTCCTTGAAGGAAAGTTCTTCCTCCTCTTCCCCACCTTCCTACAATCAAGGGTAGGACAGAGAAATGGAAGAAAAAACTAACTATTCCAAATTCTCCTGCTGCTTACAGCTTTCCTTTTCTGTAGGGGTTGCAGGTCTATTTATAATAGAAAAAAAAGTTCACAAATCCATTCTAGATATTCTCATCATGAATAATAGTACAGTCATATAAAATTATTTTGCAGATGTCTATTGACGTGGAAGTAGTTTCATGATATACTACTCATAAGATAACAAATGAGTAACATCCAGTGGAATCTCATTGGATTCCATTTTTGACAACCACACATACATGTGTCTGTGAGTAGGTATGTGTCCATGCAGGAAAAGCATAGAGTTATGGATACAAAGAATCACCAATGTGTATTGCTGGGTGAAAAGATTTAAGGTGATCCTGACTCTTGTATTCTCATGAGTGCTCCAAATCTCTTGCACAGTGGACAGGTTTCTCTGTCTTGGGAAATGACAGATTTTTCTAGTCTTGGGTACCACCACCAACATCCCAGCTGGAGAAACAACAGGGAGCCAAGAACCAAGATGCCCGGTGCCTTAAAGAATCTTCAGCTTTTCTGCAACTCATTTTGCACATAACAAATATTTTCCCTCCCAACACTTACTCCCAACACAACTGGCAGTTGTTAGAGCAAAATAAAAAAGTCAAAAGATGACCTAAAACTGAAAAATATCTAGGCACACTCCAGAAATTATTCCTCTAGGAGTCTGACCACAATTGACTTTCTGCTCCATGAAAGCAGAGGCCTCATTCCCTGACACCCACACAGGGCCTGCATATTGTGGGTGGCTGACACATCTTGGCTCTTTCCCACCTTGTGCCTTGTTGGTGCTCCTACCTGGGGTCTCACACACACATGTGCAAACACTGTACTCCTTCCCTCCCTGGTTACCCTTCATTTCATCAGCTGGATCTCAGTTTAAATAGTGCTTCCTTGATCCAATTAACTAACCCGTAAGTTGTCATTGTGCCCTGAATGTCTTGTTTCCAAGCCAGGGACCAAGATAGGTGATAAGAGGTTATTCTTGGAAATGGGGCCAAAAAAAGATACTTTGGTATTTTCCCACTTGAAGGGCAAAGGAGCAGGGGTGTTTATACATCAGCTCCTAAAACTGGAGGTGTGGTGGGGAGTTCATTGTCTGATGCTGCAGCCGAGAGGGTTTTCCCCCAAGCAAGGGAGGAAGTAGTAAAGGAAGAGCTTTCAGGAACAGAGAAATAGATTTTACAGCTAGAAGTCGGGTGCCCTGAAAGGTCCAAGAAATATGTCCAGGCACTGCTAAATGGCACTTCACAATGTGTAATGATGTAAGCATGTGTACATATATTTGGCTAATGTCAGTCTGTCTTGTGAGCTGCAAACTCCATGAGGGCAGGAGCTTTATTTAACCTTACAGCTGATCTCCAGTGCCTAACACAGAGTCAGGCATTCAACTAATATTTGTTCAATGGATGAATACATGAGTTAGTGAATGAATGAATGAGCCAGGTGAGCACTTATTTAAACAGTGCATAACATTAACCAAATAACATCAAAATTTCATAAAATTTATAGTTATATTTTCAGAAATTATTATTCAACTTAACTCCCATTTGAATTTTTTCACTATTGGAGATTGAACCCAGGGCCTTCACAATGAGTTATATCCCCAGCCTTTCTTCCATTTTTTATTTTGCAAACTGGTCTTGCTAAGCAGCCAGGTTGCCCAGGCTGGGGTTGAGCTTTCAATCTTCTTGTCTCAGCCTCCCAGAGTTCTGGGATTACAGGCATGTACCACCACATCTGGCTCAATTTGAATTATTACACTGGATTATTCAATTTGAATTGTCACCTGTTACCCATTAATGAGATCTTCTCATTAATGGTATAGTTTGTTCCCAAAAAATGTAGTAAGTTCAAATTCTAGAATTTAAAAGAGATGGAACTGATGAAATAGGATATTAGTAATGAAGATTCTAGGACAGTGATGGTGAACTTTTTAGAGCTTTCAGTGATAACAAACAGCCAACTGCAGCATGCATGCCATGGGTTTGCCACCACTGTATCTAGGATAGTCTCATATAACAGGGGTGACAAACTACAGTGCAAGCCAAATTCCACCCACAAGCTAAAAATGGAGTTTACATTTTTAAATGGCCAAAGAGGACTTCATTTTGCAAAAAACTTATATTTAGCTCAAATTGCAATGTCCATAAATAAATATTGATTGGAATACAGCCATCAACATTTGTGTACAACTTATGTATGATCCTTTTGAACTACAGTAGCAGAGCTAAGTAGTTTCAACAGAGGGTTTGACTTAAATTCTGTATGCTCTGTCTCAAGCAGCCAGGAACCCACTAGGGCAGATGATGTACATTCAAAGTGTGCATCCACACCAGCTGGAAAGCACCTTCTATTGCATCCCACATTCAGTCCCACAAAATCCCGGCAGAATCTCTCTCCCATGCCACAAGAATATTCTAACTAGATAAATTCTTCCTTCTCCTCCATTCCTGCATATCCAAAGATTTTGCTGATGGAAAGGTATGCCTTTCTTTCTGACCAACTCGTCTCATCAAATTTTCCTTAATACATTCTCCTCCACAGATAAAACACAGTTCAGGAAATAGCACCAAACATGCATGACCACACACAGAGCTCTTATGAGATACATTTCCCATGAATATTGCTTAATCTAATAATTTCCCTGTTTTAATACCATCAATTTCCCTCCTGATCAGTGCTACCCATCAGGAAGTATTTTCAGGTAATTAACATTTTTACATTTTTAATTATGAAATCTTTCCTGAGCTGGCAGGGTGTCAGAGATTAGAAGCGTCAAGCATCAATGGTGCTATGATCTAAGAGTTCCTTGAAACCGGGAAAATCAGTGCAGGTGTGAATTTAGGCCACTGGCTGGGCCAACACCCTCATCTACAGTGGAAGTGGACATTGATACACAATACTGGGTGTATTAGTTATTATCTTTGCCACTGGCACACAATACATGATACCCACCACTTGAAGGAGGAGAGGTTTATTTTGGCTCATGTTTCAGTAGTCCATGGTTGGTCAGCTCCAAGACAGAATGGCATGGCAATAGGGCCTGGGCAGAAAAAAAGTTGCTCACACCGTGCAGTCAGGAAGCAGAGAGAGAAGGACCAGGTGGAAGAGAGAGATATGCCCTTCCCAGTCACATCCCCAGAGACCCACTTCTTCTCACCAGGCCCTACCTCCTAATATCACATTAGGCCATAACGCTCCTATAATTCAATCATCTTTCAAAAGCCCTCCTGTGAGTGAGTGAGGCTTTAGGGGGACATCTAGACATAAACCATAATGCTGGGGCTCAGCAGAAGCTGTGCTTGGTAGCAAACTTTGCGCTAAAACTTTGGTTCCAAAGGGAAAATGACTTTTATAAGGGGCCACCAGCACTGGGTCTTTAAGGGGACTGAGCCACCTCTCTCTCCAGATGCCTCTTTTCAGGACAAGGAGACAGTTCAGATGCCCCTGGGATGGCCACTTTAGCTTCACAACAAAAGGTCCATCTCACCTTTGCAGTCACATTTTAAATGTCTTCCTTCTTCAGCTCCACTTTTTCATTCCCCTCTTTCTCCTGCATACTAATGGAAAATTCTATTGAACACCCTGCAAGTATCAAACAAGACTTTTGGCTGCTCCCCAATCCATATGCTCCTGTAGAAGAAGCTTGGCTTCACAGAAGGCCAGGAAATTAGGACAAGAATGTAAAAAAGTAGGAAAGCCATATGTATTTGTGATCCTGCTTTGTAGACTTCCTCACTGGAATTTCAGGATTTTCTGTACAATCCTCCTTTACTTGTCCTTTTCTCAAGCCCTATACTTTGGAGGTTTTCTGAGCATCTTTGCTGGGTTTTCACCACACTGTCATGGAGTGCGCACTAGGATGCTTTTGGAGCTCAGAGAGTCTCCAGTGTCTATCCAAGACCGTGTTCTACAGAAATGTGTCCAGGGTCACCCTCATGATGCCAGTGTCTCCTCAAGGGACAGGCCATATGCTCCACACGTGGGAGGCCCTCCAGTTAGGGTCCTGCCATCTCAATTGTCCTCTCACTCATCCAATTACAGCCCCAACTCTGTACACGACACCCCCTTCTTCTCCATCTTTGCTCCTCCTATTTTGTTGAACCCTTCAGGACCCTGTACGTGCAGCCATAACAACCAGTGCAGTGGAATTCTTGTTTAAGAGAAATGGACAATGAAAAAAAGTATATTTTTGTTGAAGGAAAAATAAATTGTTGCTTAAATCAAGTTTTCATGAACTGGGATCTCCTCCTTTAGCATCAGAGATATTCAGACTGAGCCACTAGTGCAGTCTGTACTATACAAGGCTGAAAGATCAATACTGATCTTTGGCTGGATAATCTAGTAAAACAAAAAAAAAGTTTAATTTGACTTTGTCTGTGTAGGGAACAGGGGAAGGGGACATTACCAGAACCTCTGCAGTAAATCCTAGTCTCCTGCGAGCCACAGCAGCACATGGCGAATTACAGGAAAGGTAGACAAATGAGACTGAGAAGAAGCTGAGCTTTGGGTCTGATCAGTGCTGCTCTGGGCAGCAAAGACAAAGACCTCCTAGCTGGCAGCACCTTTTATTCAGTACATCCAGAGAAACAAATGTAACAAATGAATATGTAGATTTCAGTATCACATTGGGATGAACAAGGTGTAACAAAAGACTGGGTGGGGGCTCGGAAATCTAAGAACAATGAGGAACTATGGAGATGAAGATTTAGTTCCTCCCAGGAACTACAGGGATGAAGATTTGGTTCCTCCCAGGGTGTCTCTTGCAGGTGTGGTCTTGTCCTGGAGCATTACAGCATCATGGGATCATTGAGATCTCCCTTGTGACCTGAGGCCAAAATGGAAGTATGTCTTGGAATGTTATAGCTGGCCTGTAGGCAGGAGAACTAGGCCTACTCAAATGATTTTTCCCTAGAATTATGTAGCATTGCTCCCAACATGTCTGGTATAAATAATCTCATCTGCCCAAGAGTCCAAGTGACCATCCTATGCAGCCATGTAACTACTGGAAGAGAATTGTGCTGCTGGACCAAGTATAGAATCCACAGTCCAAAGAGGACTTGCTTCTGAACCCTCCTGAAGTAGAAGCAGAGTCCTGGGCTTCCAGTAGTTTCCCTATAAATATACTGAATGAATGGAAGTTCTACGAGGGCATTTATCACAAACACTTCGCAAAAATATATTTCTAAGTTTCTTGTTTTTTTATGTCAGTGATTGAGTTTCTTGATTTGGGTATCAAGAAATGCAGCTGGAAAAAATAAGAACCAAGATATATCATGTACAGGTACAAACACCCAATGATAAATGTAAACAAATTGTATACCTATAATGTACCAATAAAAGAACTAAAAAAAAAAAAAAGAAATGGAGCTGGTCAAAACATTTAAGAATCAGCAGGCTAGCCTAGAACAGCTGCTCCCAGAGAAGCCATTGTTCTCCACCATACAGCTTTGCAGGTGTGGACAAGGCTCCTATTCACTTGAGCTGCTGGTATTTTCAGTTACTTAGTTTTTAAAACTCTGAAAATCACCCACAGCTCTTTGAAGTAATATGACTGTCACCTCTTTCCCCCTAAAATTGTGCTTTTGAGCTCTTCAGGTGGAAAGGGAGAAGAAAATGATCATGCATTTTCTGTCCCTGGACATGGGCTGCATGCACTCTACCACTAAGCTATACTCCTTGCTCTGCAAATTTGTTTTTAAATCAGATTAAATTGCTAGGCTAATATGTATCAGGTGAAAAGCATTCAAGCACCGCAAATTGTCACCACTTTGCTTCATCTTGAAGTTTTCAAAAAATGTAGCAACCCCAGGCACACATTAGGGATTCCATAAGGGCAATAGTCAGCACTCCTCTGGTTGCTATCTTCAGGGCATAAAGAACAGGCCTTCTTTTTTCACTAGGAAACCCACCTTTTCTGTAGAGAAGCATCACACTAGAACTTTGCTGCCTTTTCACCAAGATACCGGAATTACAAATGCACACAGACAGATGGCTTTGCCTTAATTAGTAGGTCACAGTGGCTACTTTACACAACATCTACCTCCAAGCTCAAATACCAGTAAGAAATAAGTTCAACCACCATCAACTTGATTTTGACTATACAGGTTTTTTTTCATACAAAAGCTAAATTTCAAGCTGAGAAAAATATATGCAGTTAAGGTAAACAAAGCTATTTGAACAATACCTTCCTTCTTAAGAAGTAACATTTAATCTGGTGTTTTAAAGGATGAGACTTGCAAATACGACTAAGCCGTGTATTCAATTCCACTCAACTACTGGTGTGAAATTTTAATCAAAAAGCTAGAGAGCTCATTCAAAAAAGAAATTAGTGAAAAAACTTTAGTCGTCTCTCATCAGTGAAAACTGATTTAGTTATGCAAATTACTGCTATGAATATTAAACCACTGATGAAAGGTTTTTAATGAAGGGATCTTTTGTTTTGGAAATGCAAGGGTATATGCTTTAATTTCTTGCTAATTTACTGTTCTTTGATAATGTTCACATTTTCCCCAAAGTGGCTTTGCTGATGGGTTTAATACTGTGAATAGAACTACAGACCAACAATACTGGTTTTGACAAGCTTTCCCCTGTGTAACTATACATCGTGATTTGCAGCCCCTTATGCACAATTCTATTAGGGTGAATTTTGTCTACAGGGCTTTCCCTGAAATGAATTCTCATTTTAATGTTAGCCTCCTGCAGTTTTTAATTTTTAATCTGTAATATGAAATTGCAAATTTTACAAACATCATTTGAAAAAGCCACTAGGACAGAACCGAATGCCAAAGTTTACATATTGCCTAATTAGACTGTTATGAGAGGCAGCTTATCAATGTCATGCCAAAGATCATCAAAAAATCCAATTACTAATTTGAAAAACATATATTTATAGGTTCATTTTGTTTCATTTGCATCCGGTTAGCTCAATAATTGTTTTAAAATTGTATAAAGGCTACTAATTTGGGTTAACTGGTAAAGTATGCGAACCGCCAAGGTGGTACACTGCCCTGCTGGCCACGACAAGTGGCAGTGACTGCCAAAGCAAGGCCATGGGGAGGGGACCTCCTGCCACAGAAAGCTTGGGTCCTCAGGTACCCTAAAGAGAAGACCTTTGGAAATGGAAAGACTTTGCAGTGCTAAGAGGTCAGTTTCCAGTGAGTCAAATCCCAGCATATGGCAGATAATTAAGAATAAGTAAGGAAGGGAAGTTAGCAGCAAGGAGAAGGTATAGAAGGGCCCGCACAAACAGGTGGACCAGGGACCTCTAGCCTGAGGCAGATTTGAGTCCTTCTGGAAGAACAAAGCAGCTTTCTTCACACTTCAGCATTATGGAAAATGTCAACACCTACAAAAGCAAACAGAGCAGCACCAGGAAGGTCCAGGGCCACCCAGCCCAGCATCAGCATTCACCTGGCTTTCTGGAGTCCCACTCACCTTTGCCTCCCTTCCCACGTGATCTAGACCGGATCCTGAAGAATTTATGTCCAGCCGTAGATATTTAAGATCTGTCTTAAAAAGGTCCTTAGAAGACTTTAAATACATAGAACATATCATGCCTAAAAAATTTAACAAGATTTACTTAGTATCATTAGATAGCCAATCAGAGTTAAACTTACCAATGGTCCAGGGAGTGTCCTAAATGATTTTTTTATAGTGTGAGTCAAGACACATACACAAAGAAAGTTTCACATTGTATTTGGCTGACATGTTTAAACTCTTGTAATGTCTAAGTTCTCTCTCTCTCTTTCTCCCTCTCTCTTTCTCCTTCTATTCCTATTTTACTTTCTCCCTCTCTCTGTCTTTACCTTCACGTTATTTATTAAAGAAGCAGGTCATTTGTCCTCATTTTGGATTTTGCTGCTTCTTAAATTCCTCCTTTGTCCCTTGGATTTCCCAGGAGTTTGTTGTTGAATCTACAATATTTTCTAGACTTAGATTTTTTTTTTTTTTTTTTGGCAAGACTATTTCATGAATGGAGTGTGCCATCCCACCAAGAGTTACATACAAGTAAGAATTGTTTTATTTGCTTGTCTCATATCTAAGTGAATATTCAAGGTACACACTACAAAGAATTCAAAGAGCAAAATTATAAAAGATACATCCTTCCAGATATGTTGCTATCAGTATATACTGCTTTTTCTTCTTTATTTTTTTTTATAAAGTGGTATCGTATTATCACAGGACAGAGCCCAAGGAGCTCTCCAAAGCTCAAATAAGGAACCTAACCCACCCTTCTGGTACAATAAGTTTACAGGTTCACTGACTCTGGTCTCAGAAAAAGAATTTGCAGAACTATAGTACTCAGAGGCCCAGGAGAAAGTAAAAGGTACACACTCAAAGAAATAGAGTCCAGCCTTCAAGAGAGAGATGCCTATTTCCTCGAACAGAGAATATTTATGCTTCTCTTGATGGGGTGGAAAACCTCAGGAAAAAATAGCTCAATGCCCAGAAAGGTAATAGCCCATTCTACAGGTATGGGCCCAGATTTGTTTTATTTTGTTTTGAATAATTAATTTAAATATATTTTTTATTCTCTCAACCAGCTCCTTTACCTAAGGATCAGATTCCTGCTCTTTACTTTCTCAATTAAGCCACTATGGGCTTTCAGTATTCCTGGGGAATTTGGGGTGTGACAGATTTGGAAGGTAAGGAGCCTATATTTAACCAAGGAAATGTGGATATGGATCACTTTGGGTAACTTTTACTGAGGCCCAAAAGTTGCAATCTTTCCTTGTCTCTTTTTTACCTATCTTTTATTTCTTCTGTCCCACCTCAATAATACACATTCTTGTCTTAGCAATTGTGTTTTTCACATAGCAAATAACCATATACATTCCTTGTTAAACCACTGAACTCTCCTGCAGCTGTTCTTAGGGTCTGCCTGATGCTTCATCTTCTTAGGACAGTTTCTCAACTGGAGTTTGTGTTAACTTTCTGTGCCAGACTCTAAACTTTGTACACATTTTGGAGAATAACTTCCCATTTTGCTTATTCCATATCCAAGCATTTGAATTAACAAAAACAATCATTCCTTTTGAGTGTAAATGATGCTTTCTTACAAGTTCTAAGAAAATAGTAATCTAAGATTGGCATGTTCTGCTCACATAAAATCCTCACACTGCCTTAAATGCTGACAACCAGAGATTCCTAGACCCATGAGCTGTGAGTGACAGCAGACAGTTCATGAGAACCCCACAGCCCAGGTGATGTGATGAGATACATTAGCTTTGATTCTGTTCTTGTCCATTGAACTTTCTGGCATCACCATTTCCCTCCCTAAGGCTGGCCCTCCATGCTCAGAGACCAAGAATTTGTGAGGACCCAAAGAGCATCATGGGGAGGTAGGGAAATTTTGAACGGAGCTGAGAGGGAGCTTTGGTTTAAGGGGAGGTAGAAAGAGCAAATTCGTTCACAGGGCTTCTTCTGTTTGCTTGCGTGTTTTCATATATATTTCTTTTAATTTTCACAGCTTGCTTGAGAAACCAACTTTCTCTTTTTGCAGGCGAGAAAATCTCAAGGTGTAGAGAAGCTAAGAAATGTACACAGCAGCCACTCCCCAGAACTCCAGCCCCACTTGCCTCATTGCAAAGCCCTCGCCCTGCCCTTTCAAGTAGCATCTGACCTGAGTTTTAAGAAATCCACATCCTCTATTAAACAGACCAATGATCTCAGATCAGCTAGTCTGTGTACCCCAGAGATGCCCCATGAGAGATCAAGACCACCCCAAGAGGTTAGAACGGCGGGGATCACACGTCCTGCCCTCTGTGGGAGACTGCAAATGGCCAAGAAAGGGCCAGACTAGGGTCCAGTAAAAACTCGAGAGTTCTAATGCCAGTTGTCTCTGCTAAGAAATCATCCGGTTCCCTAAGGCTCTAACAACCCTGCAGGATCTCTACTGTGCCCAATTTAGGGGATCAAGAAACTGAGCTCCGGCGGGGGATTTAGCTCAGTGGTTTCGCCGCCTACTGCGCAAGCGCAAGGACCGGCGTTTGATCCCGGTACCAAAAAAAAAAGAAAGAAAGAAAAAAAAGAAACGGAGCTCCAAGTGGGCTGAGCAGCTGCCAAAGGTGGAGATAGGGGGATTGGATCCAAACCACTCTGAGTGTCTTATTCCCTAAAGTGGGTCCAAGCCAGGGAAATTCTTCAAAAGGGCCAGGCAGCCTCAGATACTTGGGCTTGTGCCTGGCTTCTTTGTGTGCCCTGGTGGTGCCCCCCACTCCCACCCAGCCCTCTCTACCTGTAAAACCTCGGTCGTTTCCCCTCCTGACTCTTGTGCTCCTCCCAACCACTCCCCCTGTGGTCCCTGCATGGCACTTGTGGACAGTTAACACTGGATGAAATGCCTATTCCCCGTAACAGGTGTCAGCCCCAGTTAACACAACTAAGGCACTATTTGCTTTAATAGTAATATTGCAGTTTGCAAGCCAAGCTGTGCTTAAATACACATCTATTTTCTCTTTTAATGCTGAGATATATTTTGAGAGTTTTTAATAAATTAGAATTAAATCCCTGTAATCTCATTCTGCCATTATTCTGGGATCCTTTTTCCTTTTTTTTTTTTTTCAGTGAAATTGTGGGGGCCCTGCAGGAGGGTGGGTTCTAAGAGAGTCCCTAGGGACAAAGCAGCCAGCCCACTTCTTTTCCCTCTGGTACTTTGCATTTGTATCATCCTTCCTTCTCCTTTTTCCAGCTAGTTCATTACTTTCTTCTAACGTTCAGAATGGGCGTATCCAGCAACCCAGCCTGGTTGCCTATGAGGAAGGATGATTGACAAAACAAAACAAAAAAGACAGGGAGTAACCAGAGTGCTCTGCCCTAAAGCACAGTGCCAAACACTCAGGATTTGTGTGTGTGCACGTGTGTGTTGGGGGGGGCAGCATTTACAACCTGTGAAGAGCAAATATGACACACAAAAACTTCTGGTGTAAAACGCTGAATCTGGTAACTGTGTTAGATTTATGGGTGGAAGAAAGATAAGGGACTGTAAGGGAAAAAGACAAATGGACAAGAATTTGTAAGGAAACCTCTAGAATTATCCATACTTGCAGCTCTGTGGGTGAGAATGGGTAGGTAAGGGTAGAGATGATGAGCAAGTGTGCCCACAGAGGGCTGGAGATAGAGAAATAGCAAGTCTTGTCAGTCAGTCAGCAGGGTGGCAGCAACCTCCCTCTCTATAGGGAGCCACTGTGCCCAAGGGTGTCTTGTAGAATTGTGATGGTGGCTGGGTAAGCTATGAATGGATGCAGAGAAGTATGAGGAAGCAATTGACCTGAGGCTGGAGTTAATGGACGCAATTGTGGACGTAAACCCAGAGGCCTGATAAATTTTTAAGGCTCTTAGGGATTATCTAGGAGCTGGCTTTGCTCCTGGGATCCCCAATCAGGGCATTTCTTTAGCAAGCACTATTTGTAGACCTACTGTGCACCCATCACTGTTTGAAGTTGAGAGGGCTAGACACACAACAATTTTTTTTTTCTTTTGGTACCGAGTATTGAACTCAGAACCTTGCACTTGCCAGGCAGGCGAGGTGCCACTAAGCTAAATCCCTGGCCTTCAACAGACAACAAATCTTAAAACAGGGACAAGCAATAAAAAACAATGACTGCAAAATGGTAAAGAAGACTATGAAGGAGGCCCGGCATTGTGATCACTAGGAAGGGGTGATGCAGCAAGATTCAGGAGCACTGTTGCAGGTAAGAGTGGCTTCCTCCCCTGTGGCTGCTCTGCATGAATCTTTACTATGCTCCAAACAACTGCCCAAATGCTCCAAACAATAAAGCTCACTCAACTTGACTCCCACTTTGAAAATCTATAGAATCAACAGGTGGCTGTCTCAGCAGGAGGTCACCTCTTAAACCCAATAAGTCCTATCCCTACCCCCTGCCGAATGGTTTGTTTGTCAATTATGCCTCTGCAGGACCCAGAGACCTTCTTTATGAAGCCAGCAACGTATTCATGTTGATTTACTGTTGGACATTGAAACTAATAACTTTTGTTTTTAATAATGACGGTTTGCTGAGCTCTGAAAAGCCCAAGAGGTGATTTTGCTGCTGTAAAAAATGCACAAATAAGCAGCCCCCCATCAGATGCCTAACAGTAATTTATAAAATCACTTTCTGTGTTTACAGAGGAAATCGCCTTGGCAGAAGTGTCATAATGAAGAGACAACTCCAAGACAGCCATTTAGCTTTCCCTGTCTCCTTGGCTGGTAGCTCCTGGTCCCAAATGAATGCTGCCTGCAGGCTGTAGGTGGATTGCTGTTGCAAAGCAAACCTGGCCTTTACTCTGGAAGAGCAGTTTCCTGTTACGAAGCCCTCCCCCAGCTTGCAGCCAGGCACCACCCACCTAATAGCCTGCTTCATCAGCTCTGTTCATTATTACACTCATTACCAGGGCAATTAGGAGCAAGTCAGAGCCGGCCACTGAGCCGGAGAATGTAAAGTTCCATGAAGTAGAGGGAGGCCAAGTGGCTTATGAAATGAAGGTCATTCTGTGTAACAAATGACAATCCTGCCAGCCTCTAGCTTGCTGGAGGGTGGGAGGCAGTGACTGCTTCTGACCTTTAGGATTCAGAGACTGTGCTGCCCCAGTGCAGCCAGCAGAGGGGAACTTGCAAATGCACTCTCAGGATTATTTACTATCTTCTGGTTTGAAGGAAAGGGAAAGGAGACATCAGTTAGCCAGACAAAAGACCAAGGTAGAATAAGGAAAATGATGAAAAATTCAGCTCTGGAGGAAAACTTATGCAGCTATCAGCTCTAGATCCAGAGCTGCCCCGGCTCAGGCCCAGTTCCCTGGGCCAAGCTCTGGAAGGATTTGCTATCAACCCTGACTCTCCCTCTCCCCTCTCCCTGCCACTCTCTTCTCTTGTCCTGTCTCCTCTTCTCATCCTCCTCTTTTTTCTCCTCATTCATATCCTCCCTCTCCTCCACCATCCCTTCACCCATTCCAAGTTCAGAAGAACTGGACTCTGTGTCCAGCATGGCATGGCAGCTCTCAGCTCCCACACACTCATGCCTGCTTCCCAAGTATTAACTGAGGGGGCCGGGGATTTAGCTCAGTGGTTCTGCTGCCTGCCTTGCAAGCGCAAAGACCTGAGTTCTATCCCCGGCACCAAAAAAAAAAAAAAAAAACACCCCAAACCAAGTATTAACTGAGGGACCTAGTCCTGCCAGCTCCTCTACCCTCTGCACCCAGTGGGGCAGGACTCCTGGAGCTGCTGAGCCCCACAAGAGGTAGGCATTGTGACAAAAATCAAGGTCCTATGTAAGCCTAGAAGTGAGAAGAGGGGGTGAGAATTGGTGTGGAAGATTCCAGAAAAAGGTTATCATAATGTAGTTGGGAAGGCTGAAGATGTACCTCAGTGGCACTGCACCTGCCCGGCAAGCACAAGGTCCTGAGTTCGATTCCTGGTACAAAAATAATAATAATAACAATGTAGTTGGGGAGAAAAGAGTCATAAATAGATGAAAGTGAATCACAGAATCTGTGAAGAGGTAAAGGGGAGAGTACCAGCTTGTCCCATGTGCTCAAGATACCGGTGCCCAAGAATTAAGAATTTGCAGAAAGGTCATGAAGCTCATAAATTTCAGAGCAGGTGCTAGAAAGGATTCACTTAAGGATAGATGAGAGGCATTTCTGAGCAGCCGAGACTGTACAGGGTGCATACATTCAGGCTCCAATTAGAAGTCTAATTTTCTTTCAAAGAAAAACATTGATAAGCTGGACTTCATTAAAATTAAAATTGGCTTTGAGAAAGACACCGTTCAGAGAATGAGAAGACAAGCCCCAGATGGGGAGAAAATATTTGTAAAATCCAAAATGCATATCTAATAAAAGCCTGATATCTAAAATACACAAAGAATCTGTTCTTTATTGGTTTCTTTTCTTTTCAGTGCTATTGATACAACAGATAAAATTTTAAAAATTGTATTTCCCAAACTTGTCAGATGTGCCGAGTTCATGTTCTCTAAACTTGAAGAATGAGGTCTAAGAACAACAGAGATTAAGAACAGGAAAATATTTATTGATAAGATAGCTCCTGAGAGGCAGAAGGGGACCCAAATGGATAGCCAGGGACCCTTCTTACAGGAAAGTTTTATGGAGTAAAACCTAGGTGGATATAACATGGGTTACAAGTATGATTGACCAGTAAGTTTACAAGTATAGTCGCTTAGGTAATAGTGATCCAATGGGGAAGGAAGTCATGTAGCAAGAGTACATGGAAAGGACAAAGAACTTCCAAGATAGTTATTTGATGGATCCGGGGGTCTTGGTCACTCACTGAGGCAACTGATGCCTATTTAGACTTTACTAGACCAGGTGTTCTCACTTATCCATCCCTCAAGGAAGAATGTAGGTATGGTCCTTTTGTCAATATCTTGAGGCTTGGCCCCCAACTAATGTGCCTCTGGCCACAGTAGTAGTGTGTTTTCACCTTTTGTTTTGACTTTCTCGAGGGCTCAGCCCTGTCTGACTGCCTATTATATTTCTCTCTAACTTAGCTGTCTGTAATACTGTGGATAGAACCCAGGGCCTCAAGCATGTTAGGCAAGTGCTCTGTGACTGAGCTACATCACCAGCCCTTCTTATTTTCTTTTGAGACAGGGTTTCACCGGGTTTCCCAGGCTAGCCTTGAACTTGTAATACTGCTGCCTCAGCATCCCTACTAGCTGAGATTACAAGTGAACTTTCCCACACCCAGCTACAAGAACTCTTAAAGCTCACCAATAAGAAAATGAACAATCAATTAAAAATGGGTTAAAGGCCTAAACAGACACCTCAGCCAAGAAGATTTGCAGATGAAAAATAAGCATATGAAAAGATGTTTAACATCATGCATCATGATGGAACTGGAAATCAAAACAATAGTGAACACACCCTTTAGATGGCTGAAATCCAAAACACTGACATGACCAAATGTTAGGGTGTAGAACCACAGGAACTTTTATTCTTGGCTGATGAGAATGCAAAATGGTACTGCCACTTTGAAGATAGTTTGGTGGTTTCTTACAAAACTAAGCCCAATCTAAACCATACAGCCCAGCAATCATAACCCTTGACATGTCTTCAAATGAAATGAATACTGCATCTACACAAAAGCCTGAGCATAAAAGTTTACAGTCCCTTGACTTATAATTGCCAAAATATAGAAACAACTATATGTCCTTTAATGGGTAATTGGATAAACAAATTATATTACACTGATAGAGTATTACTCAGTGATAAGGAAAAAGAAGTATCACGCCTTAAAAAGATATGGGGATACCTTCAGTGTATATTGCTAAGTGAAAGAAATTAATTTGAAAGGTTACATACCTTAATTCCATTCATACAACTTTCTGGAAGAGGCAATACTAAGGAGATGTGAAAAGGTCAGTGACTGCCAGCAATTCAGGGCCTGGGGTAGGGAAGGGCAAGTTGAACAGGCAAAGTACAGAGGATTTTTAGGGCAATGAAACTATTTTGTATGATACGTAATGGTGGATATAAGCTATTGTACAGTTATCAAAATTCACAGAATGCCAGATATTGTGCCAAATACCTGTAATCCCAGCTGCTTGGGAGGCTGAGCTGTAGGATTGCCAGATTCAAGGCTAGCCTGCGGAGTTTAGCAAGATCCTGCCTTAAAACAAAATAAAAATAAATAAATGAAAAGACCAAGCGCTGGGATGTACCTCAGTCATAGAACACTTGAGTAGCACGAATATGACCATGGGTTCAATGCCCAGTAATGGAAAAATCCTCCATAAAATATAAAGCAGGGGATCAACCCTAAAGGTGCACTATGGACTTTAGTTAGTAACAATTTTTAGTATTGGCTCCTCAATTGTAACAAATGCAGCACACTAAATGCACGATATCAATATCAAGATTTGCCGGCTATGTGGGAACTCTCTGCACTTTCTGTTCAATTTTTCAGTAAACTAATCACTGCTCACGAAAATAAAGTCCATTAATAATTTTTTTAAGAAGCTGGGCATGAGAACAAAAACAGAATTCAAGATATGGAGATGCACACTTGAATTTAGCAACAATTTAAGGAGATACAAAACTGCAAATTTGTCCTAATGGAAGGGCCACATACTGCTAAGGAACATCAAAATCCACTGGGAGACATCAGTGAAGAACCTAAAACTAGAAAAGACGACTGTTCGTTTGTGGTTTCTTTTTTCTTTCTTTTTTTGTTTTTGGTACCGGGGATCGAACTTGGGTCCTTGCGCTTGCACAGCAGGTGACGAAACCACTGAGCTAAATCCCTGGCCCTGTTTGTTTGTTTTTTTAATAAAAGAAGAATCCTTTCTGAGAATGGGATTTCTGTCAACCAAAGACTAATACAGGGCCAGGAAAGGCTATAAAGAAGTTAATGGTGGGAGGAGTATAGGGCAGTGGTGGAGAGAGAGGGCATGCGTGCAGGCATGCTCCTGCAGCTTTACAAAGCTTCCTAACTTGACAACACTACTGAGAAAACTAATGGTAAATGAAGGGACATTCTATAATTTTAGATTGAAAACTGAATTCTGTCAAGGTGCTAGTTCTCCCTAAATTATCTATAAATTTAATGCAGTCCCGGTCAAATCCCAGCAGGATCCATTTTATGAAAATTGATTTGTCAATTCTAAAATGTATGAAAATGCAAAGGCTATCCTGAAATTCCAAGGCTAAACTGGAAAAGAATAAATCTAGAATTCGAAGTATAGCTAGGTGGTAGAGCGCTTGTGCAGCATACTCAAGGCCCTGGTTTCAATTCCTAGTAACCCCTACCAAATAATAGCAATGATCTTCAAAGATAAACATTATCAGAAACCAACACCTGTTATAAAATGATGGCAAATAAGACAGTTCCGTGGAGGTCGAGGAGAGCAAAGCCCACAGTAGCCTACAATTGGAAATCGCCCAAATGCCATCGGCAATAGAATTGATAAAGTGGGGATACCACACTGCAATGAAAATAGGGAGTGTACAGTTTCAAAAGACAACAGGAGAGGAGACACTAATGTGGAGTGTGGGGCTGAGCAAAAGAAAAAAATGATGTTCTCGATTATCCCTGAGGTAAAGAGTCTTGGTTTCGTTCATTTACTTCAAAGTCACACATCTTCCTATGGCAAGTGTTTGTGACCTGGACATGACAGTTTTTTCTCCCCTACATTTATTATTTGACATGATGGAAGTATGCCCAATCCTATGGGTATCTGTTACCTCTTACCCGTGAAGGTAACTGGGTGGCCAGTCACTGTGAGGCAAGATACCTCAACCTATGACTCAAAGAGCAGATGTCCCACACCGACCAGCTGAATCACACACCTGAGGAAGACCTGCCTGCCCTGCTGCATGCCACCATTCCCTCACCTGTAAAATGGCTCACCTCCAAGAGCCTTTGCAGACTAAAATCCACATCCATGGCTCCAGATCTTGGCTGGACTCTGAGAAGAAGCTTTTTATGAAATCAAACATTCTAATTAAATTGGTCTGGGGTAGCATCCAGACTTTAGTTTAAAGCTTCTTAGGACTGAGAAATACTAAATATGATATGTAGTGCATATGTGGCTTGTAGTAAGCCCTCCATAAATGTTCTGCTTTCAGTATTATCATTACAGTATAGTGCTATTTCATTCATTTGTTCATTGAAGTAGTCCATTGCCAAAGTCAGCAACAAGTAATGGGAAAAGCTAGGGACATTATCTTCATCTGATATCCACCATTGAGCATCTAAAGCATTCAAAACTACTATGGAGTGCAACAAATAATTGATTAAGAGAGAAAAAATGTGTAAAACTTCTTACAGGCAGCACCTGCTGTGTCTGCTTAATTCCAGCTCAAACAAGCCCGGCCTCTGAGACCCCAGGTGTGGCAAATGGAACTAAACCTCCTACTGCCAGAAGGGAGCTGGGAGCAGGCCTGGGGTCTCTAGCATAACATGTGAGTTTACCGTGAAGAAGGCTTATTCTAATTACCAGCGTGTCCCCAACATACTTTCTCCAAGTTCACCTGCTTCAAAATGAGAGTTAGCAATGGAGAGGCATAATTGCTCAGTGCCAAGGGCTGCCTCCAGATAGCTCTGCGATTATTCTGAAGTTATCCATCCAAACTGAAGGGCTGGAAAAGCCATAGGAAATCATCAGGATTATAGTAATGGGGCTGTGTGAATGGGGGGCTCGTGTGACTGTGCCTGTGGTCAGGGAGGGGTGCTTAGGAGCACTAACACTGGGGCTCTTGGGCAGACTTCCTAGAGGTTCTCCGCAGGGGCTGCTGGGATTTTGGTGTGAAATAAGGCAAGTCTCCAAGCTCTGGAGTCAGAACAAGCTCCTGACATTCAGGAGTAGTGGGTTCTTGCGGCTCTCGGGAGAGGGGCTGTACCTCTCACCCTGACTGGGCCACTGGATGTCATAAGTGGGGGATCTGGACACAATTATGCATCAGCCGAGTTTGTGGTGTCAGACACTCCTTCCTTATTTTCATAATAATCTCTGGGTTGTTTGGATTCAAGCAAGTTGTTTTTAACATTTTCTATTCCTGAATAAAGAAAATGTGGAATTTGAAGGAAGAGATGAGCTCAAAGCCTCAGAAATCTGAGAGTTCTTAGGGGGTGGGGGCAGCCAAACACATGACCACCCTCCCCCAAAATCCACTCAAACTATAGTACAGGATTTTAGTTTTTAACAAAAATGAAAAGAAATAAACATAATTCTCATAAACAGTTTAAGAATAGAAGAGAGATGATTTCAAGATTGATTCCCTGGGAAATTTTAAACCAAGGAACATTCTGGAAGCCGGAGGCAGGAGGACCACATGGTGACTGACTGGACTGTCCCTCATGTTGAGCTTTCACACGGCATACAGAAGCAACCTCGTCAGTCCTGAGAGGAGTCCTGGAGGCTTGGCAATCAGAGCAAAGGGAACTCGGGCTGTAGAGGGGAAGACAGTTTCAAGGCAGGGTAGGATTGGAACAAGACAATGTGTGTGACAAGGCAGCGAGAGTGCCCAATTCCTTTCACTCTGCTCACTGGGTCAGGGCAATGGTGTTTAGCTAAAAGAATCAAAATGTTTTCCTGTGGGGAAGGAGAAGTGGGCAGAGGAGCAGAGAAGGAGTTCTGAGTTGGATATGTGTGTGCTTTAAAGCTATGTTATTTTTTAAAAATCAGATGTATTGCTGTAGTTTGGATCTTGGGCGCTCCTCACATGTTAAAGAGTTGATCCCCAGAGTGGTGGTATTAGAAGATAGAAGACGTAGACGATTAGAAGATACGGGTCAGTCACTGGAAAGGCAAGCTCTCAAAGGGAATTATGGGACCTCAGTGTCTTCCTCTCTTTTCACCTCCCAGTGATGAGGTAAACAGCACATGCTCTCTGTCGTTGTGCGCTGCCTCACCATAGGGCTAAACCCAACAGGGCTGAAATCTCAAAAAATATGAGCCAAAATAAACCTTCTCTCTTTATAAGTTGATTACTTCAGATATTGTGTTATAACAACTTGGGGGGCGTACCAGGGATGGACCTCAGGACCTTATGCTTGTGAGGCAGGCACGGTGCCACTGAGCTAAATCCCCAGCTAGAATAACTGAAAGCTAGTACATACATGTACAGCTTTGATTTAACTTTTAAAAAAGGTTAAACTGTTGCTTCAATAGCTTTTAGCTGGATAAATGCTTACCAGATGTTTTTATGATCATGATTATTTATTAAAGGATAAAGGACCTCTTCACAGAGTTTTTCTGAAGATAAAATGAGAAGGTCTACAGAGTTTGGCAGATGCCAGACATATAGATTATACTCAATAGATGCTTTTTTTTTTTTTTTTGACAACTCCCAAGTGGAGCCAGGGCTAGGGAAGTGCTTTGTTCAGGTTGGGCCTCAGGGCAGCACTCTGACTGGCAGAAAAGAGTGAAGGACCCTCAGGCACATGTGGAGCCCCTCCCAGGCCCAGCTTAACTCAAACCAAGGCCTTTGTTATAAGATCCCAACATTTTACCAGCAAAAGACTCAGGGATTTCTCCTTCCACAATACTGCTACACTGGGAGATGGTAAAAGAAGATAAGGCTGGTTTATTAACTAAGCAGCTGAGCTGATCTCTGGTGGACTCTTGAAGTCTCTGGGGTGAAACATCTGCAGGTTAAGAACTTCTACTGGTGCACTGGCACTTCAGCTGCCTTTTAGGGTGAGGAGCCAGGAATGGGCATCTCCCTTGCCCTTGGCCTTGACCTGCTTCTCCCTGAAGCATAGCAAGGATCCTGCAGCCCCTAGGCAGTGATGGTGAACCTTTTAGAGACTGAGTGCCTAAACTGCAACTCAAAGCCCACTTATTTATTGCAAAGTGCCAACACTGTGATTAAACCTGAATATCCAGTGCTCACCTACTAGGGTGATTTGGCTCATGCGCTGACAGAAACATGCCAGCAGGTAGGGCTCTGTGTGCCCACTGCAGCACATGCTCTCCACTGCAGCACATGCTCTCCACCACTGCCCTAGAGCCTTCCCAGGCAGAAGCTCACTGTGTGGGGGATGCTGTGGGGAGGCTGAGGCACAACAAACCACCCAAGAAGTTAGAAGACTTGGAGCCAGCCCATTTCCCTCTTATAGAATCCATTTCCATGGAAATCTCTGTTAAGGACATTTTCTGGAAGTTTAGAAGTTCCGCTCAATCTAAGAGTTATCAAAAAAGCAAAAAGCTTACTCCTCCAAGAAATAAAATTAGAGCTAAGCTTCCTTTGCCTTTTCAGTTTTCCAGTTTAGAATGTTTCACTTGACTACAGCATGTTCGCAGGAATGCGAACAAATCACAAGAACAATTCGGTGAGTTTTCACAAACTGAACACCCCCTGGCCCCAGATCCAGAGGAGAACTTTGCCAGCTGCCCCAGGCCCTTTCCAGACACCTTCCTGGAAGTAAACACTGGCCAGGATGCTCACATTATGTGTACCCTCATATTTGCCTGCTTCTCCTCAATGTCATGTTGGTGAGACTTACATGTGCTCGCAGTTTGTTCATTCTATATAGCACCCCAATGTCTGCTGTTGACAGATCCGTGCAGAGTTTCTGGTATTTGGCTGTTGCTAATATGCTGCCTGGTATGGTTTAAATCTGAAGTGCCCTCCAAAGGTGTGTTAAAGTCTTGGTTTCCAAGTTGTGAGGGATGCAACCTTTAAGAGGTGGGAGGTTTTAAGTATGGGGGACCCCCTCAAAGAGGATTGAAGGACCCTGGTCTCTTCCTTTCTTTGTTTCGATTCCCTGCCATAATGTGCCACCACATGGAGCCAATGGAGACAATTGGTTGTGAACTCAAAGCCTCTAAAACCGTGAACCAGGGCCAGGGATTTAGCTCAGTGGTTCCACCGCCTGCCTTGCAAGCGCAAGGACCCAAGTTCGATCCCAGTACCAAAATAAATAAATAAATAAAAGCATGAACCAAAATAAGCCTTTCACTTCATTTTATAGGTTGATTATTTCAGGTGTGTGTGCATTTGTTTGTTTGTTTGTTTTTGGTACTGGAGATCAAACTCAGGACCTTGTGCTTGCAAGGCAGGCATGGTGCCACTGAGCTAAATCCCTGGCCCAGGTATTTGTTATAGCAACAGCAAGCTGACCAACCCCTGCCTTCATCTTTTGCAAACAATTTTTAAAGATTTTTAAACTAGGAAAATTGGGGCAATGGAAAGCAGTCATGTATATATTAAATGTACATACAGGTTTTAGTTAATGAGCTTCCATTTAGGTACCTTCTTTAGAGGCACAATATGAAGATAAAAAGAAGAATCATGGCCTACTGGAAGAACTAAATGAGATGAACTTCACAAGCTTTTTTTAAAAAAGACCTCAAAAAGTATCTGGCACATACACTTTCTCTCTTTCACTCAAAAGTGCTTAATTAAAATTAATCATTCAAAACTCTTTTAGTCAAAAGCATCATGTGCAGCTTTGCAGATCAATTTCTGTGCAGAAGAAAGTAATACTTAGTACATCTCTCAGGCTAGTGTGGCCCAGCTAGTATGCACAACACCATTCCCGGCACTTAGGAAGGGCTTTTAAACAATACGCCATGGCCAACTGACCATGGGAAATAGGTTCAGCAAGTCTTTCCCTGCTTCACTGTCCATTGGTGACTCATGTGCTCATGCGCAGAATGTGTGGCAAATCTTCAGGCAGGAGATATGCTGTACAGTGTTTCTCAAAGTCATCTGGCCAGGGTGGCACATCTTCAGGGTTCTGTGCCACAGAACACACTTCGAGAAACATTGTCTGCCATTATTCATGCTGCAAGCTCTGTGTGCAAGCTCAACACAGCCCATACCAAGAGGAGCATGACACTGCCCCTAACCTTAAGAAAATTGTGAATTTTTAAAATCTAGTGCCTCCTAAAAGCGGGCAAGAAGAATAAAAGAAATTAGAACCTCTTGAGGATCTAACGTGTAGTAGGACCCAGAAAACCATCATTTTAGGTTGGTGGGGCTGCCATAAAAAAATCACAGACTGGACGCTGTAAATAAAAGAATATTATTTCCTCACAATTCTGCAGGAGGGATGCTTAAGATCAAGGTGTTTCTGGAGGCAGAATGTTTAACACCAAGGTGTCAACAGGGTTGTTTTTGTCTAGGGTCTCTCTCCTAAGCTTGCAGAAGCCTTTCCTTTTCCTAATACTTTCACATGCCTTCCTTCTGTACCTGTCTGCCTTCTAGTCTTCTCTGAGGACACCAAAATTAAGACCACCTTATGACCTCATTTTACTTTATTTACCTCTTTGAAGGCCCTATCATTCAGAAGTACCAGGAGTTAGCACTTCAACATAGGAATTCTAGGGGGATGTGGTTCGGCCCACAACTATTTTATGCCGTGAAATTCTCAAGATAAACCCTCAAAATCAGTCCAGTTGCCCCTTGATATCCATGGGAGATGGTTCCAAGACCTCAAGGATATCAAGATCTTCAGATGCACAAGTCCCTTATGCAAAGTGAGGTAGTATTTGCACATAAACTATGCACATGTTACTACATATTTTAAATCAGCTCCAGATTATTTGTAGTACTTAATATAATACAATGTAAGTAGTTGCTGTATTGTGTTATTTATGGAATAAGGACAGGAAAAACTCTGTACAAATTCAGTGAAGGCACAATTTTTGTCAAATATTTTGACTCACAGTTGGCTGAGTCCAAGAATGTGGAACCCATGGAAGTGGAGGCTAGCTGTGTTATTGCTGCTGTGTTGTAACTGGACATGGTCAGCTCAGCCCAATAAGAAGTGGGAAAGGAATGCGAACCTGGTCCATGTCCCTCCAAGCCCAATTCCTCAGCCTCCAAGGCTGTTTAGCGAAAGTGCATTTCTAAGCACAAAGATGATTTTATGAATACAATGCAGAATATTTTAAAATCTGAATGCTTATTGCTTCTGTAACAGTTTAGAAATAAACCTGATTCTTTGCACTTCTAATCATGCAGCAGTTAATGATGGTTAGCTAGTCCTTTTAAATATCTGATCAGATAGCTTCACTTTTTAGAAATAATGGAATAATTTGACCATTATTTGTGGATAAATATCCAATTACAAAGGAAATTGTTAATGTCTCAAAAATAACATTTGCACAATTTTAATAACAAGGTTATTTTAGCTGTTTTGAGCATCTAGACCCCCATGTCACATAAATAAGACATCAGGCTTCCCTACTGCAGAGGTCACTGAATGTGGTCCAAGGTGTGAGGAACTCACACAGTGAGCATCCACAGCAGAGTTGACCCAGGGAAGCTGCAGAAAGTGTCTGGGGCAGTAGAATGACCGACAGACCCACAGGTCACCTGCTCTGCTGCAGAACAGTTGCATGACCTAGGCCAAACCACTGTACTCTCTGAGGCTCAAATTCCCATCTGTGAGCTGAGGATAATGCTTCTCTGATGAGATTGCCACAAAGGTTAATGAAGTAGGACTTAAAATGTGGAGAGTGTTATCCCCAGCTCACAATAGTCAGAAGTGTTAGGGTTTAAGTATGAAGTGTCCCCAAAAGACTTGTATCAAAGGCTTGATTCCCCAAATGCAGCAATGTTTCAGGATGGTGCCTAGAAAGGTGACCGGGTCATGAGGGCACTGACCTCATCAATGAGTTAACCCATTGATGAGTTCAAAGCCGAATGGGCCATTAGGGGGTGAGGCTCAATTGGAAAAAGTAAGGTCACTGGAGGCATAGCTTTGAAAGGTGTATCTTTTTTTGTATATGTTTGTGATCCATAATAAACACATTTGTCAAGGAGAACTGGTACAAATACATATAGCATCTTGATCCCTTTTATTTCCTCTCCCTCCCTCTCATATATCTTGTCCCTGGCCCCTTCCTGTCTGGCTCTC
Source organism: Heterocephalus glaber (assembly GCF_053883595.1). NCBI lineage: Eukaryota > Metazoa > Chordata > Mammalia > Rodentia > Bathyergidae > Heterocephalus > Heterocephalus glaber. The sequence continues at coordinate 56,823,600 of NW_028258320.1, forward strand.
TAGCTTTCTCTCTGCTTCCTGGCAGAGATGCTTCCTCACCATGAGATAAGCAGCTTTCCTTTGCCATGCCCTCCTACCATGATGTTCTGTCTCTACTTCAGGTCTGGAAACAATAGAGCCAGCTATACATGGACTGAAACCTCTGAAACCATGAGCCAAAATAAATCTTTCCTTAAACTGTTTGTTAGGTATTTTGTCACAACAATGAAAAGTTGATTAACACAGGCACATTGCTATATTACCATCATTATTATTATAATCACTTAGATTACAATGGGAAACAAAGTTTTGGCCTCTGGTAAGTACAAGAGGCTGTGTGGCCTCAAACACAGGGCCAAACAGAAAGGGGAAGTCATATTCCCTCAGGGAAGGGCAGAGCATGCTTTAAGTGAGACCGAGCCAGCAGCAGAAGTCTTCACCTGTCAGGCTGGATGCTTGACCCAAAGGTGGCCCTCTGGCCACATCACCTGAGTTCCAACCCACTATTCCCAACCCAAAAGGGACTCACAGATTGTGACATTAATACCCTGCACAGACCTCCCAGAGCTCCTGCTTCCACTGCATTGTAACCAAATAATCTGACAATGGTTAGGAGAGAAGACATCAGCAAAAACAAAAAAGCAAGTTAGCCTTGCAACACAAGTAAGCACCTTGGGGACTGAGGACTCCGAGACATGGAAGACACTACATACACAGACGGTGTGAATGAGATAAAACCACATGGCCCTCATCCCAGCTCTGAAACAGCCAAATTCGGAGTCCACATGTGGGGAGTCTACTCCTTCGGTCAGTGTTTCCTTAGATTATGCACTGCAGGTTATGGGAGTAAGAGCAGTGCCTGGGGAGCTGGTGCAGCACTAGGAGGACTGGGAGGGACGTAGGGCCCTGAGCAGGGCACTTCACACAGGACCAGCCTCCTGTGGCCACCACTGCTACGCCAACTCCTTCGCCACACGTTAAGCTCATGAAGACAGGCTCTCAAGTCCTGCATGTCTCTCCCGGCACATATTCCAAATTGAAAGAACTCCAGCAGCGTAGAACTAAAATTTACCTAAAACTGGGTTCACGCCTTCCCATATCCCAGTGTAGCAGGCATCTCACGGTGGTGACTGCTGAGGCCGATCCTAAAATCGTCCTCTAGATGGCGGCCACGCTCAGAATCCACAACAGCCTGCACCACGTGGTCCACAGGCTAAGGATCTTGCTCTCCAAAGCCTGTTGTGCGCCCACGGACAACAGGAACTGTCTTATTCCTAACTTGAACACACTGCCTGATGAGTAGCAGACCCTAAGCGCCTTAAACACAGAATGGCCAACTGGGTGTATATATATATCCTGAGTTTCCAAATTAATAAATTGATAATTTTATCGGTGAACGTTTTCAAATAATAATATTATTATTAATAGTGGTAAATTAATCTCTCAACATTACAATACTGACCCGCGGCTTTTAAGAGACAATTAATAGGCATATAATTTGTAACTGATCACACTTCGCTTCGTTCAGAGTGGCCCCTCCCTGAGGACGGTGCCCACTGCCAGCTGCGCAGCGCGGCCCTGCGTTGCCACAGGTGCTTGGTCCCCACGACCCAGCGTCAGCACATCCCTAAAATGCCAATGACTTCAGGCACACAGCTACGTGCAAACAGAGAACTGTCTTTCTTCTACTGTCCCATCGACACGACCTTGGCTGGTACGGTGGAGATCATCGCCGGTGCCCGCGTTGGTAGGAGCAGTTACGGCAGTGCACCTGCGTGGGCTTCCGCAACACGCCAGCGTTTCTATCCGAGGGCGCGATGACCCTTCTTTATCGCCAGATGGCGCTACAGTCCCAGCCATCGCAGCTCCGGGGCTCCTCGAGCGCAGGGCCAGTATAGACTCGGCTCTGGTGGCTGCATTCCCAACCCTAACGCTGAGCGGAAGCTGCTGAGAAGCTTCAGGGTGCTGGGAGATTGGACGCGCCACAGCCTCGGTCCTTTGCTAAGGTCTGCTGGACTCCAGCAGTTGTTGGAGCCTGGGCCTGGTGAAGGTGGCATGCTGGTTTGCTTTTAAGAGCGGCCAGAAAGCTAGATTTTTGTTTGAAATGTTAGTGATCCATGAACTTTATGATTTTTAATAGAAACTTCCCGGTCGCCTGACACTGAGTCTGTCGCAGGCGGAATTGCATTGCTCAGGCACAAGGAGGCCTGTAGGAGGCCAAGCCACTGGCTTACCAAGTGAGGAAGAAGATGGTTCTCAGTTTGCAACCTGAGAGGTAACTCAAGGATACCCTAGCATTACTGCGCGACCTCTTTACCTGCCTACTCCACCTTCTGCCAGATGACTCCGTTCTTGTTTTTTAAAGCTTGAGACGCTTAATTTTAAGAACTTTTTCTCATGGTAAAGTTTAAATATATACAAAAGTAGAAAGACTAACAAAACCAACTCCCACTCAGCCCTCTCCCAGCGTCTACATCTGACATGCATGGCCTTCTGGTGTCTGCCTCCCCAGCACGCAGTTCCCACTCTCACTGGGTCAGACCAAGCAAACCCCAGAGAGCAACTCTTCCTCTCTAACTGCCCCAGGGCGCAGCGCCAATAAGACAACGCTTAATACAGCAATACCACTGAAGAGGGGCCGGGGATTTAGCTCAGTGGTTTCGCCACCTGCTGCGCAAGCGCAAGGACCCGAAATCGATCCCAGGTATCAAAAATAAAACCAAAACTTAAATACTACTGAGGAGCCAACACTACCTCACGTCAAACACTCAGTGTCTACATTTTTCCAACTGCCTCATAAAAGTGTTGTTAAAAGTCTGTGTTTCCAATAGAGATCCAAGTAAGGCCCATAAATTTCATTTCACCAATTTAAACTATTGTTGAATTAGGGTAAAAAGTTACACATCCTCAGGATGAATCTGAACTGTGAAGTTCTGATGCTTTTGAAAAATGTAAATACTTGTGTGATCAACACATCAACCAAAACATAAAAGGTTAATCTTATTCATGGAAACTGGCACCACGTGACTTCTGGCTCCTTCCCAAAGTCAAAATGACCCTGAAAGGTAAACATTTTGAATCAGTTCAGGTATTGAGGCAGCCACAATAGCACAACTAAAGACATGAAGTAGGACTTCCAGAACCGAACCGCTGCAGAAAGTGGCAAGATCAATGAGATAAATGCGTTAAAGATAAATGAGATAAAGTGAAAGGGAGTGTTTTGAGGGAGATTACTGTCAATGTGTCTTTTTTAAAAAAGTTAATCATTCACTGTACTTTTCAATCAGGTTGATCAAATTAAATATTTAAGAAAGCATATATTTATAATCTGAAGTTCATGCATATATTAATGCATTGCTTTTTAGTCCACTGGTCCCTTAATATGGGCATTACTGAAAAATAGCTAAAAACTTCCCTCTCACAACATTTAATTTGAAGTAACATTCTTTTCTTCCCAGTTCACTGATAAGGCAATCAGGCAGCTAATTTTTGCCCACACATTCCTTCCATTTACACCCACTCCCAGTTTCTGTCCACTGTGTTGAGTCTACGTTACCAAAGCATTTACTCCTCAGGTACTTCCAACTCATGGCCTGTGGGCCAGGAGCAGCCTTGGACAGCTAGTCATGAAGCCTCCCTCACAAGATCATAAACTTTTAACAATACTATGTGGTTTTTAGCAATATTTTTCATGTCTCAGTTGCACAGTTCTGGAGCCAGGACTGTGTAGGTAATAATGGAATGCCATGTGGGGAGGGCAGAGAGCAGTGCTAACTTCTCTGCTACCGGCCACATGTAGTCAGTCCCACAGAAACCCTCGTGATTGGGCAGTACATATGCTTGTGAGACTTAGCTAGTAAAGTTCAGCAATTCTTCAGAATACTATTGAAATACTATATCAAATAGTATTTCAAACTGCCTAAACATGTGTGTGCCTGTGAAAACAGGAATTTAATATTAGTAAGCAGACATAATTTTTTTTCTCATTTAATCATTAAACTTGGGCTTGGTACATTATTTTGTAAAGCAATTTAATAAGAGCAGATTTCCAAACCTTGCCAGTTACTAATTTGTCGACACATTACCAAAAAAATTCCTTTGCTTGTGAACATACATAAAGGATACTCTTTTAAAGCTAGCAAAAGAGAAATCAGTCTCAAGGAAAATTACCTTTCTCCATACAGAAATTTTGGATGTCTCAAAGGCAAAATAATATGTAGGATGATAATAAGTGACTTTCTCAATGAAAACAATAAATTTAGAATTTTAAAACCTTTTTTTTTTCTGGTATCAGGGATTGATCTCAGGTCCTTGCAATTCCAAGGCAGGCACGGCACCACTGAGCTAAGTCCCCAGCCCTAAAACCTTCTTGTAACCACATAAAAGTCATTATTGGTCATAGTTAAAGATCTTATGGAACAAAAAAGGATTATAATATAGTAAGTTGTCTGAACTAATTATTGCAGTATTGATGATTTTTGAAATTCTGTTCTTAAGCAATATAAATATTTAAACTCACATTCAGGAATCTTTCCCTTTATTCTGTAAGAATCAGATAATAAAAAAAAGTTTCAGGTACTTCCTTTCCAGATGAGCTTCAGTAATGAGATATCCCTCACCCAATGAAGGGAGGATGTAGAAAAAAGCCATGTGGGCTGAGGATGTAGTTTGGTGGTAGAGCACTTGCCTCATTTGCATGATCACAGGCCTTGGTTCAATCCCCAGGGCCACCAAAAACAAACAATCAAACAAACATGAATTACAGTGCTATTTTATTAGAAGTTTCAAGTTCCTACTGACTTAATCAAACTTCAGGGAGTAGGAAGGAAGATTTTGTATTAAATTGTCAATTTTCCATCTACATTACCTTCTCATATATCTTCTACACCTAGAGCTAACAATGTTCCTTCTTACATTTTGTCTCCTGTTTCAGCTGCCCTTTGAACAGTGATTTTATTTATCATCTTTTGAATATCTCTATTTGCTAGTACAGGGCTGTAATTTACTGTTGATGTGCCAATCTCCTCTCATTCGATTTCAAACCAGTCCTGCACAGGAATCAGTATGGACACCAGCATCCTTTCTAAGCTCATGAAATTTTCTTAAAGAGCTAGAGAATTCCCAATCCTTATACACATTTTCCCAAGGAATCTGATAAGATGACTTTCAATAATCTTGGTTTTGTGATTGACTTTTAAATCTCTAGAAACTCTTGGGGTATAAATGTATCTCCATGGTAGAGCTTTTACTTAGCATGTGCCTGGGTTCAGTGCACAGTACCATCATCATCATCATTATCATCATCACCATCACCATCTAGGAACTCTGCAGAAAAAATATTTATATATTTATTAAAGAAATCAGCAAGGAGAGCTTTAAGACATATAGATGTCTAGGCAAATAACACAAAAATTTAACGTGTGAGTATTCAAACTTACCAGTAATTATAAAATTCAAATTGAAGCAACAGCCCATCTATGTCTTGTCTAATTAGAAGAGAATAAAAATGTTAATGAAAAATCTAGTATAAAACAAGCATTCATAAGCATTGAGTTGAGCAAACGAATTGTTACAACCCTTTCAAAGAGAAAGCAATGTGGTAATTATAGCAAATACTGCTTGATAGAATAGGTAGATTTTAGAGATATATACTTAGAACATAATCTATAATATCCAAACAAGACAGTTTCTCTCGGAGTGGTAAATGCCTGTAATCCCAACACTCTGGAAGGCTGAAGCAGGTGGATCACAAGTTCCATCCCAGCCTGAGCAGCTCAACAATTTAGCTAAATTGGGGATGTAGTTCAGTCCAAAGGCCCTGAGTTCAATCCCCAATATCTCACACACAAAAAAGTTGTTTCTGAATATGTTCATCACATTAGTTGTAATAAAAAAAAAGTTAGGAAAAATCATAAATGTTCAAATAGAAGGAAATACAGTGAACCCTTGATTAATGAACTTAATTCATTCCCAAAGGCTGGTTGTAACTCAAGTTGATCAGGTGCCTTTAACTTCTCTTTCTTGTATAATTTCAGGCCACACTTTCTTCCAGGCTGATCTCAGTGTCCTTAAAGAGACATTGGCCCAGGATTTCTCAATTAACCCCACACAGGAAAGGATGTTGTAAGGATGTTGTTCCTTCCAGAACCCTTTTAGGGTTAAATCTGTATCTGAGACCATCTGGAAGCACAAGCAGCTGGCATTCAAGACATAACTCAAGACTTTGGTCATAAGTTAAAACTAAAATTCTAGTCATAACCCAAGTTGTTTGTATATAAGGCCAGTTATAACTCAAGAGTCCACCATAGATTTTTCAAACTGATATTCACCAAACTGAACAAGAAAATGATTATAATACTAAATGAAAGCATAAGAAATTTTAATAAGAGTTTATACATACACATCTGTAACATTTCCAGTGTAACATAAAGATTTTACAGAAAAAAAAAGATGACTCTACTTTTGGGCACCTTCAAGTGACCTTTTTTCCCAAATATTCTATAATCAAAACATAACATTAGCTTTCTTTTAAGAAAAAAATTCTCAAAATTTTATTCACAGTTTTTGATGCAATGCTTTTTACCTCAGTTTGTTTTTCTAAATGCAGAGAGCTGAGGTCAAGTCTCTGGTTCCCCTTTCTCCAGGCAGTTAGGTCCTGTGTGGGCTCCTGGACTGACACAGGCATCCAGGGCGGGTACGCTCCAAGTGATGTCTGTAACCACTGCCCCAGGAGGGGTCCATCCAGTGTGCAGGGGGTCCCCAGCCCTAAGCCTACAGAGAGTTGGCACCTTGCAGGAGAGAAGAACTCTGGGACCTGAGCACAGGGAGTGCATTAAGAGATCTAGAACAGACAGGAAGCAGGAGGCCCAAGGGCAATGTGCCCTCAGAGGACCTGGCAGGAATTTGGACTGTTTCCTCACAGCAATTAGAAGGTCTGAAGTGTGTAAGCCTGGGAGTCACGTGAGCTGGGTAGGAATTTGCAGAGGTTCACATTGTCTATGGTGATCTGCCCTACAGAGGGGTCTAAATTGGGGTCCCTGAGGTCAGTAGGGTGTAGATCACATCAAATTCTGAGTCCGGACAGCAGGGAGTTAGAGCACATCTTGACTGAGCAGGGAAGTGCTGACAGACTTTGATGGGAGGAAGAGGGTATTACGGACAAGGACAGGAACATTACACACACTGGTTACCCTTGGAACATTGGTGAAATGGAAGGGCCAAAGTCTAGCATTATGAGCAGCATGAGAGACTTATAGGAACCATGCTGTGACTGAGAAACACTGAGCCTATATGAGTTTGGGGAAGGAGGAGAAGAGTTCATCTTGGGCTGGGAGTTGAAGCCAGGCAGGTGTCCTGCAGCCTGGTGAGTGCCTGGCTTGGAAACTGGAGCAGACAGAGATGGAGCATCCAGGATCTCCAGCTCTTAGCTATTTGGTTGCTTCTGGAAAGAAAGAATGTGCCCAGAATCATTATAGAAGAACACTGAGCCCTCCTAACTGCCCCATGCACTGCCTTCAGAACCCAAGACTCCCATTTGTGGCTTAGATCTCAGCTGACAGGAGGCTTGAGAGGGTGTGTATGATTGCTAAGGGGGAGAGAAAGGTAAATGAAGTTTACAAGGCCAGGCTCTCCTGTGATTGGTGCAGTGACCAGGATTTGCAATCACACAAGTGGGTGAGGATGGTGTCTGAGACCTGAGGCTTTCTGGGGATTGGGGCATCTACCCAATCTCCTATCCAAGTAAGAGAAGAAGAAGAGTAAACTTCTGGATTGTATGTGTGGGACGTTACTTCCGGTGCACAGGGCCAAGAGAGGTACCCAAAGTATCCCAGCCCTGCATCTTTCTCAGCTGCCTTTCCCCTTCACTCTAAGGAGAGTTGAGTTGGGAGAGGATTAGACTCATAGGATAGATTCTCCCTTTTGCAAGCTGAAGGATCTAGTAGAGTTACCCTTTCACTGAGGCTAGCGGTGGAGGAGTGAAGAGCCTCCTGTCAACTCAAGAGGAAAGTGACAAACCAGTAGAACTGGAGTAAATACTAAAGAGGCTGCCCTAATGGCAGGAGGGGTGGTCCCAAGAGAGCATCCAAATGGACTCCATGATCTAGGGATTCAGTTCTCCACAGAATGAAATGATATCTGACCTGACACAGGTCTGCTGTCCTTCAAACATCTACAAAGATATCCCAGGGGGTCTCCATGGACCCATTTTTGACAATTCAATGAGTATATTTCAATGATTTTAATACTATGAAATTCATATCTTCAATTTTGCCTTGCAAAAAAGCAACCAATAAATTGCGACTCTAGCCCAAAGCATCCTCTGAAACTTTCTCAGGTGTCTATGTGGGATTATCCCTAAAGTCATGATGTAAAGCAAGTCTTCTTTCCTTTGGGCAAAAATAGCAGAGACAATGCTGTGAAGAGGCCCTTGGGGTATCTCAGAAGGAAAAACCAGAGGATCTAGGGGATTTTACTTTTCCCTCCACTAAGTGAATAGTCTTCAAATTCTTTTGGTTCATCCCCTTAAAGGAAATTTTGTGTATGTGTCAATATTGTGCACCAAAATTTAAATCAGCCTGGCACATGCTTGAAGTCTGAGGCAGGAGGAGGCAGAAGATCACAAGTTCAAGGCCACCCTGGGCAATTTAGCAAGACTGTCTCTAAAAAGCTTACAAACTGCTGGGAAGATGCTTGTCTAACACACAAGAGACCCTGGGTTCAACATTAAGCATTGAGAAAAACAAGTTTCAATCATTGCAAAAGATTTTAATCTTTGCAAATTCGAAATATTAACCTACTGAAAATTAAATTGTTGTGGGCCACCAAACCACTGCCCCCAGCACAGAGGAAGAAGCTTCCAGGATGCTGTACCACTGCTCCCAGTGCAGAGTAGGAGGCTTCCGGGACACCATACCACCACTCCCAGTGAAGAGGAGGTGAGCCACGTGGGCCCAAGCAGCAAACTGACACCCCACCCCCCATCGAAATGAGAAGACTTATAAACAAGTCTAAAAACCAGACTTCCACATCACCTATAGACACCCCATAGGGAAACAACATGGAACACTCTGATACTCAATCATCTGGACTCCCTGAACTGGCAACAAAGGAGGATCTGGAAAAAAATGAAATCAGAAATGATTTCTCAGATAACAGCAGAGATTGTGCTCATAGTGCAAGAAATGATTAATAAATCTACAGAGGACACAGATAGAAAAATAGAGGATCTGAGGAACATGATGGAATCCCAACATAGGAAATAAATGGAATCCATAAAACAGATGCAAACAGATTTCCAGGAGATTAAAAACTCCACTGAAAGTCTACACAGCAGAATGGCCAACGTGAGGACAGAATTTCAGATATAGAAGATGAGATTGTAATTAGTGACCAGGAAAATAAAAATTGCTTTAAAATTGTAAGGAACCACGAGAAATCAATCCAGCAGCTGCTAGACGATGCAAAGAAGAATAACATAGGACTGATTGGAGGCAACAAAGAAACAGGAGAGAGTGCAGATGACATAAAAAAACTCTTCACAGAAGTGATGGTAGAAAACTTCCCAAGGAGGGGAAAAGAACTTGACATACAGATAAGTGAGGCATATAGGACTCCAACTAGCCTTGATAAAACAAAATCTACACATAGGCATATAATTGTTAAGATTCCAGAAACCCAAAAGAAGAACAAAGTTCTACAAGCAGTTAGAGAAAAGAAACAAATCACATACAAAGGAAAGCCCATCAGAATCACAGCAGACTTCTCAAAGCAAACCCTCAAGGCAAGAAGAGCTTGGAGTGATGTATTCCAAGCCCTAAAGGAAAACAGCCTCCAACCCAGATTGATGGACCCTGCAAAATTATGTTTCAAAATTGATGGAGAAACATGACAAAGAGCATCTTGGGAACTTCATAAATATGAAACCAGCACTCCAAAAAATTTTAGACAATATCCTAGGAAAAGACAATGAGGATCACAACCCCAGGAAACAAAGCAGAATGAATCCGTCGGGAGTGACAATAAATTAAATGCAAAGGGGGAGAATCCAACAAAAAGAAAAAGTCATGACAATGATAAGGCAATACCTATCAGTTATAACCATCAGTATTAATGGTCTCAATTCACCAATCAAAAGAAATAGACTTGCAGAATGGGTCAAGAAGCAAGATCCAACAATATGCTGCATACAAGACACACACTTAATTCAAAAAGAAACTCATAGACTGAAAGTTAAAGGGTGGAAAACAATACTCCATGCAACAGGAACCCAAAAAAAAGCAGGAGTAGCTATCCTCTATGCAGGTCAAGTGGATTTCAAACCAACACTGATTAAGAGAGACAAAGAAGGACACTACATCCTTACAAAGGGAACAATCCAACAGGAAGAGATGACAATCATAAATACATATGCACCAAACACTAGTGTGCCCAACTATATAAAACAAATACTAACCGATGTGAAAAGTCATATATGCACTAATACAATACCAGTGGGAGACTTCAATACCCCACTGTCACAAACAGATAGATCAACTAGACAAAAAACAAGCAACAAAATACTAGAACTCAATCAAACTCTTGAACAAATGAACTTAACAGATGTTTACAGAGTGTTCCACCCCACAAAATCAGAATACACATTCTTTTCAGCTGCACTTGGGTTATTCTCCAAAATAGACCACATACTCACACATAGAACATGTTTAAGTAAGTGCAAAGGAATTGAAGTTATCCCCTGTATATTATCAGACCATAGTGCAATGAGATTGGAGATAAATAGCAAAAGAAACCACAAAAATTTCATAAACACGTGGAAATTGAACAACACACTTTTGAATAACCAATGGGTCACAGAGGAAATTAAAGAAGAGATCAGACAGTTCCTTCAATTAAATAACAGGGACAATACAACATATTGGAACCTATGTGACACAATGAAAGCAGTCTTACAAGGGAAATTCATAGCAGTGAATAGTCAGGAAAATAGAGCGAGCCCAATTAAACAACCTGATGCTGAACCTCAAGCTTCTAGAAAAAAGAAGAGCAGGACAAACCCAAGCTCAAACAAAGGAGGAAATTATAAAGATCAGAGCAGAAATCAATGCAATGGAGACTAAGAGAAGAATACAAAAAAATCAATGAAGCCAAGAGTTGGTTCTTTGAAAGAATAAGCAAATTTGACAAACCCTTAGCCAACCATATCAGAAAAAGGAAAGAAAAGGCCCAAATCCATGCAATTATGAATGAAAAGGGTGAAATTACAATGGACCCAGCAGAAATCCAGAGGATCATCAATACCTACTTCCAGAACCTATATGCCAATAAGATGGAAAACACAGAACAAATGGACAGGTTCTTAGATACATATGAATTACCAAAGGAGAACGAAGAAGATCTAAAAATTCTAAACAACCCAATATCAATCAATGAAATTGAAAATGTAATTAAAAACTTATCAACTAAGAAAAGCCCAGGTCCTGATGACTTCACTGCTGAATTCTACAAGATATTTAGAGAGGAACTACTGCCACTATTGTTTAAACTCTTCAATGAAATTGAAAGGGAAGCAATGCTCCCAAATTCATTCCTGGAAGCAAGCATCGTCTTGATCCCCAAAGCAGAGAAAGACCCAACCGAAAAGGAGAACTACAGGGCAATCTCACTAATGAACATAGATGCAAAAATCCTTAATAAGATACTGGCAAATAGAATGCAGAAGATTATCAAGAAGATCATATACCCTGATCAAGTGGGATTCATCCCAGGGATGCAGGGATGGTTTAACATATGCAAATCGATCAATATTATACACTATATCAATAGAGCCAAGGACAAAAACCATATGATTCTCTCCATAGATGCAGAAAAAGTATTTGACAAAATCCAACATGCATTTATGATAAAAACCCTACAAAAAATTGGAATAGAAAGTCTCTAACTCAATCTGATAATAGTTATCTATAAAAAACCAACAGCCAGTATCATACTAAATGGTCAAAAACTGAAGTCCCTGGGGCCTGGGATTTAGCTCAGTGGTTCCACCGCCTGCCCTGTAAGCGCAAGGACCCAAGTTCGAGCCACGGTACAAAAAAACAAAACAAAATAAAAGCTGAAATCCTTCACACTAAAATCAGGAACAAGACAAGGATGTCCATTATCACCACTCTTGTTCAATATAGTTTTGGAAACATTAGCCACATCAATTAGACAAGAGAAAGAAATAAAAGGAATAAAGATAGGAAATGAAGAAGTCAAATTGTCATTATTTGCAGATAACATCATACTCTGTATAGAAGACCCCAAGAACTCCACCAAAAGTCTTCTAGACTTAATAACCAAATTCAGTAAAGTAGCTGGATACAAGGTCAACACACAAAAATCAATAGCTTTCCTCTACATGAACAATAGACTCACCGAGTCAGAAATAGGGCAAACAATTCCTTTCACAATAGCATCCAAAAAACTGAAATACCTAGGAATCAACCTAACAAAAGAAATCAAAGACCTCTTCTCTGAAAATTATAGCACTCTGAAAAGAGAGATTGAAGATGATATCAGAAAATTGAAAGACATCCCCTGCTCCTGGGTAGGAAGGATCAACATAGTGAAAATGGCCATACTTCCAAAACTGCTATGTAGATTCAATGCAATCCCAATTGAAATCTCAGCAGCATACTTCATGGACCTTGAGAAAACAATCCAAAAATTCATTTGGAACAAGAAGAGACCCAGAATAGCAAAAGCAATTCTATGCAACAGAGACATGGCAGGGGGTATCACAATCCCCAACTTGAAACTATACTACAAAGCTACTGTGATATAAACAGCATGATACTGGCAAAGAAACAGACCTGAGGACCAGTGGAACAGATTACAATATGCAGAAACAATCCAGACACACTCAACCACCTCATCTTCCACAAAGGGGTCAAACACCCTCAATGGAGAAAAGGTCACCTCTTTAATAAATAGTGCTGGAAAAATTGGGTTTCAACTTGCCAAAGATTAAAACTAGACCTATATCTCTCACCATGCACTAAACTAAAATAGAAATGGATTAAAGACCTAAATATTAAAGTAGAAGCCCTGAACCGTCTGGAACAGAGGTTAGGTAGAACTCTTGAAGACATTGGTGTAGGAAAAGATTTTATGAACACAACCTCAGTTGCTCATGAACTAGCACAAACAATCAACAAGTGGGATCTCTTCTTTTTATTTTTTTTATTTTTTTTTGGTACTGGAAATCGAACTCAGGTCTTTGCACTTGCATAGCAGGTGGCAAAACCACTGAGCTAAATTCCTGGCCCCTGGATCTCTTCTTTTTAAAAAGCTCCTGCAAAGCAAGAGAAACCACCAACAGTGTGAAGAGACAACCCACAATGTGGGAAAAAATCTTCACCTGCTATTCCTCAGACAAAGGTCTACTATCTAGAATCTATAAAGAACTTAATAAAATCAGACCTCCCTAATTTAAAGGCCCAATCCCAAAATGGGCATCTGAAATGAACAGACATTTCTCAGACAGGGAAGTAAAAATAGCAAATAAATACATGAAAAAATGTTCAACATCACTGGTCATTCGAGAGATGCAAATGCAAACAACACTGAGATTCCACCTCACACCAGAAAGAATGGCTGCTATCATGAAATCAACCAATAACAAATGTTTGCAGGGCTGTGGGGAAATAGGAACCCTGCTCCAGTGCTGGTGGGAGTGCAGACTGGTGCAACCACTGTGGAAATCAGCATGGAGATACCTCAAAGAACTAGGACTGGAAGTCCCATTTGATCCAGCTATTCCCCTACTGGGTATCTTCCCCAAAGAATTAAAAGAATCATATCACAGCGATATATGTGCACCCATGTTTATAGCAGCACAGTTTGTGATAGCTAAAGCTTGGAAGCAGCCCAAATGCCCATCAACTGGAGACTGGATAAAGAAAATGTGGTTTTTAAATAAAATGGAGTACTACTCAGCCATAAAAAATGAGAAATTAGAGACATTTATTGCTAAATGGATGCACATTGAGGCGATACTCTTAAGTGAAATAAATAGGGCACACGTGTAAATTTCAGTTTCTCTAGTGTGAGAAACTGAAAGTGTAAATAAGGACTAAAAAGTAGAGTAGATAATGTGAAATAAGAAGAAAGGGGGCAAAGGGGAAGGGGAATTAAGATGGGTAGAGGAAAGGAAAGAATGGAATTAATATTAGAAAATGAAAAAATGGAAACAAAGTCTTTGTAAATAGGGACGGATGGAGGGGTTGAAGGGAGAACAGGGGAAGGGGGAAAAAAAAGAACCAAGAGGAATTATGTAAAGGTGCAAATTTCCAATAGTGCATGTCATTATATTGTATACCTAAAATGTACCGATAAAATAAAATTTAAAAAAAGAAAGTTAAATTGTTGCAGCATTTTTTAAGTTTATCCACCAACATAATGGTCTAGTGACTGCACACTGATTACCATCTACTTTGGACACCTCTTTTCTAGCAGCTGGGAACTTTATATCACTCTTTTTTCTCCTTGAACTTTAAATTCTTTTTAAAATAAATTTATTCTAATTGACAGATAATAATTGTATGTATTATGGGATTAAATGTGATATTCTGCTCCATGCAGGGAATTGTCAATGGTCACTTTCCTGGCATTTGATCATTGTAAATGAATTTATATTTCTGCTCCACTCTCCCACCATGTTTTATCCTAAAGTCACTCAAATACCCTGTACTTAAAAGACTTATCACTTACCTCTATTTATCTGCAATTTGTCTGTCTCTCTCTCTCCCTCTCAAAATTACACCCCAAAATATGCTTTAAAATATGTCTACACATATTTACTGAAGTTGCTGTCAAACAATCCATATGTGTTACATGTTAGTAAGCATCCATTAAACATAAACTCAAAATTGTATTGTAGGGCCCGGGATTTAGCTCAGTGGTTCTGCCGCCTGCCTCGAAAGTGCAAGGACCCGAGTTGGATCCCGGGTACCAAAAAAAAATTGTATTGCAAATACACCCTCTGATCACATGGGCTGCATGAAGAAGAGAATTGTGGATAGGCACTTTGCTGGCAACATACAGTCAAGGTAGCAAATGAAAATAAGGTTAATAGTTGTCAGTATCCTTGAGCCAGTCAGTGGGGAAGAAAGTAAGGCACTTTCCGTGAAAGAAAAAATCAGCTCATATATTTAAAAGGGCAGTTTAAGAATAGACACAGCAACATTACATACATAAGCAGAAGATATGTACATATATAAGCGGAAGATATATTACATATATAAGCAGAAGAAATCTGGCCAGTTAACATGAATCTGGCCAATTAATTTTAGACTATTTACTACAAATTTACCCTTCTGTATCCAAAGCCTGACTAAAAACATTCCACGTGTATATTTTAAGCTGCTTTATTGAGATATAATTGGTACACTAAAAGTGCCTATATTCAACGTATGAAATTGTATAACAGCACCTCTTGACATCCTCAGCAGAATCAAGAGCGTGCACGTGCCCTGACCCAGGGTTTCCTCAGGTGTCAGGCTGTGAACCCCGGAGTTTTCTTTTGAATCGGACAGGAGCGGCGGCAGTGAGCTCAGTGGAGAGCAGCGGAGCTGCGGGGGGGCTCCTGGCACAGGGACCAGAGCTGCGCGGTCAGGGCCGGGGATCTTGTCTTAGAAGCGTGCTCCTGCAGTGGTTTCTAACGTTGCCCTCTCAAACTGAACCTGCTTAGGCGGATTGGACTCAACCTCCATACAGAAAATGGGGGCCACGGACGCCTTGTTCCCCACAGCCCCCGCGGGACTGACGTCCTCCTTTTCCTTGTCCTCCTCGTGGCATCTGCGTGTGCAGCAAGTGAGCCCCTCCAGCCTCGTCCCTGGGAAAGTGGCGACGTCCAGAGGGCAGGAGAACAGTTCAAAACCCTGGGCTGGGAGTGCCTGGTGCCTCCCTCACATCTCCTTAAAACTTCATACGTTTTCACCTTCACAGTTGTTTTTCATCCAGGTTTGATTTATTATTTATTTATTTTTGAAGATCACTGGGGATTGAACATGCTAGGCAGGCGCTCTACCACTGACTGAGCTATGTCCCAGCCCTTACCCAGTAAAAGTTTGGAACTAATGTTTATATAGTTAAATAGACATTTTCAAAACATCACCAATAAATGCTAACAAGATTTGATCAGAGTTTTTCCATCCAGACAGCAGGTGATTCTAAACCTGACTCGCGCCTCAGGCTGTCTTTAGAAGACACATGTGCCCGTGAGTCCTGGGGCAGCACTGGCTGCTCTGAGCACAGTGTGGATGAAGGAAGGAGGAGCATGCTTGGCTGCTGCTTTTTCTGGGGGAAAAAAAAAATGAAATGGGAGAGAGAAGCATCCTGCTGGGCTTTGACACTTTCCCCTCTGCTCTTGGCTTCTTTTCAAAATAGGTAATAGCTTGTTTTTCATGCTGGGCTTTGGAGAACAGAATATCCAAGGATAGACTGTGTCACACATGATTTAATTTTAAATTTTGCACACACACCTACACACGAAACCAAAAATGCAACATGATTTTCCACTATTGTTTTTCAGGGATCCTAGAGATGGAAGATAACCTCCACCAGTTCCCATTCTCAGGGCTTTTACTCCTGTGCGTGGCTGTTACAAAACATAGCTACACAGACATTTGAGGCTTTAGCCTTTTTTAAAGTAGTGCTATACTTCCAGAATCAGCTCCCCATTTCCACTTCTAGTGAAACTTAGGCATATAACCATAGGAACCCTAGGGTTTACACAGATTTGTTTGGATCCCCTGGTCCAGATTCTCCCATGTCCTTCTGGAAGTTCCACAATGGCCTCTCATTTCCTTTCCAGCTGTCTTTACCCACAGTCTGTTCCTCTTATTGCAGTCAGAGTGGTTTTTAATTTTAATGTGGTGGTTCTTTGTTGAAAACTACTCAGCAGATCCTGTTCATAAATAAAATCCGAAATATGCTGGGCCCAGATAAGAGTGAAGGGAGTCAGAAATCAGATTGTGTAAGATAGATCCCACACTGGAATCGAAATCAATGAGCAGGAGGCAAGTGGGCTTTTGTAAGTTGATGTTAAAACCCTTTGTTTCACTTTTTACCTATTTATGAGTTGCTATTTTTCTTGTAGGCAGTCTCATTTCAGTTCCACATATCCAATATACAAGTCAATGGGTTGGCCTCTGAATCAGGAGATGTAATGAGCATTGTTGATCCATCTTTCAGGTTGGTCAAACCCTCTTGGGCTCCCAATAAATGGCAGGCCCTGATTAGCCATGGTCTAGTGTCACGGTTCAGCTTGTTCCTTCTTACACACTAGTACATGTTAAAGGGTTTGAGACTGTTGTACTCAGCACACATTTCTACCTGAGAGCATAGGAATCTCGAAAGTGGGCAGGGAGGAAAACGATCAAACACAAAAATGACCTTTTAAAAATGATCATAGGGCCTGGGATTTAGCTCAGTGGTTCCACCGCCTGCCTCACAAGTGCAAGGTCTCAAGTTTGATCCCTGGTACCAAAAAAAAAAATGATCATAATGAGAAATTTAACTTAAAACACCTTTGCAGAGATACCACTAATCAGGTCAGTTGGCAGCAGCATCCCTCCTATTTCCTGAAGGCACTGTATCATTGTAAAATATGATGTTCGCTTCATTTGGTGGAAGTTTTCTTGAAGATAAGATCGCCTTCCTTCTCTCTCCTCTCTTAGGAAACTCTGTCTGCCTAGATTTTATTCCACTAGAAACAGATGACTCTTCTGATGACCTAAGGCTGCAGTCATTTATATCAAGAGAGCCTTTGTGGGACTATGAGATGTGGACCTTGTAGACACTTTCTGCGAGTCACTTCCAAATGAATTTATGAAGACAACTCTTCCTTTCCTGATTGCTAAGTCTGTTCCTGGGAAGCTTAAAATGGCCCCAACTTTCATGTAAGCACTTGCAGTGCTGATAGAATACTGTTCTAGAAGGCTAAGGTAGATTGTGGAAAGCGACAAACTTCTGGGCTTTATTTTGCAACATTAAGGGTCAAACCTTAGCACCAAACCACCCTCACCCCAACCCAGTATAAGATTTTTCTTACTCTAGTAACCCCAATATATTAGGCAGTTTTCTGTCACTGGGTTTATGAAGAGAACATTTAGACATAGACAATTTTATGTTTATGTTTTTCCCCCTTGAAAACACTAATAACAGTACTGAAACAATTCACTTTTAAATTATGATGAAAATTGTACTAGAACTTACCTCTAAACTAGGCTTCATTACTTTTTGCCTTCTGAAAATATTCTTCCTAAATATCTTCATTGTGCTAACAAATTCCAGTTCCCATTTTCTTGGTGCACACAGTCTTTATCTTATATGATGCACAAATATAACTCTAAGTAATTTATTTATTTATTTATTTATTTGGTACTGGGGATTGAACTCAGGACCTTATGCTTGTGAGGCAGGCGCTGGAACCACTGAGCTAAATCCCCAGCCCTGCTCTAAGTAATTTAAAGAATAATTTTTTTTGTTTTCTGGTACCAGGGATTGAACTCAGGACCTTGTGCTTGCGAGGCGGGCACAGTACCACTGAGTTAAATCCCCAGCCCTTAAAGAATAATTTTTAAAACAATTCTACTATAAAGAAATATAATCTTTTTTCTTGGTATCAGGTAGGGCTTTTGTACCAGATTATTTTGAATTTAGAAATGAGCTTTAATATGTCCTTGTTAAGTTTAGGGTCTATTTTGTTTGTTTTGTTTTGTTTTGTTTTGTTTTGTGACAGAGTCTTGCTATGAAGTCCAAGCTGGCCTTGAACTCACTATGTAGCCCAGGGTGGCCTCTTGGCAATCTTTCTGCCTTAGCCTCGGAAGTGCTGGGATTACAGGCATGCACTACCATGTCCAGCCATGTTATTACTGTTTGTGAAACTTACTTTTATTTCTACATTTCCATAGAAAAGCTTTTAATCTATTTCTAAGTTAATACATGAAACTTGCATCACAAATTTATACATTTTCACTAATTAAAAATGCTATTCAGCAGCACAGTTTGTAATAGCTAAAGCTTGGAAACAGCCCAAGTGCCCATCAACTGGAAACTGGGTAAAGAAAATGTGGTTTTTTTATAAAATGGAGTACTACTCAGCCATAAAGAATGAGAAACTAGAGTCATTTATAGCTAAATGGATGCATATCGAGGCCATACTCTTAAGTGAAATAAATAGGACACACATGTGTAAATAACAAATAGTTTCTCTAGTGTGAGAAACTGAAAGTGTAAACAAGAGTTAAAATGATTAAAATGAATAATTGATAATTTGAAATAGGAAAAAAGGTCCAAAGACAAAGGAGTGAAGGGAGGGGAAGGGGAAAGGAAAAGAGGGAAAGGAAAAACTAAGAGAAAAGAAAAAAAAGTGGAAATGAAATCTATGTAAATAGGGAAGGGTGGAGGGGGTGAAGGGTGCACAGGTAATGAGGGAAAAAATAAGAACCAAGATACATCATGTACAGGTACAAACACCCAATGAGAAATGTAAACAAGTTGTATACCTAAAATGTACCAATAAAAGAACTAAAAAAAAAATGCTATGCAGAAAAAATGAATTCATATCTTGAATCCACACTAAATATCTTAGGTCCTATAAAACTTCCTCACTAAAGAGGACACTCAGTAGTACTACTTGAATGTGACCAAATACCACCTGAAAGGTACCCTTTACCAAAGGCAGCATTTTATCCTCTGTAGGCAAGTAACTGTACATCCGCTTACTTTTACTTAAAGACATGAAGAATTTTAAATAGCAAAACATTTCATTTTCATCCTTTTTAGTTGAAATGTAATGTGCAGAATTTTACTTAGGGATTCTTCATTCAGGACTTAGCAATCTAGAAGCTTATGATCTTGCAATTATACAACGGATGTCCCAGAATTTAGGTGTCTATAGACTGTGCCCCGGCATATGTCTCAGTTGTTTGTCCTCATAAAAAGTGCCTCAACCAAATCACTCATCAGAAAAAGCCACGTGGTATCAGGTGTACTTTAGGAATAACTGTATAAAGTGATCATTGACAATAGAAAAGAGTTAGAAGAAGAAAGACAAGAATTTCCAAAGTGTACAACTTAACTTGAGTGCAAATGATCTTAAACTAGTTAATGCTATCTGTAGGTACCACTATATAGTACAGCACTGCATGCTCAAATATCAGGGAAATTATAAACTGAACACTGTCAGATGGCAAGAAACATGAAATCTACAGCATGGATGATAACAGAAGGGGAAAATGTACAAGCCGATAAGGGAAGACTTGTTTCTCCAATGCACTGGCCAGGGTGGACTCCACCAAAGGCCTTTGCTGACCAAAAATCAGGGTCAAGAGGCCACTCAGCTACCTGTAGCCACTCCTTAAGGACTTGAGGGTGGCAGAAACCTTAAATGAGACCCTGAAGGTAGACGTGGTCAGCATTTTGCCCCTAATCCCTTCTGCCTTTTCATGTATGTTGAGCTGTAACAACAGCTTTGGCCTTCACAGTCTTCCATCATTCCCTTGTGGTGGTCCTTCCTCAACCTCAGTATCATCTATCCCCTATGAGAAGACATTTGCTTTTCGTATCAATGCCAGGTGGTATCCACATCACCCTTTGCCAGCTTTCCAGCCACTGCCCGCCTCTTCCGGTTCACTGTTACTGATGTTCTTATCTGCTTCAGCTAAGTGGGGAGATACCATTGAAAAGCTGAGCAAGCTGTAAAGTCCTACATATTGGAAAAATTAAACACACATATCATATATGCAGTTTCTGAGCCTATGGACAGCCAGAAATGAAGCTAAGACAGGATGGATCCAGGGAAGTACTCAGCCCCGGAGAAATCCATCAGTGTGTGTTTGGAGTTTTCTGGGTGCTGGTGGCTGCAAGGAACAGGCATAAATGCTCCTGACAGAAGAGCCAGCCCTGGCTCACCCTGGGGTCCTGGCTGCTGTTTGGTTAGGATCATCCATGTGAAAAGGAGTTTGATGCTTATTTCTTCAGTTTCATTCTGATAATGCACAATTGTTCAAACTATGGGTGTATAAGTGTGTGAAGCCTGGCTTTTATTTTAGAATTGCAACAGGATGTGCGTGTGTTAACCACCCAAGGTTGTCTGAGATCTCGATATCTCTTTGGTCTCTGCAATCCTGTCATGACACTGCCCAAAGTCTTTGGCTTCTAGACAGCCCAGTATCTGCCACAATATCTCACTCATGGCATCTTTCTGCAGATTGCTCTGTTCCCTGAGCCTCTCCTCCTCCCTCCCTCTGGAACATTCAATCTGTACCTCCCCACTAGATTTCCTACAACCATCCAGCAAGGAGAGCCTCCTGCTTAGCTCTCTGCTGACTGTGTGGTATGTGTTGGGGGTACATGGGAATCTTGACTCTCCTTAGAGATGTTCTGGGCACCACCGGTCTAAACAACTATACTTGCCACAATTCTGTAACTGAAGTAACTACTGCAACCTTCATTTCATTGGATGAGTTCAGAATAGGGCAGTTTTAAATTAAACTTCTGTGTACTAAGAGCAATTTTGTAACATTCACTAAAAAGTATTGTCCACCTTAGTATTTTAAACCAGTTAAATCATATATTCCTCAGAGTAGTAATTAAACTAAATTATGAATTACAGATTATTTAAATTATAGATAATTCATAAGCTTCTAATTTTCAGCTGATTTTAGTAGCACTTGTAGTTCATTACTTTAGCTATTGTTCGGTTTGAGAATGGTGAAATGGCACATACACTTTCTACTGAGTAGAATTTACACAGTAATATTTACCTTCTGGGCTTCCCCGCCTATGTTTATTCTGCCTTTTCAAAAGAAGTCCTTTGAGATCCAGACATGGCCACCTTCTGTTTTAGTAAAATTTGGTGAATTGAAGACAGACTTAAGACATAAACTACAATTTTCACACAATTTGTGTCATAAGCAATCAGATAGTCATAACCAAATACATTCCTTACTCTTCCTGAATGAAGTCTTCAATAACATAAGTTCACTAGTTTAAGTGAACTAAAACAGACATGTACAAAAATATAGCTCCAAGGACAAAATACATTGGCTTAGATTAATGCAAGAGATTTTAGCCTAATATTATATATAATTTGTTTTGTCTGATTTTTTTATGTCGGGTAAAATATATTCAAAATATTCTATGCTCATAAAAAAGGAAAAACAGTAAATTATTTGCCTTCTTTGGAATTTTTGGATATCTCTTCATATTTCAAGTTAGTCTCTGCTTAGATTCACCCTCCAAGTGTTTTTTCTTGGCTAGATTTCAATCTTTCAGGACCTCATCACATGAAACATGAATTATTCATCGCTTCTTTCTCTTTCTGATTCTTCATGGGGATTTCCACACTTCTCTTCCTTATGTCCTCCTCTACTGCATGAAGCTGTTATCCTGTCTTCCAGATCTCAAGGACATTCTTTTCCCACTGACTTGTCCCTAGATACAGATTTTTCAGCTTTATCCTCTGGGTTCCATTGCTCCTATCCTAGGAAGTCTTCATGGACTTCTTTTCATGTCTCTTTATTAAATATTTTCTGCTGATGTAAGTACTTCAGTTCTTTGTTGATCTCCATTGGTTTTATCTTAAGATATTTGGCTCAGGGGCATTCCCTTAAGAAATCAGAACATAGCATACAAGTCCAATAATAAGTAGAACAAAGCTCAAATTCAACATAGAGAATAGCAAACATAGGCCAAATCAAAGAGAAATTAATTTGAAATTTTATATTGAATAATTTTCCAAGATGCCAATAATCTTATGATATCCCAGTTAAATCTTTTCGAGTTTGTTCCCATGGAGAAATGATCACCTCTACTGATAAACCTAAGTAAGGAATTCAGAATAGACTTCAGTCAGGAGGCCTGCATGTGACAGAAGTCAGATCTGATTATAGTACTTTACATTTATTCCAAAATGACAGCCCACAAATTGCTACTCCCTCTTTCTCTCTCTCTCTCTGTATTTTCCTGGGAATTGAACCTAGGGACTTCACAGTGAGCTACATCCCCAGCCCTCTTCTCTCTATATATTTGTTATTTTGTGACATGGTCTCAATAAGTCACTAAGTTGCCCAGGCTGGGCTTGAACTTGTGATCGTCCTGCCTCAGCCTCCCAGAGGATTACTGGCATATCCCACAACAGTAATTTGAATTGTTAATTCTTCAACAGCAGCAACAGGAGACAGGTGCTTTGTACTCTTTCCCAATACAACAGCATCATGAACACAAATAACTGAACTGCCTACCTGTTCTTCTGATCAGTTTTTCCAAAATCTGAAGATAAACATAAGTCTTGCGCTGCCTGGGACATTCTTTTTGATCTTTGTAGCCTTCATTTTGACTAGTTCTTTTTCAAATTATCCCATTCCCTCTGTAAATCCTAAAAGGATTCTTTCTCATGGCTTGCAATGCTGTGTTGAAGGCAGATTCTTTGAGAAACTTAAAATTCAGGTCCCATGCATGTTCTGTGGAAACATGGAGAGGTTCCATCTCCGGTGACATGTCATGACTATGTAGAGGTTTCCGTCTCCCTAATTGTAGTGACTGTCCTTTTCATCAGATTTCATGTTGGCAGGCTCAACCTTATTCAACGATATCCACAGGTATTTCTTGATCTACGTAAAACATCCCCCTTTTCACACACCAGGGAATACTTTTGCTTTCATGTAGCACTTTTACGTGGTCTCTGGTGCCCATAGGGTCTTCCACAGATCTTATTTTGGGACCCTTTGTGAATATTTTCAAGATTTTTGCCTTACCTTTTTATAGATTTTTAGTCCTCCTGAGGCTTTGAGCATAATTTGTGGTCTGTTATTTGAAAGACTCTTTGAAGCTCCCAGGTGTCTTAGGGCTTGGGCTTTGCCTTAGGTTCTCTCAGTCAACATTTGTTCCAGTTCTGTTTTCTGCCAGTTTCTCCTTTGGAGGTTTTTTAAACACTTTGAAAGCTTTTTCATGCCCCACCTCCGTGGTGGTGATGGGTGGTGGTGGTGGTGTGTGTGCACTTGTGCTTTGTATTGCCTTAGTGCTTCCTGCTTGTTGTGGGGGCAGGGTCAACCGGTTCCAGTTGTGAAGGTTTGTTGGTCATTTTAGTGTTTAGAGCTCCTCATTCATTGGTTCTTCAGCACAGTCCAGCGAGTGGAGGACAACTGAGCTATATGCAGGGTCTTTTGTGGGTCTGTCTGGAGTAAACTCTCAGGATTTGTCAGTTGAGCTGTGGGTTTTTTGCCTCAGTGTTTCCTGTTCACCTCACAGTTGTTACCTTTTCAGAATTTTGTTTTTAGGTTTAATGATTTCCTGATATGTTTCAGAAGTCTTTCCCTGTCCTTCATCTCTCCATCTACTTTGTTTTCTATTACCTGTGTCTACCTCAAATGTCTTCTTTGTATGATATTCTCAACATGGCTGCTTTTGATCCTGCAGTCTTGACCTGCATTGGTGGCATCTGTATATTTTTTAATTGGTTGGCCCTGAGTCTTGTCTCCAAAGGCTCTGTCTTAGGATCTGGAATTTGATCTCAGTACCTCTCACTTCACAGGTGATCCCAGACATTTCATGGTACCTTCACTTTTCTTTTACAAATGATTTCTTTTTTCTTTTTTTTGGCGCTAAGGATTGAACTCAGGTCTTTGCGCTTGGGAGGCAGGCAGTGAAACCACTGAGCTAAATCCCCAGCCCCTACAAATAATTTCTTAGTGAAGAGCTGGGAAAACTTTTATCAGATGGCTCCTTTGATTGGTGCAGTGACCCCTACCGGATGCCACTTGTAGGCTCAGGTAGGGAATACAAAAAATGGCCGTGATCAAAGGCCTGTGGTAGACTTGCCAGTGCCTGTCACTCATTGTTCTGGGTAGGGCAGGCTACCTAGTAGCCCAGCCCGGAGTGTTGATTATCAGTACTTTCCTCTTCTCCCTTTTTGTCAAGGATTTCTGGGTGGAAACCACTTCTGCCAAGCCCAGAGGGCCCAACAGGACACCCATCCTAGAAGTGCTGATGCAGGCAGAAACTGCAAGGGAATTTAAAGAAATTTATGAAGAAACAGGGCTACAGCCAAAGACAGAGACTGCCCTAACGATAAGGAGGAGAGGCCTGGGAGATCACTCACACTGCCCAGGATCTCTGGAAGTACTCCTCTGCAGAATTCCTTTGTTTTCCAAAATTGTGTTTCTACTCCACTTCTCCACCCATCTACATTTTATCCTAGATAACTCTCTTTTCTTTTTGGCTCCAGTCTGTTATTTACTCCCTCCCCACCTATCTGCAATCTCCCAACCCATCTCTTTCTCTCTCCATGAATATCACCCACACATTTTTACCCACATAATATTTATTAAAACAGTTGATGAAATAACACAGATGTCTTCAAATTTTAATAAATATTTATTGAACATAAACTCAAAATTTATTGGAAATACACCTCCAGTCAGACGGCTTTGCACAGAATGAGGGAATTGCTGGATGGTCCCTTGCTGGCTGCCTGGGACAGTTGTCAGTTTCTGCCAGGTCAAATTGGCAAATTGGTGAGGGGTGAGAAGGGTGAGGCTATGGAAATTAATTCTGAAAACTCTCCATGCCCTTTTGGTTCAAGGGAAGCTTTTCTACCCCATCCTGGTTCCCTGGGTCTCTAAGTACAGGGTCTCTACTCCTGAGACTAATAAACGGAAAAGGCAGAGCCAGAAGGCAGCCTGGCAAAAGGAAGCATAAAACTCTTCTTGCAGTGGTGATGTTGCAGAATCCAAGAGACAGGAGAGACCAATGGGAGATGGGGGACTTTATTCTAGGTGAACATGGCTCAGTGGACTAATGTCCAAAGGAAGAGCACAGAACAAAGGAGAAGCTCCAGTTTTTATATATTTGGTCCAAGGAGGGGATGGTCTTTTTACTGATGTAGCTAGTGAGCTTATAGAAGCAGGACAAGGACAGACAGGTGTAATTAGCCATGAGCGAAGACAGAGCCTGATGAATCATGTCGGAATAGAACGGGATAAACTTTGTTTACAGAACATAGTTGTCAATTTTATCTGTATCAGGATAAGGAGTTACAGCTATGGGGGGGAGGGGTGATTCAAGGGTGTGGGGAGGGGCTCCCCAAGGTTGGGAAAAACTTGTCCTTTTTTTTGTAAAGTCTTGCTTCAGTGAGATTTGCATTTATAATTAAATTATAGGCTGGAGAACAGATTTAAAATTCAACACAAAGCGCCACTGCAAAAACTTATAGAATCCTTTGAAGGTAAGCCCTCCTGTTAACAAGTTTTGGGGTGCTAAGGTCTCATTCTAGAGTTGGTTTCTAGGTTCTTTTTGTCCTGAAGAAAAAATTGGTCAAGACAAGTACAAAAGGTAGGAAGGTTTTACATTTATTAAAGGTAGGAAAAGAAACATGCTCAGCAGGCCAAGTTTGGGCCAAGTGAAAGTAGGAAAAGAAGTACGCTACACAGTGTGAGTGTGGACTACTGTGGAAGAACAAACCACAGTAGGAGAAAGGTAAACATCCTTTTTGAATCTCACACTCCTCAGCCTGATGTCAGGTCTCAGCTGTACTATCCAGAACTGCTGGAGTTCTCACAAGAAGTCCACATTCAGGGCTTTGGGAACTGTTCTGTGGATGTGTCCTTGAACTTTGCAATTAATAGGTCATGTCTGCTTCCCCAGCCAACCTGCCATGCCTCAATTTCCTGTTCACTCCCACAGTCTAAGACTTATTAGTCTGGTCATTCCCTGTATCTTTCCTTTAATTCCCTGCTCTCTGGCATGTACTCTATCATAGTTGCTAAGTTTAATGAATAGACATTCCAGAATCTTTTATTTCTAATTAGGCTGCCTCCAAAGATGGAAGAACTGTCATTAAAATGAACCCTTAGTTGAGTGACAAAAGCAGTATTTTATGAGATTATTCAGAGGTGAGCTTTATTATTAATGAGGGAGAAGATGGAAAGTAGTATTCCTGAAAAAGCTTTATTGTAACCCTGCATTTAACTTGTTGACACAGTCTTGCCCTATCCAATTTAGATTTGGTTTTCTTGAACATTCTCAGTCTTCTATGTCCCCACAGGCAGTAACTTTCAGAGTTGTTCCCCTAGAACAGAGAAGAGGGGCTTAGAATTTTTGGTTTCATGGTCCCTTTACAGTCTTATAAATTGACATAGTTTATATCTACATATATTTAGCTATATTTGAAATTAAAACATAGGAATTTATAAAATATTCATTTATTTTACAATGAGGAATGCATTTCATTTTTACACAATTTAATTTTATCGTAAAAAAAATCTATATTATACAAAACCAAACCAAACCAAAGAAAATACTAGTGAAAAGAGCAGTATCATTTCACATTTTTGCAAATCTTTAATGTCTAGCTTGGTAGAAGACAGAAACTAGAATCTCTCAATTGCTTGCACTTTTGGCAGATTCCATCCCACTCTTGAGAGATTAATAGTGGAATAAAAAATCTGTTCATTAGTGACGTGGGTTTGATTTTATGCAGATTTGGAAGGATTCTGGAGTCTTTCAAATGTCCCCACCACCTCTGAGAATTCTGCTCCTGTTCCAGGAAGCTAAGTTCTATTGGAGGGAGCGGGAGATGGTGGGAAAGGGTCCCCAAAGTCCTGTTCAGGTTCCATTCCCTTCATCCCACCAGGGCCAAGGAAGTGCCCTTTGCAGGCTGCCCGGGGATGCAATCCTCTACAGAATTACTTTAGGATTCATCCGCCTTGTCATGCACAAGGTATTTTAACCGGAGATTTTTTTTTTCTAACAGCAAAGCACGAAAACCTAAGTATGTAGCAATAGTAATGATGAAATAAATTGTGGTTTCCTAAAGCCAAATACGTTGCCCCATGGAACTGAGAAAGTGAAAGGGGAAGATGTGCAAAATGGAAATCCCCTCTGTATTCAGTAAGCAGAGAACACAAACTAAATGTGTGTATAATGATCTTTCTCATGTATTATGAAAAAGAGAACAAGATGTGTTTAACTGGAAAAGACACGAAACTACTTTAATTGGTTGGTGAAAAAGAAAGGGGAGAGGGAGGTTTTTAATTTTTAAAACATTTAAATCTTCTAGCAATGATAATATGCAGTGTTGCTTGTATTTGGTCCTTAAAACAAAAGAAGGAAAGAAGGGT
Organism: Heterocephalus glaber; assembly: GCF_053883595.1. Classification (NCBI taxonomy): domain Eukaryota; kingdom Metazoa; phylum Chordata; class Mammalia; order Rodentia; family Bathyergidae; genus Heterocephalus; species Heterocephalus glaber. The sequence goes on from NW_028258320.1 coordinate 56,851,745, forward strand.
TGTCTCGGTAGTGAGAATATGTTCTGTTTTCACCCAGTTTTCCAACGCACTCTTCAGGGAGTAATGAGCTATTTTTCCTCTGGGTACTTAAAGCGCCAGACCACCCCGTACACCAGCCCCGCCCCACGGAGCTAGCGTCTTTCAGTCCGGCTCCGCCTACTTCCGCCTCGCCCTTCCCATTGGTCCCCCGCCGTGCCTTCTCGTCCAATCGCAGCACTTAGCGCCAGAATTTGAACTGTTGTATTCGTTTGAATCGGGCGGGCACTGGGAGCCGCCTTGGCGTAGGGCGGCCTCGGCCGGCAACGCTGTAGTAGGCCGCGGGGACTACCGGGGAGACGGCGGGGGAAGGGTCTGCGGACCGGGGCGGAGCGAGAGCGGCCTTCAGGCGGCGTCCGAGTGGACGGCGCTGGGCTGCGCGGACGCGCGGGAGGCACCGGCGGCAGTGAGCGGAGACTGGAGCAGGTGAGCTGTGGCCGGGCTCCGGGGACGGATTGCGGGGGTCCAGGCTGGGGCGCGGGGACGCCGGCTCTGGCCGGAGATCTCGGGGGACTCCGGCAGGGTGGGCGCCAGGGTGGTCTGGCTGCGGGACTCTGGGGCTCCGGAGGCGGCCTGTGGCGCACCCCTGCCCGGCCGGGTCCCCACAGTTCCGTTAAAGTCGCTGAAAATTATCTGAAGTCTTTTGCCGTCAGAGTAATGCCCATTTTTATTTTTGCAGTGGAAGAGGTGCTTGCGAGATTGCCTCTGCAATTGAAACCCTCCTTCCTACCCGGATTAGACTAGCAGCTAGTTTAGAAAATGGGGCCCACGGCACGCCTTGTTACCATCAAGAGGAGTGGGGTGGACGGCATCCCTTTTCCACTGAGCCTTAGCACCTGCTTGTTCGGAAGGTGAGCCAGGGCTCGGGACGCTGTAGAACAGGATGAAAGTGATTTAGTCGCGGTTTGATAGCCCACGAACATGCTTTGGGGGCTCTTGCCTCTACACAGCAGCCATTTGACATAGTTATCGCTAAATGGAAGTTTGAAAATTATATTTATACATGTGTTATGTCATGATTGTGTTGCCTGTTGTTTTCTTTAACCAAGCAAAAAATTTGCAATTGATTTGATAAAAAGCTTGTGATGTAGAGAGTAGATGATTTCGAACCAGATTCACCTCCAGCCCTCTTTAAAAGACTACATGTTACATGTGTCCTTGCGTCTCTTCCCCACTGGGCATGCGCTGGCTTCTCTGGACATTGAGAATGAAGGAAAGAGGCCTGCAGTTGGCTCCTTCTCTTTTTAGAAAAATGAAGTGGGAGGGAAAGTCCTCTTACTATGCTTTGAGAGCTTTTCCTCAGCTTCTTTTTGGATGACATAATAACCCTCTTCCTGGAATAATAGGCACAATTACTAACAGAACCCCCCTCATTTTCTAAGGTGTCGCTGTGGACCTGTGATCAAGTCACCCCTCTATGGTTTAACTATTAGACCCTGTTCTGGCCTCACCCTGTCCTCCCAGCTCCATTCATCACCATTCTTCCCGCCTGAGATATTCCAAGCTCTCGTTTTTATTGGTATTTTTTACAAAGTTTGAATTTTATGACTGGACTATACTCCTTATTTATGTGCTTGAATAACTCCTCTCTTTCAGGGATCTGTTCAATCATAGTTATCTGAAAAGCCTTTAATGAAAGCTTGTTTTTTCTAAGACCATACATTGATGATTAGCTTTTTTGGTTTGGTTTGGTTTCTCTCTCCTGTTAGACTAAATTCCAAGGGCAAAGGCTGTCTTGTTGATAATTATGTACTCAGGGGCAGGTGTGATTCTAGCACATGAGTGGTGATTAGTAAATAACACTTGTTGGTATCTGGTAGAAAGACACACTGGAGGTTGGATTTGGAGTCAAGAGATAACTAAGTGGTTTTCATAGGACCATTTTATCTGTCGGAGGTATTGGGCAAGATCTAGGGACATTTATCCATGTCACTTTGTGAGAGATGTATGCCACTGTCTCACTGGCAGAGGGCAGAGGTGTAGCAAGGCATGCAGCAGTGCAGAGGACAGCCTGACAGTGATGAATTCTCTGGTCCAGAATGCAAGCAGTGTTGAGGTTAAGAAATACTGATTTGTAATGATTGTCCTGTTAAGCAAAACTCAATTCTAATCATACAGTCTTTCTTTGCTGGGGTGTTTTGGTACCTAAAACTCAAATTCCCTTCTTGTAGTTAAAGAAGTTAACACTTTCCATAGCTTTCTTTATTAAAAAAAAAATCCAATCTCAAATAGTCATTTTGGTTATTATTTAGCAGTACAATATCTCTTTGTAAAATTTTATTATTTTGAAACCAATTCATATGTATTTGGTCATGTGACAGGGTAGGAAGAGATATGCTTAGACTCTGGAGGGTCATATGAAGAATAGACATGAAATCATGGAGTATATTCAAACTTTTAAAACCATAGGATAGACCAGCAATTTTAGAGACTAATACCAATGAACTCTTCAGGCTATTCATTTGTGGGTGGGTTTAGGAATCGTCTTTTTTTGTGCTTTTTCATGGTGTTAGCTTTCTGTAGAAATACATGTTGAATTGATTTTTTTCATTGCTTCCAAATTAGTTTTTGTTTTTTTTTTTTGGTACCTGGGATTGTACTCGGGACCTTTCCATTGTGAGGCAGGCGGCGGGATCACTGAGCTAAATCCCCAGACCTCCAAATTAGTATGTTTAATGTTAGGAGACCTGAATCTATCGGTTAATATAGGATAATTTAAAAACAGCAATGAAAAGCTCACATATAACGACATTTATTGTGTGGCAGGAACATGAGTGACAGGTACAACTCATTTAATTGTTTGAACAATGCCTTGATATGGGTGCTCATGTAATGTTTTTGTATAGAGAGAAATGGGAGGTATTGAGAGGTGCTAACATGAAATTTGGGGATGGTTAAATCTTTAAACTTATATATATATAAACTTATATATATAACAAACATACATAAAACCTTTTTTGAAAGCATTGAGTGTTAAAAATAGTTATTCTCCAAAATTGAAATAAAGTACTTATTTATTTGCATCTTCTAAGTATAGCTGTTTATATATTTTTTATTAATTTTATTGGTACATTTTAGGTATATAATATAATGACATTCATCATTGGAGATTTGTACCTTTACATAATATATCTTGATTCTTATTTTTTCCACATTCCCCTGCCCTCCCTTCAACCCCTCCATCCCTCCCTATTTACAAAGACCTTGTTTCCATTTTTTCATTTTCTCATATTAATTCCATTCCCTTCTTTCCTTTCCTCTACTCCTCCCACTTCCCCTTCCCCTTTGCACCTTTTCTTCCTATTTCACATTATCTATTATACCTTTTAGTCCTTATTTACACTTTCAGTTTCTCACACCAGAGAAACTACTCGGTATTTACATATGTGTGTCCTATTTATTTCACTTGAAAGTATGGCCTCAATGTGCATCCATTTAGCTATAAATGCCTCTAATTTCTCATTTTTTATGTCTGAGTAGTACTCTATTTTATTAAAAAACCACATTTTCTTTATCCAGTCTCCAGTTGACGGGCAACTGGGCTGTTTCCATGTTTTAGCTATTACAAACTGTGCTGCTATGAATTTGGGTGCACATATATTGCTGTGATATGATTCTTTTAATTCTTTTGGGAAGATACCCAGCAGGGGAATAGCTGGGTCAAATGGGACCTCTAGTCATAGTTCTTTGAGGTATCTCCATACTAATTTCCACAGTGGTAGCACCAGTCTACACTGCCACCAACAGTGGAGAAGGGTTCCTTTTGCCCCACAGCCCTGCCAGCATTTGTTATTGGTTGATTTCATGGTAGCAGCCATTCTTTCTGGGGTGAGGTGGAATCTCAGTGTTGTTTTCATTTGTATCTCTCAAATAACCAGTGATGAACATTTTTTCATGTGTTTACATGCTATTTCTACTTCTCTGCCTGAGAAATGTCTGTTCATTTCAGATGCCCATTTTGGGATTGGGTCTTTAAATTAGGGAGGTCTGATTTTTTTTTTAAAGTTCTTTATATATTCTAGATAGTAGACCTTTGTCTGAGGAACAGCAGGTGAAGATTTTTTCCCACATTGTGGGTTGCCTCTACGCTGTTTGTGGTTTCTCTTGCTGTTCAGAAGCTTTTTAATAAGAAGAGATCCCACTTGTTGATTGTTTTTGCTAGTTCACGTGCAACTGAGTTTTTGTTCATAAAATCTTTTCCTACACCAACGTCTTCAAGAGTTCTACCTAACCTCTGTTCCGGCCGGTTTAGTGTTTCTGTTTTAATATTTAGATCTTTAATCCGTTTCGATTTTAGTTTAGTGCATGGTGAGAGATATAGATCTAGTTTTAATCTTTGGCAAGTTGAAACCCAGTTTTTCCAGCACCATTTATTTATTTATTTATTTGGTACTGGGGATTGAACTTGGGACCTTGCGCTTGAGAGGCAGGCACCTGAACCACTGAGCTAAATCCCCGGCCTCCAGCACCATTTATTAAAGAGGCTATCATTCCTCCAGTTAAGATGGTTGTCTCCTTTGTCAACGATGATGTGGCTGAGTATGTCTGGAGTTGTTTCTGCATCTTCTAATCTGTTCCACTGGTCTTTGGGTCTGTTTCTTTGCCAGTACCATGCTGTCTTTATCACAATAGCTTTGTAGTATAGTTTCGAGTGGGGGAGTGTGATACCCCCTACCTTGTCTTTGTTGCCTAGAATTGCTTTTGCTATTCTAGGTCTCTTCTTGTTCCAGATGAATTTTTGGATTGTTTTCTCAAGGTTATAGTTGTTTATATTAAAAGTAACTTAATTTGTATTCTGATGTTTCCTAATAAATTAGTTTTAGATACTCAAATAGCTTCTTATGCAGTGCTTGTAAAAATTGTTGGAAAAACACAGATTATTTGCCCTGCCCATTTTGTTATTCCTCATGTCATATTTATAGATCAAGCTTACTAATCAAATTCTGTGTTATTTTGAAAAACTGAGTTAATTTTTAAGAAGTTGCAATAAGCAAAAAAAAACCAAAAACTTAATTCTTTTGTATTAAGGGGAACTGAATGTGACATTCGTATCCAGCTTCCTGTAGTGTCAAAACAACATTGCAAAATTGAAATCAATAAGCAGGAGGTAAGTGGGTTTGGGAAAGTTGATTTTTAAAATGTTTTAATTCACTTTTTATCTATTTTATTGGTTATATATTTTCCCTTTCTTTTCACGTGTAGGCAATACTGTATAATTTCAGTTCCACAAATCCAACACAAGTAAATGGGTCTGCTATTGATGAACCTGTACCACTAAGACATGGGGATATAATAACTATTATTGATAGGTCTTTCAGGTAGGTAAAAACTAATTGCAGTAACAATAAATAAATGCTCTAATTAACTATAAACCAGTACCATAATTCAGTTGTGATCTTTTTTAATGCTGATAAATGTCAAAGTGTTTCATGATTTCATTTGCCACACTAATAATCTACAAATATATGGATCTAGAAGTGATGGGGAGGGGGAGCTCAAATGTGATGGAATCCAAGGATTCAAGGGCACATAATTAGGCTGAAGAAAGGTGACCTGGACTGAATAGAGGCTGGGGTTTTTTTGTGAATATTCTGAAACTGCATGAATTTTTTAGTTTCTGTTTATTTTTAAGCAAAATACATTCATAGAAAAAGTTACAGAATAAGGTGTACAGGTCAATTTAACATGATCTGAATGCCCTCATGATTGATAACTACCTATTATGGACTGAATTGTGCTCTCCAAAAATTCATATTTTGAATTTCTGTCCCCTAGTAGCTTAGGTTGTATGTTTGATAGAGACACCTAAAAGAGCAGATAGGCTAATCAGAGTCCATTAAAGTGGGCCCTAATCCTAGTACTGGTGTCATTTTAATAAGGAGATTAGGACAGAGAGAGACACTAGGGAACTGTGTACAAAGGGAAAATAATGTGAATGGGCCAGAGAGGAAGCTAGCTCGGTTGGATACCTTGGACTTACAGCCTCCAGCTCTGTAAGCAATTCATTTCTGTTATTTAAGACACCTCATTTGTGGTGTTTTACTATGGCAGTCCTAGCAAACTAATAATACACTACCTATGTCATGAAGGAAGTTTCCAGAAATTTTTTTCATGCTGTTTATAATTACTACTTCTTTCTCATCAAGGAAGCCACAATGGTAGCTATAAAATGTAGAGGTCTGTCTTTATGAAATTCAGTAACTAAAGTCATAATAAAGTAATAAAGTTCATGTCTGTGTCTGACTGCTGCTTTTTAGTATGTTGGATTCATGGCATGTTGGGTGTGTTTGTATGCACAATAATGTACAAGATTATATACAGTTTACTCACTCGTGATGGACATTTGAGTGATTTCCAGCTTTTGAAATATGTTGAGACTTTCTGATCAGATATTGTTAATTTTTTACTAATCTCTTGTGTGTTTGAAAACAATGTATATAATTGGGTAGTCTATATATCAATTGGACACAAATCGTCCATATTTTTAGTAATTATTCCCCTGCTTGTTAGTTTCTCTCTTTTACCTCTTACCGGTTTTGCTTTATATATTTTGAGGCTATACTCTGGCATATGAATTTAGAATTATTTCCTTCTTGAAATAATTCTAAGTTAGGCATAGAACTTTGCATTGTTAAAGTTCTATGCATAGAGCTTTTTGTCATTTAGAAGTGTCCTCTAACTTTAGTAATACTTTTTCCCTTAATATTTCCTTTGGATGATAAATATAGCTAATTATTTTTATTTGTGCTTGTGTAATACAAATGTTTATGCTCTTAATTTTAACTTTTCGTAATTCTTAAAGTTATCTCCTGAAACCTTTTGTCAGAAGACTTGTTTTTAATTGGATTGTCTTCTTGATGGACTAACTTTTATATCATTATAAAATGTGCCTTGTCTCCATAAACAATTTTGAGGGCATTTTTAGTGAGTATAGACTTCTAGGTAAGAAGTATTTCATGCAGGGTGGAGACCAGAACTATTTCCCAAAAATAAAATACTGTTCAAATAGAGATCAACTGAGATGATTAAAGATCCCCAACAAAGTAAAAAATGGATTTTAAGTAGGACTTGATTCAGTACTCTGATACCAGAGATACATCTATTCCAGATGCCTGATGGCTTCAGATCTTACTAAGGCTGCGTCTAAATTCAAATCACCCTAGGGGCTGGGGATTTAGCTCAGTGGTTCTGCCACCTGCCTTACAAGCGCAAGGACCCGAGTTTGATCCCTGGTACCAAAAAAAAAAAATCACCCCATTCTGCTGTGGTACCACGGTGTTTGTTACATACAATAAAGGACAGCTTCCCTGAATTTATCACTGAGATCTGTTAGAACAGTTATGCCTAAGATATGCTTGTATTGTTATGGACTCAGATTGAGCTAAGTGGAAAACTAGAGTGAGCATAGTACTCTAAAGCAGTTTTATAGTTAACTGAAGTGCAAGGAGCTTTGTACATACCTGGAAGTATGTGATCCATGGTGTGAGTAAAGATCAAATTGTGACCAGCCTTGCTAGTCGGCCTTCCAAGGCTTATGGCACCTTCATGGGCATAACGTGGAAGAAGCCCAATTTTGCTCTCATGTACACTGGATTCTCACTTGGGGGTTGTCAAAGATGTGGCTGAATCTTACCCAAGCTAGTCAGTGATAAAAGTTAATTTGGACCTCAGCCTCTGATGATGTTCCAAGACAAACCAGAGGAGATTTATACAAGTTTTTAATATAAAATGCTTCTCCATTGTATTTATTTCTGTGTATAAGGTAATACTCAGAAACAAAGCCTGAAGTTTTTTCCTTGGTCCTTATGTATAACCCAATACCCAGACTTTGGCCATGGGGTACAACTTCTTAATCTGAATCTCTGTCCTCATTTCATGCACTGCAGGTATGAAAATGAAAGTCATCAGAAAAGAAGCAAATCACCTGAATTTCCAGCAAAACTAGGTGAACAGGTGAGGGAAAATATTCAAGTTTGGGCTCTGGATCTTTTTTGATGATAGGAAATCACTTATATGAACTTTAACAAATGATTTCTCACTTTAAATCATTGAATAGGAAGATGACTTCCTAGTTATAGTAGAAAAATATAATTAAGGTATAGGAAACAAGTGGGACTTAGACATAGTAAAATAATCCACAACATTTCTTCTTTGTTATTGAAAATGGGTACTAAATCAGGCTTACACTTTTGTCCAAAAAGTCTCCTATAGTATGTCTGATCTTGGAAGCCTATGTTTAGGACAATTCCAACCCATGGTAGTAAAATTTTGGAACTACATTATCCTGTGATTTATTTTGTCTCCTATTTATTGTACTCATCCATGTTTATGTATCTAGAATAATCACAGTGTGGAAATTGTAAGTACCAAAGATTCTTCCCAGTTTTGATGGATGAAAATGGAATTGAGTTCCTGTGCATTGCCTGTGAGAGAATCTTATTACTGAGTATATTAGCATAGAATAGGTATGCCAGTGGTACAGCTTATTGGAACACAATTCTGGGCCAGGGATTTAGCTCAGTGGTTTTGCCACCTGCTGCACAAGCGCAAGGGCCCAAGTTCAATCCCCGGTACCAAAAAACCCCCAAAAACAATTCTGGGCACCTTTTGGGAGATTTAGTGAGACTTAGTAGCTTTAGTATAAGCTCTGAGAATTTCTTTTTAGGAAGCACTCAAGCTTTATATGAACTATTGTGAGTTTCTTAGCTTGGAAAACTTTAGATACACCTGCAATTAGCAATAGGGACTTACTTTATTTCAAAGTCTGTCATGTTAAATACTGCTTCTTCCCTAGAGGAGCAACTGTAATGTTGAGCCTGGTGCTCATCAGCTCCTGTAGTGCAAACTATTTTTGAAGTATCCCTCATATCAGCCATCATTTAGCTTGATAGTAGGTATAAGTAAATAAGCAGAAATTTGGTCTATGTTTAATTATAGAACTGGGTTAGATATATGTCACTCAGTGTAGGACTTATCTGTTTTGTTATTGGTCTGTAATAAAATGCATTAAAATTGAGTTTGTAGAAACTATTTCAGTAATTTGACAGGGGTTTTATGGCTACTTGATCACAGAAAAGTACGATTGTATTATACATATTTAAATTTTATTAATAGCTCATTTTTGTTGCTTGGTCATAAGATTCTTGGTCTGCTTCAGATTGGAAATAAAAAACTCATCTTTCATTTGGATAGCTTTAGAAATAATGTCTTAAGTATCAATAAATTTGAAGCTGATTAAAGGAAAAAGTTAAATTCTTTGACTTTGGTGATAGCTTTTAGATTTTTTTCTTGGTAATCCAAGTGATATGCTTTTTCTCCTATGGAACGTCAGACTTTTATACATGTTATTTGTTAGCTCTCTCCTTCTAAAAAATTCATATAGAGAAAGCACAGGCATCATCTGATGGGGACCAGGCAGGAATAGTGGGTCTAGTTTTGCAGACACATATGGGTGTGCTGCTTCTACTTGTGCCTTAACTGCTGTGCTCTTTGATACACACTGGGTATCTGCCAGCCAGGAGGACACAGATGCTAGGTGGTCCCTTAATTCATCAACAGGTGCTGGGCCCATTTCTGATGAAACTAATGACAATGTCAATAGTTCTTCCTATGGTAGGTTAACAGGTTAGGTGATATTTAACTTTAGCTTTAGTTCTTCCTTCATATAATGTTGGGAGATACATAATTTAAAGAAAGTAATAAAAACTCTGAGGTTTTATTTAAGTTATTTTAAGCCTAGAATTTTTTTAAAGTCAGCTAAAATGTGCTTGTGTCATGACCATTAACTCCTAAATGACTTGAGCCCACTTCTCAAAATTTCTAAAAGTCACATAGGCGCCATTTGGCAAAGAAGATAATTAATAAGAAAAACATTTTCATGTTAAGATGACCAGCATTTAAGAAGGCTCTTAAATTGCTGTTTGTATTTTCCCAATTTACAGAAATCTACACGGCGTTCCTCAAGAGCAAGCTTCTCTGCTGACTTTGGTTCGTACTGATTGGGTTCTGTTCTGGGATCCTCGAAATCAGATCACTGTCACAGTGGCAAGGGAGGGACAAAGAGGGCACAGGTGTGAAATACCCGCTCCCAGAACTCCAAATGACACCGGCATTTAACGTGTCAAACACAGGCAGATAGCTGAGTTTACTTCCCCTAGTGCTTGATGGGGTACTTTGTTTAAGGCAGAGTCTAAGTGTACATAAATTGCCTTTTCTATTGTAATTTAATTTCAAGTAGTTTGATAGCATATATTCTCTCATTATTAGTTATTAGATTATTTATTTGGGTTGAAATACTATTATAAGACAAATTTTAAGCATTATGTAATTTGTAGACTGAATGAAAAGTTAGGTTGTAAGGCAATTTGAAACAATTAAAATACTGAATTCCACAAATGTTCATCACTGAGAAAATGTTGAACCTTTTGTTTCTTATTTCCTAATTTGTTGCCAAGATGGGAAAGATCAAGATTCCAAGGCCCATTCAAACATCACTGAAGGAAATGCTTCAGGAAGGTCTGGAGTACATGTCAAGGAACTCAAACGGAACAGTCTTACTTCAGATGGCTCAAAGGACAGTGCTGGCCAGGAACCACTTAAGGCTCCTTCTTCAGAATGTCCAAGACATAGTAACAGGAATGCAAGAAATCCCACCACTGAGGATTTTAAGGAAAAGTCCAGGGTAACTATAGTGGGCTGCTACGGAGAACTGAATTCTTTTCCTACTACACAGTTTCTTGACAATGGCAAGAAAAATGAGTCTCCCTTTAAGAATCTCTATCAGTCAATAAAGGAAGAGTTTGGTGTAAAATCACAAAGACAAAATGTTGTGCAGTATCGTAGAAAATCAGAATCACCAACTGCTTACACAGCAGAAAAGGATGGCGCTAATTGTTCACAGAAAGAGACTCAGCTATTGATGTCATGTAAATCAAGACCAAAGTCCAATAGAAGCACCCACATTAATGGTGCTTCTTCACCTGTACCAGAAATGAGCCAGGCTGAGGAAAACAAAAATGATGCAGAGCTTATTCAGACTTCCAAAGAAGTTTTAAGTTCGAGCATTTCTCTCTTTGAGGTGACAGTAAAGACCCCTGTGCAGCATTCACAACAACAAAGATCATCACGGAAACGTAAGAGTGAAGACCTGCATGTTACTGACAGAGAAGAATCTGTGAATCTGGGTAAGAGTGAAGGCAGCAAGGCATTTGAAACAATTACTCCCAGGAAGGTTTTGACTAGAAATCAAACATCAACTAAAGTTGAGGATGCTGCCGACCCTGACAATAAACCAGGAAATCTCTCCTAAAAGGAGGAGGAATAATCCTACAAATGTGAAAGTGTTGCGTAGAGAAATTCAAAATCAGCCTCCTTTAACTCAGTGCCTTGCTCAAGTTGAAAGGAAGTTTCAAAAGGATTCCCTTGACAAGCCTGAGAAATTGGGCATTACACCTGGACAGATTGGCTCTGGGTTACTTGGTCTTAGTTCAGTTGATATCAGCAACTTTGGTGGTTCCATTAGTAAGTTTGTTTAAGTATAAATCTGTTTTCCCCAAAATGATTAACACGTACTTTATGTGTAGATAAAGAGACCTTTATTCAGTCATTGATTAGCTTAGTAGTCAGGAATCTGCTAAGCATTTAGGATACAATAAGAGACATGTTCACGTTTTAGCTGAGAGATGAGTGCTAAAGACCCAGAAAATTATAGCAAGGCACAATAAAGGAGGTACAGGCCCTTAGATAAACATAGTACAGGAGGCTACCCCAAAACATTTGGTTCACCTTTCCTTTTATCACAAAATAGGAATAAAAATAATCATAATTACTTTTTACTTGTGGTTCATTTCTGAGACACTAGCATATAAAAGTTTGGTTGTTTAGAATAAGTCCCTGGAAATCTCTTAGGGATCATTGAACATAGTGCTATCCATCACATATTTACAGTCTCCACTGTGCTCTTAGAGTCTCCTGCAAGCACTTTTTTTTATAATCACTGGACAAGACCCAGAGGCTCTATGCCAGGCTAAGTTTTACACTGTTCACAGACATTAGTGCTGAATGGCCATCGTAGTAGGAATGTCCAAAAGGGATTTTCTTTTTATGTGCCTGTTGCAAATAGGAAAACTGACAATCCAAGTTCACGCAGTATGCAGCAGAGATATGGCTCTCACAGTGAGCATAGGAGCTTTATCCATCTTCCTGTGTTCTTCAGGAAGGGCTGGATAATAGGAAAGGTTTCCAGGCATTTGGAAACAGCCATCTTTATAGCAGGGCCCAGTTTCTGCAGATGGCCTGTGTGCGTGGAGGGAGTGTAAATATCTATAAAATGTGACCTGTACCTGTCATCAGTGTTCCATTGAGCTTCATATCAAGGAAGTCTCACTTGGCCAAAGGATTTATATTGATTGGTTGTTCAGCAAGTGGTATGGTAGAGGCTGGGTCACACACTGATCATCAGCATTGCCTAGAAAAGTTTTCACAGCTCATGCATTCTCTTTGCTAGGCAGGTCCTCTCTGAGCCCAAATATGTGTTTTAAAAAGGTATTTCATGCCACTGCTAAAAGCCTATCTCCATCGTGTCCCGTTGCTCCAGATTGCCTACTGCTGCTGCAGACTGATCCCTTGCTTACGTTACATCCAGGTGTAGTTTTTTTTTTTAACATTTTAAAGGCAGTCTGTCTTATCCAGGTAGAACTTGATGTCTTAGTGGTTTCTCTTGAGATCTCTCAAGAAGTCCTAAGGCAGATTTGGCTTTACAAGAGAATGGTCAGATTTCAATAAGTTTTTGATAAGTTTTTAATACTAATTTGACAGAAATCAAGTCTTGGTATGGTATTTTCATTGCTCATTCCATATTTATATTCCTTACTTTAGATAAGAATGAGGATGTGTCTTTGAAGAGAAGGCGTGTGTCCTTTGGTGGTCATCTAAGACCTGAATTATTTGATGAAAACTTGCCTCCTAATACACCTCTCAAAAGAGGAGAAACACCAGCCAAGAGGAGGTCTCTTGGAACTCATACTCCAGCTGTCCTAAAGAAAATCATCAAGGTAAGCTTGAGATTAGTTTTCTCTCCCTACCTAGTGGCTCACACAGCTAGTACACATTCCTTCCAAAGTCTTGACATAGTATAATTATGGTAGAATTAATCATTGTTTTTCTAATAAGTTTTTTAAACTCTATAAAGTAATAGCTCATTTATATGGGTGCTGGAAAGGAACATCTGAGCTCCCAATTGTGGCTCTAAGGTGGCTGAGTAGGGAGTAGGTTCAGTGTTCAGCACTTTTCCCTTCAGTGCAGGATACCCTGATATGTTACACCTATAGGGCCACAGAACCACTGTGGGTCACACTAGAAATGACCAGTTATATCTGGATACACTGGCACATATAACTACAGAGTCACTTTATTTTGTTTTAAGATTATAAGGGTAAAAGAAGGCATTTAACTGGTGAGAAGAAAAATCTTTGATGGTAAAACATCTCTTTCACACAATCAGCTTTTTAAATCTTTTAGTCATTTATTGCTTCATGTTGTTGGGTTCCCTTGTTTTTAAATCCCTGGAAAGTTATGGCCACATAGCTCACCTCCATAGCAAGGATTTTTCAGGCTTTTTCTGTTAGTACCAAAAGGGATGGGAAGACACACCTAGCTCCTGCTTTATCCTGTCTAAGGAAAGTTAGCAGCTTTCTTTCCATGCAGACCCAGGACTGGATGACAATAACTAGCGTTGGTCAGAGCTCTCTTGGCTCACTGAGCAGGATATTCTCTGCATCTTCCCACCTCAGATACTTCAATTCAGACTTGATGAATGCTTTTACTTCCTTTCTCTTTTCTTCAGTGAGTGGCACAAACTTAACCTCTACTTTAACTTTGAAAGACAGTAGTTTGAACATTCAATCCTTCAAGATTTAAACAGCTGAAATTCTTTGAATAGATTTTTAACAGGCATAAGAGATGTTACATATCCTTGACAAGATTTCTCATTAGCATTTCTGTCTTGTCAGGAGCAGCCTCAATCATCAGGAAAAGAAGAATCTTCAGAAGTGAAAGCACACAATGTATGCATAGATGCTCAAGCTCCTAATCCTAGAATAACTTCCACAAGGACAAATGATCAAAAGGGAAGGTCAGTGAAGGCCTCCACTGCCTCTAATAATGGGAAATCTCCACATGAGACAGACATGCCTAAGAAAGCAGGGAGGAAGAGTGGCCATTTGGCTTCAAAGAGAGGGTCCATCAGTCGAAGTCAGCATGACATTTTACAGATGATTTCTTCCAAAAGAAGAAGTGGTGCCTCTGAAGCCAATCTAATTGGTGAGTATTGTATTGGCAAATATATTTTAAGGTTAGTTTTCTCATTAAGACTATTTTTGAAAAACTTCACTGTCTTTTCTCTTTGATAGTTGCAAAATCATGGGCAGATGTGGTAAAACTTGGTGCAAAACAAACACAAACGAAAGTTGTGAAACATGGCCCTCAAAGGCAGATGAACAAAAGACAAAGAAGACCTAATACTCCAAAGGTATAAGGTTATAATAAAAATTGCTTGTTTATACACATTTATATTAAGATTTCTTCAAATGTATGTTTATGCTTTGATGTTTTATCTATCTTATTTTTTTCCTACAGAAGCCTTCGGTCAGTGTTCATAATCAGTTTAGTACAGGTCATGCAAACTCTCCTTGTACCATAATAATAGGGAAAGCTCAGATTGAAAAAGTAAATGTGCCTGCTCAGCCCTACAGAATCCTGAACAGCTTTGTTTTCAACAAAAAAATGGACTATAATGAAGATCTCTCAGGTAAAAACAGCCTGAGCATCTATAAATCATAATCCTATTTGTGACTTTTTGATGTTTGTTTACCTTTGTTTATCTGTTTTGAGAGCAGTTATATAATAAATAATGGAGGCAGCCATCTGGGCTCATAGTATTCAAGGAAGATAAAGCTAGTTAATATAAGCACAGGTCTCTGCAGATCACATCCTATGAGAAGTAGGTATGAAAATCTCAAATATATGCCTTTCTGGAGAACAGTATAGACACAGAAAATTAGAAAGTGTTTTAGAATAGAGAGTGCCATGTGCTTTTTATGATTGCTTTCTTTGAACTAGTGGTTCTAGAGGTGGATCAGCTGCTTTTAGAGCAATATTTCAATATTTACTTTCTAGGTGACTTGACTTTCTTGAAAGAAAGCACTATGAGATGAAGGTTCTTTTAAACCATAAGTAACTGAGCAAATGTTCCTAGTTGATTCCCACTCTCAGTAAAAATGTGACCTCACCTACTTAGAAATTACAACCATGACAAGAAGCACAATCCCCTGTACCCCCCCCCCCCCCCCCGCCAAAAAAAAGAGTAATGCCGGGGATTTAGCTCAGTGGTTCTGCCGCCTGCCTCACAAGTGCAAGGTCCAGAGTTCGATCCCCAGTACAAAAAAACAAAAAGAACAACAAAACATCAGTAACTACTAAAAACTAAAGTCAGTATTTTCAGTAGGGCCTGGAAGGTGGAGGGAGACTTTAAGTGAATAGATTCATTTGGATGGGAGCCTCAGAGTAGGCTTCCCAGGCTTATTCTACAGTTATACCAGATTAAGAACATTTTCATCCACTCCTGCCAACATGAAAAGGAAAACATGGGTGAATGTATTTTTCAGCAAGCTAGATCTTCCATGTGAAGTGCTATATTCTTATTTTGTAGGATCCTTTGCTTGCTTGGTGTTAGAATGGAATGGATAATTTTTAATTACATATATTGAATATTTTATTTAAACATAAATCACATTACTTGACAATGGGCAATATTCTGTCATTTTCTAAAATTTGAGAACATGTCATTTATATGTAAACTCTAGAACTGAGGAGCCCAAGACTTTTAGAAGAAGGCATGAGCTCCTTGGTACCTGCAGGTAATGCCCTGAGAGGAAAGCTTCATGACCAGCTTCTGTCTTGGTGAGATAGGTTGAAAGAGAAGCCATATATACTTTTCTTTACTCTCTTTAAAAAATTGAGTACATTATTAATAGAATCACTCTTTTTATGAGATATTAGGTACCAGGAGTCCTAGGGATTTATCTGAGTTTACTTTCTATCATTTAGTTTGTTATATGTGAGTTCTGGGGTAGCTGTGTATGTCAATAATATATTTCAAATATTTTCATTTATCAGGGCTAACTGAAATGTTTAAGACTCCAGTGAAGGAGAAGCCACAAATGAGCACGTGTTCTGTCACATTCTCCAATTCAGACAATTTCCTTGGAAAAAAGTCTAAAGTAATTAGTTCAGGAGAAGAATCTCTGTCCATCCCTTCAGTGAATTTAGGTTGGTTTATTTCTTTTCTGACACTGTTATGCTTTTGGATAGGAACTGATAGATAGTATTATTACTTTACAACCAATATTGTGTTATTTTTTTACAACAGATATTCCTGGTAAATGCCATTTCTGTCTTCTCTCTTCTGTTAGTTAAGCAGAGATTCTCATCAGCAGTTGAACTGCTTTGTATTCATTGACATGCATAGTCAGTTAATAAGTTAAGTGAGTTTTCCACACTTTTAGCTTCCTATATATAGTAAAGATGATCTAGCAGAAAAGTACACTGTCTCATACTTAACATTATAAATTACTCAAATTCAAAATTATTGCAAGTTATAAAAGAGAAATATAGTGATTTGTGTACTGTCTCTATTGTCCCTAATCTTACAAATGGGAGCAAGCCCCAGGGTGAGGGTGGGATGTGAGATGAGTCTATATTACTGTCTCATTTGGTACTGGTCACTGTGTTCCAGTCGTAGAAGGAAAAGCTTGCCAACCTGCACGTGCTTGCTGTAGTTAAAAGGTAGATGTGTCCTGTATAATATGGACCCTGAGCATACCCAGTAAAAAAATAGAGATGTTTGTTTCTTATATTTGAAGAAAACAATGCAAAAACAATTCAAAGCAATGGTGCATGGTATGGCAGCCTTCAAAGACCTTTCTTAGGAATTTTTTTTCCTTTAGGTAATCATTGTAGATCCTAACCACCACTTGATGATTCTGCTCTGTGATGGCCTGTGTGTAGATGTCCCCCCAAAGCCTCATGTGGTTGTAGGTGGGGCTTTTCAGAGGTGGTTGTATCTAGAATGTGTGATGCTAGGATCCAGGGTGTGTCACTACTAAATTAGTCCACTGATTGGTTTGGCATAGTTCTAGGAGTGGATAATGGAGCATTATTGGTGTGGACAGAATATAAGGGACAGAAAGAGGGCTGCTGTGGTCGCTTGTCACTTGCTGCTTTACTGCCTTCTGCCTGCCATGAACTATTTCTCTTCTGTGATGCCTCTCTGCCATGCCACCCTGCCTTAGAGGCAGCCAGCTATTAACTGAAACCTCCACGAACTGTAAACTACAATAAACCTTTCCTCCTTTAACTTTGGGTGTCAGGTATTTTGTCTCAGCAACAAGAAAAAGTAAGAAATACTCTATCACCAAAAACATCGTACTTAACAGTAGATGGCTCATAAATAAGACAGATTTATGACCACATTAGTAGCCTCTTGTTCTTAGTAAGGTTGATAAGAAACCAAAATACTGGTTTTTATACTCTATTTCATGAGGATAAAACACTAAGTTGACATAACACAGTGGATGTAATGTATTTATTGTATGTATATTTCATTTCTTACAGGAGAAAATGTGTACTCTAGTGCTCAGAATGCAGCAGAAGAACCATCTGATAAATGTTTTGAAAGTCCTATGTTAAGAAGAAAGTGTATAAAGGGAGATGAAACGATAGTAAAAACTCCTAAGAACTTCCATAAATTGACTCATTTTAAGATGAAAACTCCAGATTCTATGACAGAGCCTCTGACGACAGTATCAAATACAAATAAGTTGAGAAGGTCTATGGAGCTCAGAAAAATGCAGATGCTACCTGTAGAAAGTAAGAATGAAAACAAAGAAGCAGACATTACTGAGAACTTCATAGGAAAAAGCCTGAGGAAGACACCACTTCGAGAAAAGGAAAAAGAGAGAGAGATGAAGGATAGTGAAAGATCTTTAGAAACATGTAAGGAAAATGTGGAATCAAATGAAAATTCTGGAAAGGTAACAACAGTGAGGCGATCAAGAAGTGGGGGAAAGAAGTATGAACCCACAGATGACCTGACAGCCCTCAAGAGAACACCAGAAAGAGAACCCACGGAATATGTATCAGGTACCCAAATGCTTCTGCAAAAAACGGATTGTGCTAAAGAATCAACAAATGAGGCAGGGACAACTACTAAAATGCCCCGCAAATCTTCACAGCCAGAACCAATCCACTCTTCAACAAGCAGGAAGAGACAGCTAAAGACACCTCAGCGAAAAGTGGATGTGAAAGAAGAGGTGCCTGCGCTGAGGAAGCACTCGAAAATATCAGAGGAATATACACACATAGTAGGTGATGATAAAAGTATGGAAGTGTTTAAGGAAACTCCAAAGCAGAAATTGGACCCAGGAGTATATGCAACAGAAATGAAGAGGTGGTCAAGAACGCCTAAAAAATCCCAACCTCTGGAAGACCTAGCTGGCATCAAAGAACTAGTCCAAACACCAGAACACTTAGATGAGCCCGTACATGAATACAAACCTAAAGTGCCTTGTGGATCTCCACATACAAAAGCAATGGATACCCCAAGAAAGAAAAACACATTGCTCAACACACTCCTGAGGAAAGTGGATATAAAAGAAGGGAAGGCCATGCATACCCCCAAAGCAACAGAAGGTGATGACAAAGGCATTAAAGCTTTCAAGGAATCTGCAAAGCAAACACTAGATCCAGCAGCAAATACATCTAGCAGCAAGAGATGGCCAAGAACACCTAAGGCAAAGGCTCAGACCCTAGAAGACCTGACTGGTTTTCAAGAGCTCTTCCAAACACCAGGCCACACCAAGGACTCAATTACTGAACGAGAGGACCAGTCAAGACCAGTGGATACTTCAACAACCTCAAAGAGACGTTCTAAGACAAGTCTGGGGAAAATAGATGGGAAAGAAGAGCTCTCAATACCTAGAAAACTAACACAGTCACCAGGCAGAGCCATGCACACACCTTCAGTACCAATTCAGAAGGGGAAAAACATCAGAGAATCTATGCAAACTCCAAAGCAGAAACTAGATCTGACAGAAAATTTAACAGAACTTAAAAGACCAGCACGAACACCTAAGACAAAGGCCCAGCCTCTAGAAGATTTGGCTGGCTTCCAAGAGCTCTTCCAAACACCAGGCCACTCCAAGAACTCATCGACTACAGAAGAAACCCCAAGAACACTCTTCAGATCTCCACAACCAATGCCATTGTGCACTGCAACAACCTCAAAGAGACATTCTAAAATAAGTCTAGGGAAAGTAGATATGAAAGAACAGCTCTCATCACAGAAGAAAGTAACACAGTTACCAGGCAAAGCCACGCACACTCCTTTGGTACCAGTTCAGGAGAAAGGTATCAGAACATCTACAGAAACTCCAAAGCAGAAACTGGACCAGAGAGAAAGTTTAGCTGGATTTGACAGATGCCTGCAAACACCTGAGACAAAGGCCCAGCCCCTAGAAGACCTGATTGGCTTCCAGGAGCTCTTCCAAACATCGGGTCATGGCAAGGACCCCATGACTTCTGAGAAGACCACAAAAATGCTCTGTAGATCTCCACAATCAGCACCAGTAGACACCCCAACTTCAAAGAGATGTCGGAAGACAAGTCTGGGGAAAGTGGATGTAAAACAAGAACTCTCATTAGTGAGAGGGCTAACTCAAATGTCAGAGCAAACCGTGTACACACTGAAAGTGAAAGTAGGTGGTGGTGACAAAAGTATCTGCTGTGATGCATCTGCAGAGCAGACCCTGGACCCATCCACAAATGTATCTGGCAGCAGGAGACAGCGAAGAAGAACTAAGACAGAGACTCAGCTCCTAGAAGATCTGACTGGCTTCCAAGAGCTCTTCCAAACACCAGGTGATGCCAAGGACCCAATGATTGTTGAAATCACAAAAATGCCCTGCGTTTCTCCACAACCAGGGCCACTTAGAACACCACCAACCTTAAACAGACGTCCCAGGACAAGTCTGGGGATAGTGGATATGAAAGAAGTGCTATCAGCCCCCAGGAAACCAACACAGTCACCAGCCAAATCTTTGCACACACATACAGTACCAGTTCAGGAGGAGAAGGGCATCAAAGCATCTGCTGAAACTCCAAAGCAGAAACTGGACCCAACTGAAAGTTTACATGGACTCAAGAGACAGCCACAAACACCTAAGGAAAAGACCGAGGCCCTAGAGGACCTGACTGGCTTCCAAGAGCTCTTTCAAACACCTGATCATGCCAAAGATCCAATAACTCCTGATGAAACTACAGAAATGTCTAGTAGATTTATACAACCAGGATCACTGAACACCCCAGCAACTTCAAAGAGACGTCCTAAAATAAGTCTGGAGAAAGCAGATAGGAAAGAGATGTCTGCTCTGAGGAAGCTCATGCAAACAACAGGGGAAGCCATATCCACATCCAAAGTACTAGAGGGTGATGACAAAGTGTTTAAGGATTTTGTAGAACAGAAACTGATACCAGTACCAACAAGCAACAAGAGGCAGCCAAAGAAACGTAAAGAGAAAGTCCCACCCTTGGAAGACCTAGTTGGCTTCCAGGAGCTCTTCCAAACACCAGGCCATGCCAAAGACCGAATAATTACTGATGAAACTACAAAAATGCCCTGCGTATCTCTGCAAACAGAATCAGTGAACACTCCAACAAGAGTAGTGAGATGGTCTACAACAAGTCTAGGGGAAAAAAATGTGAAAGAACACTTAGCAGTGAACAGTTTAACACAAATACCTGGGAAAATTGCATACACACATGAAGATCCCACAGATGATAAAGGTAATGAAGTGTTTAATAAATCTACAAAGCAGAAACCCAACTCAGGAGAAAGTGTTACTGGCAGCAAGAGACTAAGAGGAGAATCTAAGAAAAACTCTCAACCCCTAGAAGACCTGACTGGCTTCAAAGAGCTCTTCCAAACACCAGGTCACACTGAGGAATCAGTGAGTGATGAACAAATTACAAATATGCCTTGCAGATCACAACCAGAATCAGTGAACACTCCCAGAAGGAAAAAAACATTACCCAGCACACCCAGAGGGAAAGGGGATACAAAAGAAGAACAAGTCATACGTACACCAAAAGCAATAGAAAGTGATGACAAAAGCATTAAAGCTTTTAAGGAATCTGCAAAGCACACACTGGACCTAGCAGCAAATATATCTGTTAGCAGGAGATGGCCAAGAATACCTAAGATAAAGACCCATGTTCTGGAAGACCTGACTGGCTTTCAAGAGCTCTTCCAAACACCAGACCATGCCAAAGACCCAATGACAACTGATGAGACTGCAAAAATGCCCTGCTCATCTCTGCAAGCAGGACCACTGTACACTCCAACCTCAAAGAGATGTTCTAAGAGAAGTCTGGGGAAAATAGATGGGAAAGAAGAGCTGTCATCACTCAGGAGACAAATGGAGTCACCAGGCAGAGCCATGTACACGCCTTCAGTACCAGCTCAGGAGCAGGAAGGCATCAGAGCATCTACAGAAACTCCAAAGCAGAAACTGGAGCTGACAGAAAATTTAACTGCACTTAGGAGACAGTCACAAACACGTAAGGCAGAGGCCCAGTTTCTGGAAGATCTGTCTGGTTTCCAAGAGCTTTTTCAAACACCAGACCATGCCAAAAACCCAATGAAAACTGAAGAAAGTACAAAAATGCCCTGCACATCTCTGCAAGCAGGACCACTGTACACTCCAACCTCAAAGAGATGTTCTAAGAGAAGTCTGGGGAAAATAGATGGGAAAGAAGAGCTGTCATCACTCAGGAGACAAATGGAGTCACCAGGTAGAGCCATGTACACGCCTTCAGTACCAGCTCAGGAGCAGGAAGGCATCAGAATATCTACAGAAACTCCAAAGCAGAATCTGGACTTGATAGAAAATTTAACTACACTTAGGAGAGAGTCACGAACACCTAAGGCAAAGGCCCAGCCTCTAGAAGATCTATCTGGTTTCCAAGAGCTCTTTCAAACACCAAGCCATACCAAGGACCCAGCGATTGCAGACAAAACCCCCCAAACACTCTGCAGTTCTCAGTCAACACCAGTGGATACTCGGACAACCTCAAAGCGATGTCCTAAGACAAGTATAGGAAAAATGGATGTGAAAGAGCTTTCATTCGTGAGAAAAAAAACATTGAGGGAAACTGTGCACACACACAAAGAAGCCATAGATGATAAAGATAATGAAGTGTTTAAGGAATCTGCCAAGCGAAAACTGGACCGAGCAGAAAATGGACCTGGCACCAAGAGGCTGCAGCGAGCACCCAAGGAAAAGGACCAAGCCCTAGAAGACCTGGGTGGCTTCCAAGAGTTCTTCCAAATGCCAGGACACTCTGAAGAATCTGTTAGTGATGAAAAGGCCACAATAACACCCTACATATCTCCACAATCTGAACCGGTCAGAACCCAAGCAAACACAAAGAGAGGCCCCAGGACAAGAGTCAGAAAAGTGAACGTGAAGGAAGATTCCTCAGCAATGCAAAAGCCAACCCGAATGTCAAGGGCCACTATTCACACCTCTAAAGTACCAGAATGTGGTGACAAAGGCATTGAACCTTTGAAGAAACTTGAAAAGAAAACACTGGACCTTGCTGCAGGTGTAAGTGGCAACAGGAGATGGCCAAGAGCAGCTAAGGCAAAAGCTCAGCCCTTACAAGACCAGGCTGGCTCTAGAGAACTAAGCCAAACATTAAGCCACACTGAGGAATTAGTGAGGGATGAAAAAACCACAAAAATGCCCTGCAGGTCCTCACAACAGGAACCAGGGGACACTTTAACAACCTCAAGGAGAGGACCCAGGACAAGATTTGGGAAAGTAGACATGACAGAAGAGCTCTCAACACAGAGAAAGCAAACAGGAACAACAGGAGAGACCGTGAACACACACAAAGAACCTACAGATGATAGTAAAAGTATCAAAGAGTTTAAGGAATCAACCAAGCGAAAACTGGAACCAGAAGAAGATGTAACTGCCACCAAGAGGCTGCGAGGGACACATAAGGAAAAGACCCAACTGCTGGAAGATCTGGCCGGCCTCAAAGAACTAATCCCCAAACCAGCTTACACTGAGGAATCATTGAGGGGTAAAAAAACTACAAAAATGCCCTGCAAATCTTCACAACCAGAACCAGTGGACGCTCCAACAAGCACGAAGAGGCAACTCAGGGCAAGACTTGGGAATGTCAATGTAAAAGAAGGACTCTTGGTTGTGAGGAAGCCAACACGAACCTCAAGGGCCATCACCCACACCTCCAAAGTGCCAGAAGGTGAAGACAAAGACATCAAAGCTTTTAAGGAATCTTCAGAACAGGCACTGGACCCAGCCACTAGTGTAACAAGCAACAGGAGGTACCCAAGAGCATCTAAGGCAAAGTCTCAAGTGGAAGACCTACCTAGCCCTAAAGAAATAAGCCAAATCCCAGACCATACTGAAGAACAGATAAATGATGTTCATAACCTGAAGAGCAGTCTACAGCAAACACCTGACAGTATAAAACCTCTGAAAACATTTAGAAGGGTTCTTAGGGTCCCCAAAGAAAAATCCATAGATTTGGTGGACACCAAAGACCCTGCAGCATCACAGAGCAAAAGTAACATATCACTGGCCCCCAAGTGGAAATCTGGACAAGACAGAAATATCTCAAGAACCAGGGGCTGCGTGACTACACCACGGGACACAATAGGAGAGAATCTGGTTCACAATAAGCAGAGGACTACTCCCAGGGAGAGATACAAATCCCGTGATCCCTTGAACATAATGAAGAAACGTGTGAGAGTTGTTATGAACAGAATTGAATCTGTAGAAGAACAGAACAATAATATGAAATCTATCAAAAAAGAACACACGGTACAAGACTCAAGCACTCCAAATAAGGTGAGGGGCAGTGTTACATTATTATGTGTCATCGTGGGTGGATATGATTCTTTTCTGTGTAATAATTTGTACAGGACCTGATAGTGTATATAATTATAAGTGGATATCCTTTTTCATAAGGGTTTCTTTTGAATACTGTTAATAACTTTGGTAAAAGGCTCTGATAAATCTGAGATTTACATAGACATTAGACTGCTTCTGTAAAAAAAACTAGTCAAAATAATGATTGGAACATTGAATTATAAAGGTGAATAATATATGTTCATTTTCACTTTAAGAAATTAATCAGAAAAAAGATGGACTATTCAGTTCTGTGTTCATGACACTATTACCAAGGCCAGGGATGGGTACAAGTAGAACATAAGCCAGTATTTCAGCAGTGAGAGTATTCTCAATAGGGAGTGCAGAACAGAATTGTGTGATTACCATAACATCCAAAACTCCAGAAATCTATTTCCTGTCAGCTATCATTGTTAAAGGACTAGAATTCATTTGCCATTTATGTAATGAGACAATTTTCAATAATGTAAACTGTAGTTATTTAGATTTGATTTTCTCCTTGTTGAATTTGTTTTTTTTTTTCCTGGTACCGGGGATCTTACTTGGGACTTTATGCTTTTGAGGCAGGCAGTAGAACTACTGAACTAAATCCCTGGCCCTCTCCCTGTTGAATTTTGAGATGTGTTTTACTCATTTTTGAAATTTTGTGAATGTCATTTCATTTCTGTAGGGAATGTCTTTGCGCTCCAGACACCAAAATAAAACTGATGTAAACCAGCAAAAACTTGAAATTCCTATATCAGAAAAAGCCAAACTAAAGAGACATGAAAAGAAGTCCATGAAGACATCTGAAGAATCAGAGCAACAGATCCCAGGTGATGGAGCTGGGAAACCTACATCTAAGGGCAAAGTTGGTGGAAACAGGATATGCTTGAGACCTGGAAGACAAAATAAGAGCTCCCAGCCTCATACAGCAGAGGAGGATGTAAAGGAGAAAAACATGGAAATCTTTGTGAAGAATGGGAAAGAAAATGAAGTAACCAATAATTCAGACACTGTAAGTTTGAGATCCAGAAGGGCTAGAATTCAGCCAAAAGGAAACACTTTGGAGAGTGACTCTGAGCAAAGAATAACTCGAGGTGCCAAGAAATGTGCAGAAAATCCAAAGAAGGTATGTATTTCACTATTTTTATAAAAAAAGAATGTTTGGGTATATTTATGCCCACTGCAGCAAAGGCAAATGAAAAACACTATTATAGCATTATGGTGCCAGTTCTCATTTATAGAAGAAGCATCAATCTAAGCCATGCATTTTATTCTGATAGCTATATTATGTCATTTTTGAGAATTCTACTTTAATTAATGGTTTTATGTTATTGAAGACATTGAGAAAGATCTAGGAATTTATTTGTTTGCAGCTATCTGCTTATGGTGCAACTTATATGAAAGTTATGTATTGCTGGTTATGTCTTAAATTGGTAAATTGGTCTTCAGTTCATCAAAATTTGCTAAAAGCAAAAAGTAGCTATGTCTGGATATCAGAGGATTTCCTTTGCAAAGCCAGAATAAACAAATCCTGGAGATTCTGAAGACAAATTGCACTCTAAATTCTACCCAGACGCTACGTGTGTCATTTCACTCTTCCCAGCCAAACAGTAGCTAAGCTAATGAGCTATATGTGATACTAAAACCAGATCAAATTTATTAGCTCATGAATTACCTGTAATTTGAATAATCCATAGTGGATGATTAAATTCAATTAGTGTTCTGGGGAATATAATGATTTTGCTAGTTTAATAAGAGGTGGACAATACCTTTTTGTGAATGCTATATAATTGTTCTTCACATACAGACATTGAATTTATAACTATTCTGAGATCAGCCAATGAAATGAAGGTAGCAACTGCCACTTGGCCTACAGAATCGCGGCAAGTCTAGTTGCTTAGACTGGTGGTGTTTAGAACAAGCCAGGAACTTGAACTGACACCTCTGAGTCAAGATTCCCAGATGCTCTCAACACATACCACAGTCAACAGTGAGCTAAGCAAGAGGATTCTCCTTGCTGGCTGGTAGCAAGAAGCCTTTGTGAGGAGGTATGGGTAGAATGTTCCAGAGAGAGGGAGGAGGAGAGGCTCTGGGAAGCAGAGTGATGCCATGCATGTGCCAGAAATTAGAGTATCTGGAAGCCAAAGACATCTGATAGTGGCATGACATGATCACAAGACAGACCAAGGAGACACCAGGATCTCAGCCTCATGTGGTTAATATATGCATCTCCTGTTCCAATTTTAAAGACAGTTTAGGCTCTATAC